>NC_141689.1:90370399-90797899 GCF_964263255.1 Lissotriton vulgaris
GCCTGCTGCGACACTACAATTCCTATGCTGGACGTTGTGGTCATATGTTGCATCATGTGTAAAGTGTTTATTCCAGAGCCTTTGCATTTGTGTTTACTGTGTTTTCATTATTAAAGATAAAGAGGAATGTAATGTTCCATGTTTGGCGAGATGACGGGGTGACCTAGAGAGTCACCCACCCGCGTCGCAGGGTTGGCACCAGTAGGTGGTACAGGGAAGGGTTCAGGTGAAGTATGTAGACTTGGTGAGGCGGGTGGCCCAGAACACAAAAAGGCTACTGCAATTGAGTCAGGCTGACTGGAAAGCAGCGAGGTTGAAAGGGGCGATGAAGCGGCAGTGAGGGTGGTTTTTGAAAGAGCCTGTTCAGTCGTACGTATAAGCCTGTGAACAGGGCACAAGTCCTAAAAATTAAGTGGGGGGACGCTGTCACCGGAAGTGACGTCACAACAGGAAGTGACGTCACGAAAGGTGCCGTGCTCCTCGACCCAGAGAGGCCAAAGAGTGAAGTCCAGCTGTTTGGCAGGGGGGACGGCATCCCCCCGGTAAAATAAGTGAGGGGACGCCGTCCACCCGTGTGGTACCCCGACTCGAGCACTGCCTGTGAAAGTGTATGAGAGGCGGGGACAGGACAGAGATGCCCTGCCAGCTGTTGGGGTGGGGATAGGGAAAGGGGTGCTCAAGAACAGTTGTGCGAGGGGTTTGGAGTTGGCCAGGGACTAGAGAGGTGTCGAGGAGTTGGGTCTCAGGAGGGCTAGGTCGATTTATTCGATCCCTTCCACCCATCCCTCGTTATGGAGATGGTGAATGGGCGTTTGGTGGGGATAAGCTGCGCAAAACATTCTTACGTAGCTTTAGGAGTCGCTTTTACGAAAGGATGCCCTTGGAACTATCCTTCCTAATAGCGAGTTGCTAATCCTTATACTCGCAAATTAGGATTAGTGCATGGGCCACAGGATTTTTGCTGGCGCAAACGGGTCTAAAACACATTTACGAACGCAAAAAACCTTTGTACATCTGGCCCACGATGTTTAGTGAGGTTGGTAGTTTTGTAATGCAGATTTGCCTAGGGTGGAATGTTTTTGGTGATGTGCACCCACCAAGAGGTGAGTGAAGCAAAACATTGCAAGAATGCATTGCATGAGGAGCTCAAGCCAGCCTCACCCCAGGTGCAGCATATGGAGGCCATATCTATATGTGATGATGTTGTATACCGCCTTCTGCACAGTCACAGTGTGACAGTGACCGGTATTCATTCCATCCTCGTCGCCAGGAGAGGGAAGGGGGCACGGTAAAATGTGATCTTTATCAGCAGGAACACCACAAGACACCTACATTGCTAACGGTCCAATTCCTTTATTAGTCTCTGCACTCCCACAAAGCCTCTCTCCCTTTAATCAAACCCTTGATCTAAGGAAGCTGGATAGGATATAAGTGAAATGCTTGAACAATGTCATCAATATTTTCCAATATATGAAATTTACAGAGCAGGTGTTGTGTTCTGTTTAACTATGAAATGGAGTTTAGTGCCCTCAAGTGGCCAATGTCTAAACTGTAGGCCAAGAAGAAAATATTTTGAGTAGTTTTGCTTTTCCATGGTCTGCCCTGTATTTCTTATGGAGAACAGAATTGGTACAGAATGTTCATGTCATTGCTGGCAACCCTCGAGGGGCCTCATTTATGAAAAGTGACGCATCGCTGCGAGAAAACAGCGATGCGTCACTTTTCACTGCGCCCTCCTTGCGACACCAATGATGCGCCATATTTACAGTATGACGCATCATTGCGCAAGGAGTTACAGATACGTCAGTATTTCTGACGTATCTGTATGGCGCAAAAGTGACGCATTGCTGGAGTGTGTCACAAAAGTGACGCAACTCCAGCAATGTGTCCTTTCACATAGGGCAAGCCCCATGTGAAAGGGCCTGCGTCAGTCTTACACCTGCTGTGAGGCAGGCGTAAGAAATTGATGCATCTGTGTCCTAAAAGTGGCGCAGTGAAATCTTATAGATTTCATTGCGTCACTTCTACGACCCTTTATTGCGTCAGAATGCCCCCCTTGCATACATTATACCTGGCGCTGGTATAATGTGGCGCAGGGATTTACAAATCGACTCATCTACCTAGATGCGTCACTTTGTAAATATGGCGCAACAAGGTGAATTTTTTACGCCACTGGTGCGTCACATAAAGTGATGCACCAGCGGCGTATAAGGGACGCACAGCCTCATAAATGAGGCCCGAGATTTGCTCTCATGGTGTTACTTCAACTTTTGGACCAAATGTCCATCTTTTCAGAAAGATTAAAAAATGCATGAGTATTCCTAAACATCTACACCAGTGTTAGGGTACGTTTTTTTTCGTTTCTTTGAAATACACTTTATTAAAACCATGTAAATATTACTCATAAAGCATGTTTTGTTCATCAGCTGTAATACAAAAAACATATTTAAAATGTACAAAGACAGTCACGTATACATTTTTACGTGTGTAGAACTGCCATATAATGGAAATTCCTACGTATGGAAACGTTGCACATTCGCACATGTATCTGTTTTTAGTTCAAGTGGCGGAAAATATAAGAACTGGCCTTTCACCCTATTCATTATTAACATCGGAGTGCTTCCTATCCAGTTCAGACCTGGAAAAACTCTTGCCCCTGATCTTAATGAAAGTACATTTGCATGCATTTCTAGATGCGGAAACTATCTGCAAAGGTGCACATAAATACCCACAAACCTACGAGTTTTCGGGTGTTCCATTTTTTTTGTTTGCAGGTAGGACACACAGAAATGGCCACACACCTGCACTATCCATAATTTCACCATAGTGACTACATTAAAAAAAAGTCCATGTCATGAACCAATCTACATTCAGCACGCACATTATGGCCAACATTGAAATGTGGCAAAAAGAAAACATTTTAGGCACAATTGAGGGAATATCTTATTTTGTTTTTAATGGCATTTACTCTTACTCACCCACTCCTTACTTCCACCACGTTACATTAACTTTTTCACCTTTCACTCACTCGTGCACTCACTGACATATGTTCTCATTTATCACTCACTCATGCATTCATGGATGCATTTAATTGTTCAATTAATCACTCACCCTATCAATCCCTCACTTGCGTACTCACACTCATTGCTTTGATAGACTCCTCAGTCCTTTTCAATATTCTTCCATTCATGAACTCCCCCTATTATATCACTCATTCAATTGCTCACTCATTCATGTTCACTCACCTGTGTATGCAACCACTTATTCACTCCCTCTGTACTACGCCACTTCTCACTCCCTCTTTCCTTACTGATTACCTTAGACCTCACTCACTATTAAATTACTCTCTCTTGTACTCATGCTTCCACTCACTCCCTTCTAACACTTCCACACCTCATTCGCTACTCACCTATGTACCTAGTGGATCACTCACACATGTACTTACTCCGACACTCACTAAACAATATTTTTTAGAACCGAAACAATGACAATACATCATATAGTGTAGTCCTATAAACATAGTAGCATGGTTGCTTGTAGTGGACTGGTTTGTGACTTAAGGGGCTTAAGGGAATGTTGAGCATGTCATCTCATTTAGAATGCTTTTGTTAAGAACGCAATGATGTATTTGGAGTGTGCGTTCCTGAGTATTCGATCAGTTGTTGGTGATCGTGATCCGAGGGAACACACTGCTCCGCACCGTGGCTTAAGAAACGTTTGAATTGAATAAAGAAGAATACGCTCTTTAATCTACCTACAACTTTGTGAAGTTTCTTCTTTTAACATTTGGTGACGAGGATGGGATTGCTTTTAGCTTATGTATTGTTTTTATTTTTTTATCTATACTACTATTATAAAGAGAGAACACAAACCTTTTGGCAAGGTAAACTCGGGAACCACAGCGCCAATCCACACACCCAATACATTGTTATAATCCTCAGGGTGTGCAGATGGACATAGGCTATAGAAAAAAAAAACCATAAATTAAAAAATATAACTTAAAAAAATCTATACTACTATTATAAAGAGAGAACACAAACCTTTTGGCAAGGTAAACTCGGGAACCACAGCGCCAATCCACATACCCAATACATTGTTGTAATCATCAGGGTGTGCAGATGGACATAGGCTATAGAAAATAAAAAAAAATGTAAATTTAAAAATATAACTTTAAAAAAAAGTAGTGCCCTGAAAGTAGCGCCGACCGCGACGCTGCGCTGGCTGCGAAGTAGCACTGGCCGCAACGTACGTGATGACGAGAAGGAGCGGCGGTGAAGTGAGGAGCACGGGGAGGATCGGCAGCTCAGGTGCGTCATGATGGGGAGGAGCGGCGGTGAAGTGAGCGCGGGGAGGAGCGGCGGCTCAGGTAAGGCTCTGGGACACGGGAAATGTCGGGGCGGGAGGGAGCCGGTGCGGGAGGTTGGCCCTGAGCAAATGCGGCTGAGGTAAGGCTCAGGCTCTGGGGGCAGCATTTCAGGCTTGCGTGCACTACCGCCCCGGCCCCCGCCCGCCACGACATTGTCCGGGACACAGACAATGTCGTGGTAGGTGGGGGTCCGGGCGGGAGTGCACGCAAACCTGAAATGCTGCCCCCAGCCCCCTTCTGCCCCAGGCAACGCTGGGGCGGCTGCTAGTTTTATATAAAGGGGGAGGTGTTGTAGTGGACTGGTTTGTGACTTAAGGGGCTTAAGGGAACGTTGAGCATGTCATCTCATTTAGAATGCTTTTGTTAAGAACGCAATGATGTATTTGGAGTGTGCGTTCCTGAGTATTCGATCAGCTGTTGGTGATCGTGATCCGAGGGAACACACTGCTCCGCACCGTGGCTTAAGAAACCTTTGAATTGAATAAAGAAGAATACGCTCTTCAATCTACCTACAACTTTGTGAAGTTTCTTCTTTTAACATTGCTTTTTCTGTGTGGTCTCTATATATTGTTTCCCTTTTTATGGACTGATTTTTTGCTGGTACTCAGACTTGGGGACGTGAATTTCCATTCAGACTCACAGTGCATGTGCGCTGCTCTTGAATACGGATGGCAAATTTATTCCACTGTACTGGATATTTAACTTTCCAGAAAAGTCATGGTAAATTGACTCAAGAAATCAGCCAGAAGCATGTGAGTTAAATATCATATGTAAATTGCAGTGTGTATTTTTATTGAATCACACACATGACGTAATGGTATGGTTCCAGAGTACACCATTGTGACCTGGATGGCTGACGTTTTTAAATCACTAAAGCAACACACCATAACAAAAAGTGTTCTGTCTTGTAAAAAACACACTTTCAAACCTTGGCTACTTCACCCATAGATGTGGCCTGTCGGCCCACAAGACTGTGTGCTTAAAATATAAAAGTGGAAAACACTACATATTTTATAAAATCATGTCCTCACAATGAACATTTCCTAAAAGCGGGCTGTCACTAAGTAGGAAAAGTTCAATTTTCACCTAAGCAGGCTTTATTGTGAAAAAAGCCTATTTTTAAACTTCAGGTTGAGTAGACAGTAGAAACTTGACAGAAAAGTATTAACTTTATTAAATTTTATTAAAAACATACTTTCTATTGCCTAAAATCCATGCAAAACTAAATCAGTTCGGCTGTAGGCATTCCACTTAGGTGTGAAGTGCTGCTAGAGAACCAAACAACCACTTCTAAATTCAAGAAGACTGGTGTTGTGCAAAACACTAACCTCTTAGGAGGTATGAGGTCTGGGAGGGACAGAAGTTCATTGCATCATAAAGGATTACTGCGACTACTTTTCAGAAGCCCTTCATCCAGTCATTCATGTTTGCCTACAACATGAGTGGAACCTGTTCTCAGATGAGGAAGAGGCTGTGTTTCTTCAATTTCATAGGCATGGATTTGGGAGGGGACTCGCCTGAGCGGGGAGCTTGAGATGTGCAATTTGGGTGAGGGGCTGGGAGAAGATTTTCAGTAAGGTTATAAAGGAAGTACTCATAAAGAGGGTTGTGGTTTTTTGGGGGGGGTGAGGGGGAATTCTGGCAGGGTTGGGCCTATGGAACTATCTGGTTGCTAGTTAGCACACTGGATGAAAAATGCCAACTCGCCACCAACACCTCAGAACCCTCCTGGACCTGGAAGAAACATATCAAGAGAGAAGAATTTCTGTTTGATCAGTTGGAGAAAAAGGCCTGAAGCATTCCTCTCCACTTGCACCAATGGAATTGAACTGTTTTCCAACAGCCGGCTGACTGCCCCCTGTCCGCTGCCTCATGAAACCAGCTACGCAATTGAGAACGGACTGCACTGGGCACTGCGAAAATGCTGGCTGGAGAGAGACATTGCCCAAGATGCCTGTCAGGAAATATTTGAAATGTAGGTAAAACCAGGAGTGATTTTTCCAGTATCTTGAGGAAAGTGGCGCTCCTGGTTGTTATGGCAGGAAGCAGGGCTAGAGAGGCCTGGCTCCCAGTTGGAGCTGCGACCGGAGTGGCCCAGAAGAGCACCAGAAAGATTGAAATCATCGGTGTGTGCCAGAGTGGACAGTTGTGGCTCTGCTCATGCCTCTGTAAGGGAGAACAGTTTGCACGTGTTTTTTCTTTTTTTTCTTTTTGAGGCAGGGATAGCCTCTGAAGGTTTTTTGGTAATGCATAGAAGTCAGCTGAGGTTTAGAACCCCAATGTTCCAATGGTCTTTTTGACATTTGTTATTTAAAGCTTAAAAACTATGGGCCTTATTATCAAGTAAGGGCGATAAAAGTGTCGATAATGTATCGCCCTTTCTTGATAATATGGCCCACTATCTCTTGCTTGCTTTATCCATGTTTTCAATTTTTGTGAAATTTTGTCTCTTGAATGTGGACAGATATGTCCCAACTGGTTTTGGGATTTGTATTGTATTGTGTTCTTAGCTTTGATTTTTGTACTTTGCTTTGAGGGGTTTAAATGTGAATTAGTGTGGCTCACTGGTTAGAGGCGGCAGACCCGAGAGCAGAGGACGGCCCGGGACCAGGGTTCGATTCCCGGCGCGGCAGGTTTCTGGACCAGGGTCAGTGGACTCGACAATTCTCTCGCCTCGGTGCCCACTCTGATCAGCGATCACACTCGGCAACTCTGGGCATTAGCTTGCCTCATCTTCACTAACGGCCCCACCAGACCGCCGGGGATGCCTGGTCTCACCCTGGAGATACCCATTAAGGGACCATCTCTCAGGGAAGCCAGGAAGGGTTTCGCAGCGGTCGAAGCACCTTGGGACCCTCCGGGTAAGTAGTGCGCTATATAAATGCCTATACATACAATCCCAACAGCAACAGCTGTCAACAAAAACAACGTAGAATGTTGCTCTGCTGGCTTTTACCGGCCCGTAGAAGCACGGAGCACTCCATTGTATTCAATGGAGGGCTCCGCATTCCAATGTTCTAATATAGCCTTATAGCCCACCGTAGCTGGCTATACCGGCCATTAACCATGATGGAAATTCCGCTGCGGTGCGGACAAAATAAAAGGTGGCTGTGGTTCGGACGGCTCCTGGCCGTCCTCAGCACACGCCCACCAGGGCCGTCCGATGCATGAAACGGGTTAAAGGCCTGCTCCAGCATTCGGCGAGGGCCTTTAACAAGGTAGCGGGACTTTATTGGCCGGTATAGCCCAGCTACGAAGGGCTATAAAGCTATTAGAACATTCTGCGACTACAGGGCAGAATGTTCTAACAAATAAAACAACGCCCTCTCGGAGCCCGTGGGGGTTTAAATCCCCTCAGGCTCAGACACGCCACAGCTGTGAACAAAAACAACGTGGAATGTTGCTCTGAGTGCTTTTATCAGCAAGTAGAAGCACGGAGCACTCCATTGTATTCAATGGAGGGCTCCAAATTCCAATGTTCTAATACTGCTTAACACACATTTCTCTAAAGAATTGTCTGTTGCATGTGCCACTGCTACCCAGGACAGAGTTTTTCACTGGACTGTATTGTGAACTAAGCAGATTATATGTCATTAAGTGGGTACCCCCTTGCAAAGAAATAACCCAATTACAAAGCGATGGAAGGGACATTTGGTAGCTTGTTCTCATCTTATTTACCACAACAAAGCCCTAATAGCATATTAGGAGACTTGCTCAGTCTCTCTCTCTCTCACTGTCTGTGTGTGTGTCTGTCTGTCTCTCTCTCTCTCTCTCCCTCCCTCCCTCCCTCCCTATCTGTCTCCCTATCTTTCTCTGTCTTAGGTTGACAGGTCTGTGTCAGTCTTATGGCTGTCTGCAGGGCTGAAGTAGAGCCACTTGGAAGCGAAGTAATTGAGACTGGAGCATATACACTCACATGACATGCTAGTGCGGCTGGGATAGAGTCAGTTGCATGCCAGATGGGCACGGCTGAGACAGTCATGCTACATGCCAGGATTGGAACTGGGGCAGTGAAGTCGCACATCTGGCTTGCAAGGGTGGAACAGAGTCAGCCAAATATCGGGTCTCTGGGGCTGGAGCAAACTCAGTCACAATGCAGGCTGGAAGACTGGGTTAGAGACAGTCAGATGCCAGGTCAGTTAAAGGCAGTGGCCAGTGTGCCTGAGGAAGAGTAGGTCGCATGCCTGGCTGGCAGGCCAGGACCAGCTCCATATCACTTACCAGGACTGGGGAGCTGAGGTAGAGCCGGTCACATGCCAGGCCTCTTGGGCCATAGCCGAGCCTGGTGCATTCCATGTCAATATGGTCAGAAACAGCAATTCATGGCAGGCGGGAAGGTCTGGGCAGAGCCAGTCAAATAGCAGGCCTGTGAAATTGGAGCAGAGCTAGTTGCATGACAGGCCGATAGGGCTGGGGTAAAGGCTGTTACATGCCAGGTCCCTGGGAGCGAGCCTGAATCTGTTGCTTTGCAGACTCTGCCTTCCCCATGACCAACTTCCAGCAAAATGCCAACCCATTTAGGTAGTGAGAATTTCTTCACAACCCCCTGGCTGAATATTATGTTGAGCTACAGGCTCTGAGCACTACTCAGAACGTCATTAGGTCATAGCCCAGCCCACTGAACAGGCTTCCAGCCAAGCAAGCTTTGACTTATCCAAAATCTCAGATAAGGCGGACATGATCTGCGTCCAACAGACTGTACATCGCCTGCTCAGTCAGGATTGCAACTAACTGAATATGACACAAGATCACACGAGTGGTCAGTGAGCGCTACCGAAGTGAAAAACAAGGCTCTCAACTATAGGTATGAGGCGGCATGCTTTTGGCTGTGTGCCAGCCTGTCATATTGGCCTGTGACTGGCTTAGTACCAGCCCTACCTACTTGGCATTCCACTGACTCTGGAAACCCTTATGGGTAGCTGTCGCGCTTAACAAATCCAATGAATAAATAAATAAATACAACTGGAATGCCCTTACTGTGAGAGTTAATACCAACACGCTGAGCCATCTGATGTGCGCCAGGGTCAGCATGAAAGTCGATTGCATATTATGAGGACCTCTATGGCACATTCAGGGCACACCAGCACAACTTTATGTCTTTTCAGAATCTGGGTTTTAATACTTAAAGTAACTGCAACAGAGGATGTAGGGTAGTGGTTGGAGCTGCCGACCTTGGTGCTGAGGAACCAGGTCTAGTCTCGGGCTCAACATTCTGTGATTCTGCGCAAATCACTGAGGGGCAGATTTACAAGCCCCTTGCGCCTCTTTTGCGCCGCCGTTGCGTCACTTTTGTGACGCAGCGGCGGCACAAAAGATGAGCCATGGTGCGGGGTATTAAAAACGTGACGCATCTGGGAGATGCGTCACGTTGTAAAGCCCTGCGCCATAAGCAGGCGTTCTGGCGCAGGGGGGGGGTGTTCTGGCGCAGGGGGGGGTGTTCCGGCGCAGGAACACCTCCAAAAAGTGGTTGAGTGAAGGCCAATGCTGCGTCAAACCCTGTGCCTGCTTGTAGCAGGCGTAAGGCTTGACGCAGCATTGGAAGAATAGGCCCCCCAGAGCATTGCTGGAGCTGCGTCGAGCTTGCGACGCAACTCCAGCAATGCGCCGCCTTTACGGCACAGATGCGTAACGCATCGTGCCGTTTTTGCCCCATGGTGCGCCGCATTGTAAATACGGCGCTTCATGGGTGGCGGAGCTGCGGCGCACAATTACTGGCGCATCCCTGGGGATATGCAGGCATGCGCCAGTAATTGTAAATCTGCCCCTTCATTTCCCGGTGCCCCTAAATGAATGTGTCCTTGTGTGGGGTAACAGGTGCTCATGCAAAGGCTTCAATTCCTTCCCGTCAAATTCGCGCTATAAAAACTGCAAAAAAATAAGTTCAAAAATACACCCAAAGAACGTGATGCCGAAGATGATGCGCGCGCTCCCGTGCGATCAGAGGGGCCCTTTGAAGACGGGAAAGGGACATGTGATCTCAGACCCAATCTAACCCTGCCCAGGGCAATTCCCGCCACATCGCCGCACGTGCTGCACGTAGAGACATCTGCTGAGCATTTTTAATTTCAGGCCGGCCTATCAGCATGCTGTCTGATGGTGAATGCTGCGGTCAGATCACTGCAAGGGTCAGGCGCGGGTCAGGCAGCGCCTTTCAGATCATAGCACGCACGCAACGCCCGGCTCACGCACTGAGGCCCTCCTTACGCCCCCGCCCCCTGCGTGCCAAGGAATAACACGCTCTGACGTGCCTTCATACCCTCTCAGGGTTATAACTTTTAGAAGATGCCATGGGTGTCGGGCGTAATCAACTTTTATTTTTCACCCCTGCGATCCCAGTGTAATATATATAGCCGTACAACTCACTTCCCTATAATTGAAACTGGCTGTTTATATATTGGATCTGTGCAGCAATCCTCAGGCGCAGCATGACACACTCTACATATGTGTTCAGAAGGTCACTTTACTGAGACAACTCTGCATTACACCAGACAACAAGAAAACGTCCTGGCAACGCCTTCCAGCCGAACCAGTCCGTGCCATGAGAGCTATAGCAACCCCAGCCGCACTATAATGCCCAATAACTAACCCCCCCCCCCCTCTGTCTTCCAATGGATTTGTCCACTCTAGCGTATCTGAACTCTGGCCACACATCTACACTTGGTTCCCTCGCTTTACACTTATAACTAAAGCATCAAAAGTCCAACTTCCCCTAAAAACGAATTGAACCTAAACTAACCTGTGGCTCGGCCTATCCCCACCTACCATTGCATCTGGACTGCTCCACCCTCCTGAAACACTAGGGGGGAAGCTTGCAAACTGTGCCTCTTTTGATTCTATGGCAGGACCGGGGGCTCTGATTATGCTTTCTCCATCTTTACTACTCCAAAAAGCAGCCAATCATAAAACATAAAAAAACACATATATGACTACATTTCCCAAGAAGCTTTGAACCACGCCTCCTTTACTGTCCACCAATCAAGTATAGACATCCTATACAAAACAGAGAGACACCATCTTGAGTAGCTCTTTGCTGCTACGCCGTCAAGATAAGTGCCTCTTGGTTTTATGGGATTACTGTCGCACTCTGTATTGCCTCTTTACTTTCAGGTTTTGGGTCTGGACTGCCTCCGGTTCGCACCTCCTTTTCTGTTCGTCACAGGCACGTGTTACGCCTTCTCATCTTAGTTTCCCTTCTTGTTGTTGAATTGTTTTAGCGCAGTACGTGCCTCTAGCCGCCAGGTCCTCACAGTAGTGCTTACTCACACGACCCCTTGGGCGGTGGCCGCTCCTGAAACAAGAACGTATGTGTAGACCAATTGGTCTACTCGAGCGTACCTCTGGAAAGTTTGGCAAGTGTTTTTTTCTCTTGCGCTGGGCAAACTTACAGAAACATCACACTGGTGCCGCCTCCCCTGGGCTGCAACAGCAGGGGTGAAGTATTGCAGGCATTTATGAGATTTACTTAAACTTTATGAAAATCTGTGGATTTTTAAGACTTTGGTATATTGTTTCATTAAGATCATAATTTTTGGAACAATTATTCCTTGTGGCCCGTTTAAAAGCTTCCTGCTCCCATTGACACCCTGCTTGGCAGAGTCCTCCAGTGCTGCAACAAACCTACTCAGGGTCACCCCCCTTTATTTCCCCGCCCTTTGACCCTTGCTTCCCTGTGGGGACAACAAGGAAGTGTGACTTAATCCCTCTCCATTTCCATGTCTGATTACAAACCATCTGACCAAGGCCTTGAGGCCTACGAGCCTACTAAAGAGGAAGACCACTTTTATGATATTGGGCTAATAGAAGTGATCGGCCATTCGGTCCCTTACTCACTCCCGATAAGGCTCTGCCTTCAGCCCTTCAACTAAGCGCCTTGATGAAATCTCTGGCTGCTCTGCTACACCTTCTCCTACCCTGCCCCTGAGCTCCTCCCAGGTCCCCATCTGACCCTAATCCAGATACCCAATGGCCCCATTTTGATGCCACACCTATATTGTCGCAAGGTATTCTTGGAGAACATACTTATAGTACCAAGAAACGCCTGACCTCGCCAACACACGTTTCATATCCATTTACTGATACTGAATCCTCCTCCCCTCTGTCCGATGCCAGCAAACGTCCCAAGAAACGTAAGCATTCTTCCTCCTCCTGTCTGAGCTCCCTTTCCGCTAATCCCTTTACATTTTAACCCTCTGATATCATTCTCCCCAGATCATCAGACTGGGTTCCAGCCCTCGCAGTTACGGAATACATGCAACACCACTTCCGCAAGAGTTTCGAAAAGGGGGCTCGGTCCAGTCTTATAGCAGAGTGTCCAAGGCCAAGCCTGTCCCATTGGACAGTGCAAACATCTCATATTGATCCCAAGATGCTTACTTTCTTGAAGAAAATTCCCCAGAGACCCCAAAATGGGCATAGACGGGGCCCTCAGGGCGTGTCAAGACAAGTTGCTAGATGTAACTGTCCCTTCAGCAAAAATCTTGAAATTGGCCCTCCACCCACAAGACACGGGTGCACCTATCAATCCTGATGTCTTAGTGGGGTGAACCCAGTGTGCAATCTGCCTTCTTGGCAACGCCAACTGTGCTCTGGCCTCTGAAAGATGTAAGTCTGTGCTCACGAGAACTGATCCTCAATTGGTGGAATTGGAAACGTCTGAAGCCAGTGCCCTAGCTGAAGGAAAACTCTTCTGCAACAGGTTTGTCAAAGACATTGGCAAGTTAATTAAACCCTCCATCTCATTGGATGAGGCCTAATCTTCCTTGAGGAAAGTGTTCAACCCTCTTTTTGGCTGGGCATGCTGGGCATGCCCTGGCAGAGAACGACCAGCTGGCTTTTTTGACCCTCAAGGTCCTCAGAGAGGATCTGCTTTCACCGCAGAGGCTATTGACAGGACACTTTTCCAGGCGGGCTTCTTCCCCTCCAGGTCAAGGGGCTTCAGAGACCGTTACAAAAAAAGGCATCAACAGAGAAAGCCAGGCCTCCAACAGCCAATCTGCAGGTAATGATTCCTCTTCCTTGCATTCTTTTGGGGGGGCAGACTGCGTCACTATGTACACAATTGGGCCAACATTTCATCAGATTCTTGGGTTTTAGACACTGTTCAAGGTTAGCATATAGAATTTACACAGGTACCGGTCAAACTTTCCCCTTCTCGCACCCTCCTTTTTTCTAAGTCTGGGCAGTGAACTCCGCTCCGTTCGCGGAGTTTGCAGATTTTTCCGCACTCTGCGTTATGCAGAGCTCGCAGAGTTCCAAATAACTCTCTCCACTCAAGGAGCAGAGTGTTTTTCTTCGCTTGCGTTATTCACTGTCAAGTTGCAAGTGTGAACATGGAACATCAACCTCACAGGGAGATTTCTCAACGTGGGCGGTCAGATTTCTCATTGCGAGTGGTCGCTTATGCTCGCGACCACTCACGTTGAAAAACTGTCCGTTCGTGCTGAGAAAGCTGCCGCTCGAGTAAAAATCTACTCGAGCAACAGACTACATCAAAGCCATACACTTCTTCCACCAGCACAGATGAAATCCATCAAACAGGAAGGGACAACCATGTCCAAACTGACAGTATCTTTGAAATTCTCAGCTCCGAAATTGGATCTGTTAGCTTCTTCTATTCAAGCTCCCCAGCCCATTATTAAAGAGCCTTTCAATGCTCAAAAATCCACTATCTCATAAAAAGTTTTGACCCACGATTGCCAGGTTCCTTTTTCTCCCAAAGGGAAAGATGAACTCCATTAGTGGCTTCTTCTCATGGAGGCTTGGAATGGCAGAGCTAATTTTGGGCCATTCCGGATGTCATCAGGGAATCCGACGAGAGCATTTGGAGTTAGGGAGCAAGGTGCAGGGAATTTTCTACTGGCGGTAGCTGGTCATCAGAATAGATCAGCTTTCACAAAAATTGCTTGGAACTTTTTGTGGGTTCCTTTACCATAAAATCCTTCTCCCCAAGAGGAGCAACTGATGTATCTTCCTTCAGATGTACAATGTGTCCAAAGTTTATTACATCAACAGGTTGGAGGGCACCTGGTCTTGCCTTCTAGCGAGCATCGCAAGGGAGTTTTGGCATTTCCGCCTTCATCAGAAGATTACCATGATCACGGAATACCTTCCAGGTAAAGACAACATTGTGATGGATTTGAACTCCAGGTTTCTAGTAGATTTCAGCAACTGAAAGCTCCATCTTCAAGTTTTCCAGATGATCTTGCATTCACTGGGTCCGTGCCAAGTGGATCTCTTTGCATTGAGACTGAATTGTCAGTTGAAAGACTTTTGCAGTTGGAGATCAGACCCAGCGGCCCTCATCACGGATGCATTTCTGCAGAACTAAACCTGTAAATTGAACTACACATTCTTGCCTTTTGCAATGATTCCCAGAGTCGCAGCCCAAGTCCGGCAAAAATGAGCTACCTTGGTCCTTGTGACTCCAGTCTGGAAGACTCAACTCAACCATGGTTCCCGGCCCTTCTGGAGATATCTGTATTGCTTCCTCTTCTTCTTTCCTTCTTTCGCATCTTCTTTCAGATCCGGTGGGCTTGCCACACCCTCTTCTCCTCCTAAGCCAGTTGGTACTCATGGCCTGGAAAATATCGGAAGCCATAGGCAAGTTGAAGGCATTTCAGTGGCTGCTGATGATTTTTTTACGGCAATCTCAGACTCCTTCCACCCACAAGCAATATTCTTCCACATGGAAGAAGTGGGTGGTTGGTGCCTTCAACAGGAGGTGGATCCCAAGGGATTCAGAGCTGAAAGTTGTTCTCAATTTTCTCTCAGAGTGTGCTGAATCTGGCTTATGTTACAGGTCAGTAAACAATTTCAGGCCAGCTTTGTCTGCAGGTCATGATCATTTACTGATAGGTATGCACCGTCTTGTAAGTAAATTGCTTAACATAATTAGGGTTGCAAACTTTCAGAGACAAAGGTATTCTGAGTTATGGGATGTTAATTGTGTTCTGTCGCTTTTTGGTTCCTGGCCGAATAATACAGATTTATCCATGAAACAGATCTCAGCTAAATTGACCAAGGTTCTTTGCTTGGTTTCTTGTCAAAGGGTGTAGGATGTCAAGGCTCTTGACTTAGCAGGTAGGCTGTTCTCACCAGATGGTGTTTCTTTTGTTATTTCAAGATGGACGAAGACTTTGTCTCTGTCTATTGATTACCAAGCTTTTGTGCAGATTGAAAAATGATGTTTGGTCAAATGTTTGAAAGTGTAGGAGGAACGCACCTTGGCTTGTAAAGCAGACCTGCTTGGACCTTTGCTTTTAGCACTTCGAAAACCCTTCATACCGGTATCTGCCATGACTCTGGCCCATTGGGTCCGTTGGGTCATGGGTGGCGGAGGTCGGCATTGATGTGTCTGCTTTTGGAGCTCATTCTGCTCGGGGGCTATGGCCTCTAAGGCATTTGTGATAGGTTCTAGATTACAAGATGTCTTGCGTGCCACTGATTGGTTTTCTGACTCTATATTTAAAACTTTTTATTATGAGCCTATTGTAGTAACTAAGCTTTGAACCAACATAATTGGAGCCTCCACTCAACAATAATTTTAAATTCTATTAAGAACACAGAGGCAGGGAATATCCCACCCGTTGGGACAGGTAAGCTGTTGTGACAATGATTGTTACTGTCAAGATTATGGACCATGGCTCTATGTCTAGTCTTCCCCGCATTCATTTTTGTTTTCAGCGTTTGTGGCACTGGCTTCATATTTCAATGTTATTTTCAGGCTCAGATCAAAAACAAGGATGAGGCGTTTTGGAGTTCGAGTTCCCTGTTGGTGCTGGTTGGCCTCATGAGGTCTGTGAAGCTGCGTTGACCCGGATTTTTGGTCCAGTTGTTTTTTTCCTGTTATGGACTTCTCGTTCCGGTTTTAGGTTGGATTGTTTAATACGCAAAGAAAGAGGCAGTCAAGGTGGTACCTCTCTTTTTTGTATATGATGTCTATACTTGATTGGTGGACTGTAGAGAAGGCGTGGTTCAAAGCCTCTTGGGGAATGTAGTTATTATATGTGTTTTTTGGTTGGCTGCTATTTGGAGTAATAAAGGTAAATAAAGCATAATCCTCACCTCCATGTACTTAATAGAATCTAAAATTCTTGTTGCACATGCTAGAAAATTTTCTATACCTATCGGGCAAGACGGCACAGCACGACATACACTCTCTTTATGCAAAGAAGGTCACTTTAATGAGACATGTTTGCATTACATCAAACAACACAAAAGCATCACATCACTAAAGAACGAAAATCATAGCAACCTCACTCACGCTCTAGTCCCCCAATAACTTCAAATCCCAAACATAACTATTTCACCCTCCTCCCCCTTATGTTGTACCTGCAGGTTCTTCGTATATTGCCCTTCCGTTTCCTTAGCTGTAATCCTCCTTCCTCCAAGATCATCAATACCTCCTCAGAACTAGTTACATCAACTTGTTGTCCCTCTTCATTTATTCCAACAACACTTTATACAATTACTATAGCCTTATAGCCCATGGCCGAGGGCAATGCAGGCCGTTAAAGGCTCTAAACCATAGTTATAAGTCAGAGCAGCAGGTGAGGTCCTAAAACACGGGAGAGGGTCTTTAACAACCGGTATATAAACAGAGGTAGAAGGGTTATAAGGCTATTAGAGCATTCCACCCACTAAGATTAGAATGTTCTAAATTAGAAAGGGAGAAACATGAAGACAAACATTGGCTGTTGAAGCTCCAGGCTTCTATAAGCCCGGAGCTACTCCATTGTCTTCAATGGAGCTCCCAACATTCCAGTGTTGTAATAACACTTCAACTACACTACATATTTCTCTCCAAGATGCACTCGTAACACATCTAGAGTCCCCCTTCAACTAATTAACTCTACTAAAATCTACAGCAGGTGTCCTCAACACATTGACCCTTGCCCCCACTGCAGGTCATTTACATGCTTTGCATCCTACCAGAGCTGTCGTCTATACGGGTTCCGTTCTGCCTACTTCACTGCCCATTTAACTAAGGCTTTGCTCAGGGCCGGCTTTAGTACTGGTGGCGCCCTGTTTGACTGTGTTTGTTGGCGCCCCCCACCCAATGACCACTTCACCACGGATTCCCTCACTACCACCATTTGACAATGCCCCCCTAAGTCTCCATAACCACTGTCTCTTAGATTAATTTAGTTTCATAGCACACTCATACCATTTTAAGGTGTCAGAACACTTCACATCACACATACATTACACAGAGACAATCATACGTGTGTAAATCAGTGTATGGGAAACGCTACATAAAAGAGAGACCTACAAGGACCCACATGTCATCCATACTGGTAGACAATATATTTTAAGGGTCCTTGTTCTAGAAAAGCATACATTGTGAATTTAAAATTAACACCATTGTTAGGGGTTTTCTTTAATAATAAGAATTGATTTCTACCCAAATTAACCCTTTTTGCAATATTAGGATAAGGAAAGACTGGGCAAAAAACATGTAGCTGTAATATATTCCTCACAGTTTGCATGCAGCTCTTTGAGGACAGTTAATAGCTCACTGCTCTATATCAGGATTTTAACCTTTAAACTGCAAGCAACTAAAGGATCTCTCTGACAAAAGCGATGACCCATTATAGTATTGCACTTTGTGATCTGAATGGGACAGTTCTTTGCAGCAGGCATATTAACTCTCTGTGCTACGATGAGTCAATTTGTCGGTCTCTCTACAGGAAGGGCATTATTCACCAAAGTTATCTTGACATGTTTATTGATGCTTGAAAATTGCCGGAACACGGAACATGGCATCAGGGGCTTTTAAAACAATAAACATGGTGCCCTCAGCCCAAGTCAGCACCGGTGCAGTGGCACCGATCGCACTGCCCCAGAGCGGGCCCTGTCTTTGCTCTCGGTGCAAACCCTCCTAAAAGCATCTATTGGGTCACCAACACAACCTAAATGACAAGTGTTGGAACTGGCCCTTCTTGCCGGGTCATCCTCAAATGTTCTGCTTCTTCCTCCCTTATTTTTCCTGACCCGTGGCTGTTGGTAATAGGACTCTGGGCCCTTTACCACTGCTGATCAGTGCTAAAGTGCATGTGCTCTCTGTGTAAATTGTTATTGTGATTGGATATACATGATTGGCATATTTGTATCACCAAGAAGTCCCTAGTAAAGTGCACTGGGTGTGCCAGGGCTGGGGAAGGCAAATGCCTCTAGTGGGCCTGCAGCACCAGTTCTAACAACAAGAAAAGAAGCAACAAGTAAAAGTAAAACTTCACTTCTAGCAATCCAATGCCCAGTCTGGGGGTAGTGCACGGTCCTCCTACAACAGCCCAAACTCCACCTACCAACGTGTCCTCCCACCCCTTCCACAAGGCCCACTTAGTCAGCTCCTGACCATGAGTTTTCCAGCCTCCTACCACGTAACAAGAAACATAATGCTCGCATAATGGCCTGCAAGCGAGCAGAAGCTCATCAGCAGCAACAGAGAACTTTAGTCCTGTGGAACATCAACCACGCGACGAGATGTAAGGTCAAGCATGAGAGGGAGTATATGTGATACCAGAAGGAGAGGTGCACCACAGAGGTGGCATAGCAGAAACCATAACAAGCGTTGCTGAGCAGAGTAGAGGAGGAGTTGAACCGCACCTGAATGTTTTTGCTCTCTACACTATGGAGTACAGAGTTCACACTTAGGACCTAATTCACAAAGGTAATGTACACTTTTGAGTACGTTTACAATTTTGAGTACGTTTACACTTTTGAGTACTTTTACTTCTTTTCTGTATTCATACCTCCAAGAGTAAGTTACTATTTAAAAAACAAACTGTAGTAATTCCAGTAGTACATATGGCCAACCGCTGGTTATACAGCACCCTCCAATAGAAAATAATGGAGGTAGGGAATTAAAATTAAACCCAATGGGAACTAATGTTAAATTAAGTTACATTATTTGAAATAATATAACATATAGATAAATATAAATTAATGTTAAAAATATGTGCTAAAAATAGTTCATATTTATTATTTAATCATAGTTCAGCAACTGGTCATTAATGCAATTAAAGTGCTTTGTTCGAAAATACAATGGATATAAACAGCAGACACAACATGTAAGTCTTAGCACCAGTAATCATCTGATATGTTCATTATTACTGCTCTCAGACTGGAAAATAGGCTGTGTTTGTGTGGACCTATCGCATAGCAACACAGTTCTTCTAAGAAGTCATGCACAGTATATATTTTAAAATATTCCAGCTTTCATTAATGGCTGCAATCTATTTCCAGCCAGCCCCAGTGGTCTTATTTTATTGGTGCCATCTTGCAATGTATGCAACAGCCTTGCATTTATCAATAGATTCAAGAGCAATCAAAAACATAAGCTTCCTAGTTACAACTGGAAATCTTTGCTTATGTAGTCTTATGTCACAATTGAGTCATGTATATTCTGGGGCACTAGGCTGTTAATACAAGGGTGTGTCACACTAAATCCAAAGTTTAAAATTGCAATAAACTCACAAAAAGTGTTGTCAAGAGAGTTACAACATTTGTAATACAAACTGTAATGTCGTACTTTAGTCGTATGCCGATTCACGCCCCTATGCGCTTATTGCCGAGAGCGCAATTTACCAATAAATCTTACAGCATCAAGTTAACGAGTCAGACTACTAGATCAATCACATCATAGACTAGTTAACTACATTTTCTTCTCAATACAAAGTATGACACGATCGGTTCAAGTATGCCTTAGAGCCCAAGTGGGCTTGTGCAGGTTAGCTACAGAAGACCACAGCATGCTTACAGCGAGCGTTTCTGGATATGCATAGAGTGACAGCTAAGATGTTAGCACAAATCTATGGGGCAGATTTACAAGAAAGTGACGCATCTGTAGAGATGCGTCACTTTCCTTGCGCCACCGTGAAAAACCCTTGCTTTACCATGGATGCTCCGTATTTACAATACGGCGCTCCATGGCGCAAGGATTGACAGATGTGTCAGATATTCTGACACATCTGTTGGCACAAAAGTGATGGATGGCTGGAGTTGCTCATGAAATTGATGAAACTCCAGCAATGCGCCTCAATAGGTGGGTGAATCCCAGTCAAAAGCGTTGCGACATTCCTTACGCCTGGTCGGAGCAGGCGTAGGGATTTTGATGCAGCGAAGGCTTAGAGTGACGCAGTGAAATGTTGTAAATTTCACTGCGTCAGTTCTACATGGATTTTTGCATGGGAATACCCACCCTGCATACATTATACCTGATGCAGGTATAATGTGCCACAGGGCTTTACAACGTGATGCATCTCCCTAGATGCGTCACGTAGTAACTTGGCCGCAACTTTTATGCCGCCACTGCGTCACGCAAGTGACACAACGGCGGGGAAAAAGTAACTCATTAGATGTTTCTCAAAACTTCCAAATTTAAAAACAGTGCAAAACTTTAGCAGATTTATCAAATAACTGCTTGTTTTAAATAATGGTCCTTATTTAAAACAAGCAGTTATTGGTTAATGGTTTTGGTACCTCCCATTCCTTTATTACCAGTCTCTAAGGTCTGGCAGCAATCACTTATAACATCTAGGGGGTCTTTAGGACGGCGGGCGGACTTTGCCCGCCCGCCATCCTGACGGGGATTGGGACCGCCCGCCATAAGGGCGGGGGTCCCGGGGGTGGCATTAGGATGTGCCTGTGGCGGGCATATCCTGCATTTCTAGCATTGTGGCGAGCGGTGCTCTGAGCACCGCCCGCCACAATGCTAGAAATGCTTTTCAGCATTTGCATAAACAAAGCGGTAGGCACAGCGCGGTGCCTGCCGCTTTGTTTATGCAAATGAAGAAGGGTACCACAGGTACCCCCCCCATGAGCAATTCCCACGCCTCCTTCACTCTTGGGGCCCGCAGGGGGCCCCCAGAGTGAAGACTGCATGCCTTTCCGTGGCGGCATCGCCGCCAGGGAAAGGCATCTACCAATGCCCATTGTAATATGGTTGGTGGTGTCTAATAGACACCACCACCATATTAAACATTTTACGCCCCGGCCGCAAGGCGACCGTGGCGGAAAAGTGGCGGGCGGTATTTTTCTCCGCTGCGGTCCCCCCCGCCATTGTAATATGGCAGGGGGAATTCAGGGAAGGATGTCGGGCGGATTGCCCCCGCCTGCCTGGCGGGGGCAATCCGCTGGACATCCTAATGGGCCCCCTGGTGTTTGCCAACATATTCTCCTTGGTGTAGGGAGAACCCAAATGATGAAAAGGGCGGTACTGTGTGGGAACTGATGGGTACTTTTTATACCCTGGTGATACCATGTTGTGCCTGCAATACACACAGGTATTTTTTCTTTTTTTCTAACAAGTTGGTCATATCCCTAACAGGTCTTTAAGATGTCCCGATAGACCCTTAGACATTTGGTGTGTTGGTATACTTGTAAATCTGCCCCTTTGTCTGTGATTGGGTCGGCTGCATCCTCAGCCCAGCGAGTCCACAGGCTGCATAAGTTAGACTTCACCGGTTGCAACAATGCAGTATAAAGTAGAGAGATTGCTCTGGTTTGACCCAACGTCGTGCAGATAATCTGAAGAGCAACATGTGTCGGAGATTCTGTAGACACAAGTGACTAGAGGACACGTATTGTGATCGTAAGGGAGCCATATATGAGGAAATGGTGTGAGGGGGATGCCCGAACCTTCTGCGAGGGCATGAAGATTTTTAAGCATCACATTTTCAAACCGGTCTTCCAGATTGCCAGTGCCCAACCTTGACCAGTCCCTCGATGCTCCCCAGTTGCCCTGAGGGTGCAAAGCAGCTAGAAATGACAGTGATTGCTCATGAGCATAGGGGAGTGTTTGCTGAAGAGCCTAGACCCAGGAATACTTTAGTGTGGTGAGTAATATACCTCCTCCTGTGTTTTGTTGCAGCCGCATGGAACAAAGAAGCAAATGGAACAGGGAAGGGTGGCAAGGGGTCTCTGCCACAGGGGTGCTCCTTGGAGTCACCCTCCACTGCATCGCCGAAACAAGTTGAAAACGCGAAAACATAAAGCTCAAGGTCCGGGACTGCTTAGCCACCCTCTGTAGCAAAGAGTCTGGGCTTGGCTAGCAAAACCCTATGTCTTCCCTCACCCCTGAGCATGTTCACCAGTAACCTATCAATTTCCCGAAAGACAGCCTGAAGCACACGTATGTGAATAGTTGAGAAATTGGACACCCAAGTAGTGAAAAGTGTGCAGCTCCCATCTGATCTCTTCCCTGAGCTCTGAGGGCCTATCATCTGAGACAGGGGTCTGCAGAGAGTAAGCACTGGATTTGCCCCAATTGACTCGGATCCCAGACACTTCGGCAAACTCAGTAAGTGCCGCACAAGTCCCATGTATGTCAGAGCATTCTCTCCAGAGATATAACACCATATCATCTAGCGAAGAGTAGTAGGTAATGCCGCCGCCAAAGCACCACTCATGGCAAGAGTTGCCCTGCCGAAGCATCGAGGCCAATGATTTGTCTTCCCTGGACCGGAATCAAGCATCCTAGGACCGGTTTCAGGCTATCAGCCGTCTTCAGCCAGGATAGATTAACTCCAGTGGCGTAGTGAGCACGGGACCCACGTCTGGGCATACCCTTCCCACATAGGGTGAACAACAAAACGCACTGGATGATGGACGGAATGTTGCACAATGGCAAAACATTTACCCCCAGTCAATGATCTGGGTTTAATCCATCATTATTTTGCTCACCAAGCCACCCCAGTTCAGACATGGCCATATGCAAATCAGTCTTGACCCTTTCCCTAATGGGAACAGTCCAGCCCAAACTGCCAAGCCATGTCTTCCCTGGACCGAAATCAAGCCTCCTAGGACCGGTTTCTGGCTATCAGCCGTCTTCAGCCAGGATAGCTTGACTCCAGTGGCGTAGTGAGCACGGGACCCACGTCTGGGCATACCCTTCAGACATAGGGCGAACAACAAAACACACTAGATGATGGACGGAATGTTGCACAATGGCAAAACATTCACCCCAGTCACAGATCTGGGTTTAATCCATCGTTATTTTGTTCACCAAGCGACCCCAGTTCAGACATGGCCATGTGCAAATCTGCCTTGACCCTGTGCCTCACGGTAACAGTCCAGCCCGAACTGCCAAGCCATGTCTTCCCTGGACCGGAATCAAGCATTCTAGGACCGGTTTCTGGCTTTCATCCGTTTTCAGCCAGGATAGCTTGACTCCAGTGGCGTAGTGAGCAGGGGACCCACGTCTGGGAATACCCTTCTCTTGTGTGTTTTGCTGTGTGGGAAGGGGCTGGACAGTTCCCATGAGGCACAGGGTCAAGACTGATTTGTATATGCCATGTCTGAACTGGGGTTATTTCTTACATTAATTTACATTTATTTGTAACTTTAAAAAATGTAATGTAACATTATTTGTTATGGGATTTTATTTAAGGAATCCACCTCCGTTATTTTCTATGAGTGAGTGTTGCAGAACCAGTGGTTGGCATTATGTAGTGCTAGACTTGCCACTGTCATTTCTTTTTTAAGTAGGAACTTCATATATATGAATAAAGAAATGGTAAAAGGGTAATTTATATTTGTGAATCAGACCCATGTTGTTGTGAATAGTACAAAAAATACCAGAGGAGAACATGGAAACCATTTAATGAAAGTCCCTCAGTAAAAAAATGTTTATAAGTAGCCGAATGCTACAACCATTTTTTAGAAAAAGGAAGGGAAAACATAATTAGGATCTCACGCATACCTGGGGTGATCTCATCCACACCTTTGTCGGAGTGTGCCCTTGGCCCATTGTTGCCAATCACAGGATGAAATGTTGACCATGACGAATCAAAACCAAAATACAGGCCCTGAAGTTACTCAATATGCATGGCTGTTAACAGTGAAGTACTAAATCTTGACTTAACATTTTTCTATAGTTGAACTGCACTTAAGACGAATTAGCAATGTTCAGTATCAATGTTATAATAGAGCTATTTTGAAACACTGAGCAGTGTAAAAGTTATAGGTAAGGAATAACAAAAATGGAAATCATTTTGAAAAAATAAAAATAGAAGAGTCTTAGGAGAGCCTTTATCCAGCACACTTTATCACCCTCAGCTGGAACCCTTGACCTCTGCAATGACAAATGGTCTATGCACTTGCTGACTGACCATCGACTGAAGGAATCTGGAGGCCACAAGGCACTTATTTTTATGAAGTAAAACAGCACCCTGTTGCCATCTTGCATTTCAGCTTACTTTGATCTATATGGGTAGGTATATTGTAC
This sequence comes from Lissotriton vulgaris, assembly GCF_964263255.1. Lineage (NCBI taxonomy): Eukaryota > Metazoa > Chordata > Amphibia > Caudata > Salamandridae > Lissotriton > Lissotriton vulgaris. The sequence continues at coordinate 90,394,993 of NC_141689.1, forward strand.
AGTTTCACAGTTTAGTTTAGAAGAACTTGCTCAGCTATTGTGGATTTGGGATGTTGCTTGTTGTAGGAAATAGTGGTAAGGCCAGAAAGTACTGATATGCTTCCTTTGACACCCTATTTACACCACCACTGACTCATGCCTACATTCCATGTGCCCCAAAATATATGAGAACTCCCCAACACTCTACACTACTATAGATTCCATTTAAATGGACTATGCACAATTTCTTACCCACTACTATAAACCCCTTGAAAATAAAACAACACATAAAAGTCTACCACTTATCTCCCTTTAACAAAAACCCATCATTATAATTAATCACAAACAAACTTTTCTAGCGTTCTAAATGTTCTCAAAATACTTCCAAATGTACTCCCTTCCTTTGCAACCACTCCAATTCTCTCCGATCTCCTTCTGATGAACACTTACATTGGGGCCAATTACGATGTCGGTCGGAAAAGGCTCCGAATGCCAAATCTGATTCAGATCCCTGCTTTCCGAATGATTCGGAAAGCTTTCAGACCAACCAATTACGATAGTCGGAAAGCGTTCCAACTTTCCGACTCAGTTCCGACTTGGTTCTGAATTGCATTTGGAGTAACCGAGTCGTTTGGAGCCGACTCGTACTGGTCTACTGAGCGCGTGTCCGACAGACGTATTACGATGTCGGATTCGGGCAGCCTTTTTGCATCGTTTGTTCTGACACAGAACGGCTGTCGGGATCCGACTTTGGGGGCACGTAGCTGGCTCCCCTTCACCCGGAGCCTTCCGAATGGGGCCCATGGGGCTACCCATGGGACCCTTCTTCAGTACCATGCACAATGTGGCAGGCACCATGGGGTGCTTGCCACAGGGTGCACGATTTTCCCCACCCTCCCCATGTTCAATGGGAGCCTTTGTATTCGGTCGAAACATAGGCTCCCATTGAAGTCAATGGAAGTCTGACCGAACGGTATTCAGAAGCATCGTAATCGCTCATTTGGACTCCCCGAATCGAATTGGTTGGAAACCATTCCGAGACCGATTCGGTCGGAATGCTTTTCTACCGACATCCTAATGAGGCCCATAATCTTCCACAGTCTCATGCACCTTTTCTTCATCCATGGTCCTGCTATTCACCTCCAGTTCATGTGACACTTCCTACCACCAATACTTGTTTCTTCCTACACTTTGCAATTTATCTTCTACACTTCCCTCTTTCTCTCTGCCAGTTTTGGCAAGAGTAATAGACTCACATGACAAATACTGCCATCTTCCAGTTCAACAGTAGTCTTCATAACTATCATTACCATTTTCAGACTACTGAACTTGATTTCTCCCTTGACCAATTTCTTGAATGGCTTCTCTTAAAGTCATTGACCTATTTTCGTATGTACTTTTTTTACTCCATGTTTAGCAATAAAAATCCTTTTATTCCTTTCTTGCGAGGCCAAAATGTGCTTTCTTACCTCCTTTGTCTCCCAATTCAATTTCTTACTCCTATTCATCGTCCTGGGATTCACCCTGGAATAAGATAACCGGCCTCTCATCAGTTAAAATGGACCTTCTCCAACTGTCTCATGAGCTGTTATTCTGTATGCCTATATCATCCTTTTCAATTCATATTCCCAAATTTCTTTCTCTTCGTCGCCAATTGTATTATTCCTTTGACCACTCTATTTGCTCTTTCCGCAATTAATTACCCCTAGGATGATTAAAAGCTGTGAATTTCTGTTCTATGCCAGCTAACTTGACAAAAGTTCTAATTTCCTCTGATTTGAGCTGTACTCCATTATCCGTCAATACTGACATTGTAAATCCTTCACTAAGAAAAACATCCTCAAGAAATTTTATCACTGCAATTGTGTTAGCCCTTTCAATCACTTCTAACTCAATACACCTTTAGAACATATCAACGAGAACCACTATGACCTTTTATGTGCCATCACACCATGTAGCAGGGCCAATAATGTCCAAATCTATTTCATCCCATGGTATTTTAGGACATCCCAATGAGGATATAGGTGGATTTAATGTCTTCTGAGACTTGTCTGCACTTTCACAGTCAATGCATTCTCTTACAAATCTCTCAGTTTCTAAATCCACTCTAGGCCACCAATACAACATTTTTATGCTCTGTTTGGTACGCGTAATGCCAGAATGTCCTTCATGCCCAATGGATATAATCCTCTGCCTAATACTACAGGGTGGAATAACTTTTTTGTCTCTGCAAACAAACATGTCATTCACACTTAAATCATCTCGTACCTCATAGAAGGCTTTCATTTCATTCTTTACCTTACTTTTACTTGAACTACCCCATCCATTCACATATCTGCCCCTCACCTCTTTTAGAACCTCATCCTTGCTGTAGTAGTATCTGCCTCTTATGGTTACCCCCTCTTTTTGCTGATGTCACACTGTTTATGGCCTAGTCTGACTGGTATCCTGCCATCCAGGACCCCAGTCTATCTGCTTTCTCCCTTAAATTGCAATAGATGTACTTTAGGTACACTCACGATTAGGTTCTGGGGTACCCTTATCAGTACCTTGTAAATGGTAACCATGTACCCAGGGCATAGGTACCCCAGAGGTCCCCCATGGACTGAAGCATGTATTATGGCTGAGATACCCGCCACCCCCTCTCAACACACTCCCCAAGGATGGGAAACCGGAAACAGTTCTTGAACTTTTGGAAGGCGGGAAGGGAGTTACCCTTCCCGGCCGTATTTATTAAAATATGAAACAAAATTAAAACATTAAAATAACAGTTTCATATTATGTACAATTTCATTACCACATTGCGATGTTTGGCTAACCTTAACATATCCTCTAATACAAAGGTTCTCCTAGCCGAACTAACATCCTACAAAACATTTACTTGAAATTTTGAAATTGTACATCCTAACGTTTAAGGGCCAACGGCAAGGTCGTAACCGGTGTCAAGATCCCTAACCCAGACATATCCCCCTCCCTTGTGAGGGGCGGCACGGAGGCATACCTCAAGTGCAACTACCAATTTCCCTTGACTTGACGGGGGCCCCACTAAAACTCGACGCCACTTAAAGGTCGTACGAGGCTCGTGTGAGGTATCTAGAAGGTAGCGTAGACCCCCCCCCCCCACACCCCACACAACTTACCACATCTGCCGTCGCAGACGTCCTGGCCCCGGGAAATTCACCAGGAGGGGGCTGTAACCCCTCCTACCCATGAAGGGGCCTTGACCGCCTTCCCTTTCCTTTCGGCGACCCATCCTTAGAAGGGACCGCCTCCCCGTTGAGGGGCCAATGGCCACCTCCCCCGAGCGCCCCCATCCGTAATGGGTAACGCCCACTCATAGGGATCTTCCAATTAGTGCTCACCGATCATGACCTTACCGCCCGACCAAAATAAATACGACAATGCTAACTAAATACTAAATGACTACATCTAACCAACAGTAGCAACAACAACTTTATACAAAGCATGCGTACTGATGAACACTAAAGCAGAATTACTTTATTTGCAAAACATAACACAAATCGACCATTCTTTATTGCATACTCAAAATCTTCACGATAATACCACAACCTGTAAACGAAAATCAGAGTTATCCATCAAACTTTATTAAAACCACTCGCTGTCTTCAGGGGCTGGTGGGTGGGTCAAAATTGGCTCTTCGTTCCGTCTCGAGCTCACGTGCAGCGAGGAGGTGCAGCTTCAGAGCACAGGAACAAGAGGATGCCTTCTGGTCTTGTTTCTCCTTTTATCCGTCTTCAGGGCGGGCGTAAACCCGCCCCTGCCTGCCCCAAGGGCGTGGCCAGCCGCGTTAGTGTCTAGGCCAACCCACTCGAGGGCGGGAAAAGGCGCGCCCCGGCTACACCGCTTCGGGCATACCAGCCGAGACTCGCCTCCCGCCCAAGATGGCTTCCCGGGGGGATCGTGGTACTCTGCCATACGTTCGGGGGGACCGATTGGTCGCCCCTTTCCATATGGCTGAGATACCCGCCACCCCCTCTCAACACACTCCCCAAGGATGGGAAACCGGAAACAGTTCTTGAACTTTTGGAAGGCGGGAAGGGAGTTACCCTTCCCGGCCGTATTTATTAAAATATGAAACAAAATTAAAACATTAAAATAACAGTTTCATATTATGTACAATTTCATTACCACATTGCGATGTTTGGCTAACCTTAACATATCCTCTAATACAAAGGTTCTCCTAGCCGAACTAACATCCTACAAAACATTTACTTGAAATTTTGAAATTGTACATCCTAACGTTTAAGGGCCAACGGCAAGGTCGTAACCGGTGTCAAGATCCCTAACCCAGACATATCCCCCTCCCTTGTGAGGGGCGGCACGGAGGCATACCTCAAGTGCAACTACCAATTTCCCTTGACTTGACGGGGGCCCCACTAAAACTCGACGCCACTTAAAGGTCGTACGAGGCTCGTGTGAGGTATCTAGAAGGTAGCGTAGACCCCCCCCCACACCCCACACAACTTACCACATCTGCCGTCGCAGACGTCCTGGCCCCGGAAAATTCACCAGGAGGGGGCTGTAACCCCTCCTACCCATGAAGGGGCCTTGACCGCCTTCCCTTTCCTTTCGGCGACCCATCCTTAGAAGGGACCGCCTCCCCGTTGAGAGGCCAATGGCCACCTCCCCCGAGCGCCCCCATCCGTAATGGGTAACGCCCACTCATAGGGATCTTCCAATTAGTGCTCACCGATCATGACCTTACCGCCACAGGTCCGGATAGTTGACCGGCTATCCGGACCCCCCACCACACTCCTATCTAAAGGTCATGTTTTAACATCTTTAGCCAAGCTATGAAGTCTCCTATGAGTAACTCATTCCCCACCCGAGACAAATGAACACCGTCCCCCAAATACATACTGTCATCATTAATACACCCATGCGAAATAGAATGCAGTGCATTGGACCGGAACAACCTACTCACTTTGTTATTAATTTTTCTCACCGAGTGATTTAAAGCAGAAACAGAAATAGCCCCCCGCCACACTTTTCGTGGGATCATATGGGACCACGCAATTGTGCACCCTGGAACTCTCCTCGCTAACCAACTTACCGTGGAAAGCATCGCCTCCAGGAGAAGTCGTCTACCAGTGGTGACCAAATCATTGCCCCCAAGATGTACTATGACTACAGACGGCGGTGACCTCGTCCGTCCTAGCAAACCCTCGAAAAATGATTGAAACTGGTCAATACAGAGACCGCCCTTTCCGTAGAAGGACACACTGTACCCGTATTCCCCAGCCACGTGCACCATGTCACCTGCCTTGAATACGTCCGCGGCACGCCTCACGTATGAGTGGCCCACGACCCACACCTCCTTTTTCACAGCCGGTGATGTCTGACCGCTGTCCCGGTGTTGGGTCGACTGCATAGTCCGCCCGCCTCGTAGGCTTGCGTAACTGAAAACCAAACAAAACAAGAAGCGTGAGTACATCATTCCAGCTTCACAACATGTGCAAACGCACATACCTTTTATAACAATTGGAGGACCAACGCCCCACACGTTTAACTTGTTCTACATTCAGACCCCTGGCTGTAGCCTCTGTAGCAGCCCCTATCCGAAAGGAATGGGTCCCAAACTCGCCCGGGTTCAAGCCCGCAGCTGTAATTGACATCGCAAGCACCCGCTGAAACTGAAACCTTGTCAGTGGGGTGGCGTCCGCGTGTCTCAACAAGGTCCCCCCCCATGATGCCACCCTTCGTGTTAAATAATCCTCTAAACACTTCACTGGGCACATGGACGACCCGGGAATCCTGCGTATAATTATGCAGTCGCCCATCCCGCTCTGATCGGTCTTGGACCTTACAAACGAGACCGTCATTGTCTCCCCTCTGATTTGAACGTGCTCTGCGCACAGCCCTCCCGTAACATCCTGCCTGTTCCTCGCCACTAATTCGCTTACCCGCATAGCTCCATGAAATGCCAGCGTAAAAGCGGCTCGGAATAACACTGTCTCAAAGTGAGATGAACATGTTGTAGGGAGTCTGGATAATAACTGGGCCAACCTATCCAAACCTATCGGGCGTCTCTCGTCTACTCTGCGACCCTCAAGGCGTTGCCACCCACGTAGCGCTTTTTGCACAACCTTACGACGCTGTCGGGTCCTGGATCCCATGAGCCCTAGCAACAAAGGAAATGGCAGCCCGATGCCTCTGGGCCGTGGCCACCGATTTCCCTGCCAGATGTAAAGACATCAGAAAGTTCACTACCCATTCCTCCTGGCCCCAAAGCTCCTCACTAGCAGTCCCCAAAAAGGCTAAATAGGACCGGAACGCCCCTTCATATGCCTTCCTCGTCCTGGGTGCTAAACTCTCTCCCACGAGGTTACGAAGTTCGGGGCACCGAGAGACCAGAGAGCTTCGGGAAAGGGTGCCGGCTCCGGGTCCGCTGTGGGAAGAAAACCCCAGAAGGCCTGCATACGAAAACGAGAAAGGGCATCAGCCGCCTGGTTCATTACCCCCGGGACATGTCTTGCTTTGAATAGCACATTCAATTGCATACACAGTAATACGATTTCTTTAAGCAGTCTCAAAATCCATTTGCATCGTGCTGCCTGGCTATTGATACACTCAACCACGGTCATATTGTCAGACCAAAATACCACAGAGTGATCTTTGAACCCTTCGGGCCACGTTCTCAGGGCCACCAAAATGGGGAAAAGTTCCAGGAAAGCAATGTTACTTGTCAGTCCACTGTCATGCCACCATGCCGGCCATTTTTGTGCAGACCATCGGGTGCCGAAAATGGCACCAAAACCTATGCTCCCTGCTGAGTCTGTCCACAGCCCCAACTCCTCAGAGGACACGGCCGGTTTGTACCAGACGACTCGACCATTGAAATCCGCCAGGAATGCCAACCAAATGCGCATGTCCTGGCGGACCTCTGCCGAGAGCCTTGTGCGATGATGGCCCTCCTTCAGTCCAAGAAACAAATCTGTCCACATTGTTTTAATCACAATGTGAAATGTATATAACAAATATATAATTTCAGATCAGGGCTCCGTTATTAATCGGTCAAAGAGGTAAATCAAGTCCCGCAGTGAGCTGGATTCGCAATCGATTAATAACGGAGCCCTGATCTGACTAGTCCAGACTGCCTCGCGCTCTGACCTATGACCGCGTTTCTTGTTCCGCCTGATTCGATGACGCTTTGCACTATGTTAATTGAATAACACGTGGCTGTCCCTATATCAACTTGTGGTGTCCCCACCCCTGTCCTGATGAAGACCCCACAGCAAGGATAGCAACTCTACCTGCATACTAGGGGGTCGAAACGTCGACAACTATTCGCATTATCAACTCCACTCCTCATTGTTTTCATTTTCTGAATTTTGTGGAGTATGTTGTTTTGTGTAAATAATTATCTGAACCTTGTGGTCCCTATCTCCGCACACACCGTGTAGTGAGGACAAATGATGTATATATTTTGACTAAACTGTCACTTGAGAATTTCTTCTTCTTTCCCTTCACTTCCTCCTCACAGGATCACTTCCCTTTCCCTTGCTTCTTGACTATTTCTGGGGCACTGTGAAATTGTGTTCACGTTCTGACATAAAATTATATATTTGTTATATACATTTCACATTGTGATTAAAACAATGTGGACAGATTTGTTTCTTGGTTGTTTTATTTTTGTTACTATGTAGTAAACTGTTCATTGATTACTGGGACCCCTTCCACTTATCACGTTGATAGCCCAGGTCCCAGTGACACTTTCTGGGTACAACCCCTTGTGAATACCCTCCTTCAGTCCGACCATGGCTTGAGCGATCGAACGGGAAAAAGGGCGGGCCATTGGTATGACTCTTAGGGCAAAATTCAACTGTCCCACTAACTGCTGTAATTGATGCAGCTTAACCTTAGATTCACTCATACACATTTGCAGGGATGCCCTGAACTTTAACACTTTATCACCTGGTAAACGGAAACAACCTTCTCTGGAGTCTAACTCGATCCCCAGAAACTCGAGGCAAGTCGAAGGACCCACAGTCTTACCAGGTGCCAGTGGCACGCCAAACTGATTCATCAAAACACAGAATGCGGCTAAAGCCTGCCCACATTCCGGATCCCCGGCTGCCCCCAGGAACAAAAAATCATCTAGATAATGCATCACATGTTGGAAACCCGTCTTCTTTGTGAAGACCCATTGTAGGAAACTACTGAATTTCTCGAAATAGGCACAAGATATCGAGCATCCCATCGGCATACACCTATCCATGTAATATTGACCCTGAAACATGAATCCCAGGAGACGCTGATCGTCTGGATGTACCGGGAGCAACCGGAACGCTGACTCGATATCAGATTTTGCCATCAGCGCACCGGGCCCCAGGCGATTCAAAATGGCTACGGCCTCATCGAAGGATGCGTACCGCACCGAACACACTTCCGGGTCTATCGCCTCGTTTACGGAAAGACCACGTGGGGCTGATAAATTATGTATCAGCCGAAACTCACCCGGGTCCTTCTTGGGAACCACCCCTAAAGGAGAACAAACAAAGTTAGCAACCGGGGGTACACTAAACGGACCGGCGACTCGACCTCGAGTAACCTCCTTCCGGATCTTTTTCTGTACCACAGTCGTATGCTGCAAGACCGATATCTGATTTTTGCATTTTTCCACACCCTGAAAGTCCCCCACTGGGATGCGGAAACCATATGAAAACCCGTTCCGCACCACCCCAGCGGAAGCACGATCCGGGTATTCGCTGAGCCAGGGAATCATTGCCAAGGTATCAATCGGGGTAGGTAAAGGCGCCCCTCGGACTATGTTAGACCTGTTTGGCACCTCCTCTACCCCCGTTATCACCCGTTTTGGCTCTGCACGTGGACTCAGGATGGGATGATTGCCCACACCCACTACATTCGTGTCTAAATTTGCACGACCCCTGGGGCCTAGTACATTTGCCCCTGTTAAAGTTCCAACAAACCCCCTTTTTACCTGCATTGCCGGTAGGCCTCGAGTGATTGTCGGTACCCGTACCTGAGCGAAAGGGCGTCCCCGCATACTGACGGGAGGATTCGCCCACGTTACTCCCCACCAATGGCAATTTCAACATACCAGTATCCTTCATTTTGGACCAGGACACAGAATCATAACAATCCCAAGTTAAGTTTTTATCATGTTCTTTTGCTTTTCTGAAAATATTATCATAGCAGAACCAATGATTACCCTCGTGTGATACAGAGTACCCCATGATTCGTGACTGATAAATCGGCAATTCGGGTAGCAATTCGGGCCTTCGTTCTCCCAAGATCGATGTGAAAACCCCCCACGCCTTGCCCCAATTGCCAATGTTCTCATTTACCTTAAAGGCGGCCATCTTTGCGCGCCAAACACTCGGATGCATGAGGTCCTTCTGACCCTTAACATGCTCCATCTCATAATGATCAGTAAGCAACGAGAAGATGTTTACATACTCCCCTGCCCATATCTTTTCTTTAATAGCTAAAGGGACATGCTGGCCCAACTTCTCCCTTCGCGAGGGTGCCGACTCCTCCCTCGCAATCGGCAATGGTCGCTTACCTGCACCGGACGCTGTCTCAGCGACTAAAACCGTCCCTCGTGGCTTCTCTGCGGCCGCAGCCGGCGTGGATACCGTCGCTGCTTCCCGAGTTTCACGCAGTTGCTTCATCAACGCCTGCGCGTCGACAGCCGTGGTGCCCTCGCTACCTTTTCCCAACCACGCTGCTAATTGTGCCGCCAGCTCGGGCGGCATATCTTCCCCGGACACGGGTGTGACCACAACGGGAATCGGATTCCCTTCCTCTGGCACGGGAGTGGGTGCTTCGAGCGGGACACTGGGACTCGGGATGTCTCCCCCAGCTGCTCCCCTCCTGGGCCTCTTGCCTTTTCCTTCCGGGGCTGCTCCCGCCAAAGGACGTTTCGAGCCCCCTTCCTCGTCTTTATCCATTCGCCTCTTTAGGTCGGTCACCTCTTTCATGAGAACACGCAGCATCTGGTCGGTAGTCATTCGCTTTCCCGCCTTCTTCGGCATTCTCCAACAAAGTATCTGAAAAACAAACAAGAACGATTACAACGCTCAAACTTGGCTCTTCGTTCCGTCTCGAGCTCACGTGCAGCGAGGAGGTGCAGCTTCAGAGCACAGGAACAAGAGGATGCCTTCTGGTCTTGTTTCTCCTTTTATCCGTCTTCAGGGCGGGCGTAAACCCGCCCCTGCCTGCCCCAAGGGCGTGGCCAGCCGCGTTAGTGTCTAGGCCAACCCACTCGAGGGCGGGAAAAGGCGCGCCCCGGCTACACCGCTTCGGGCATACCAGCCGAGACTCGCCTCCCGCCCAAGATGGCTTCCCGGGGGGATCGTGGTACTCTGCCATACGTTCGGGGGGACCGATTGGTCGCCCCTTTCCATATGCCACCCATGAGAGGCCATCCAAATTGACACTACAGGCCTGCTACTGCAGACTGTGTAAGATGGTACTTGCACCACTTACTGAGATAAAGGTTCACTATATCTGTCTAAATCACTACACTTAAATACCTATCAGTCACCCCTATGGCAGGCCTTAACAATCCTTAAGGCAGTGAGCTGGGTTTTATGTGAGAGGGTGCACCTGCATGAACAGAGCCCCTCTGCAGCCTTCAGAGACCATTCTCCGGGGTTGTCTGTGATGCAGCCACACATATATGTTTAAGTGCATTATAACCTAGCGGTAAATGCTAACGTTAAAACAGCTGCTTAGAAACATGTCGAATTTGGTGTCAAACACCTTGAAATCCTAACCTCCACACCAGTAACTGGTGTGGGAGGTATGATTCCACCCTTCTAGAGGGACATATGTGGGTCACTGGTCTACCCAGTACCAGCTTCATCGACCTGAGCAGCACAAAATGGATGCTGCCAGCAACAGACACAATTCTGCTCTCCTGCTGCTTAGCCAATCTCAAGCAGAGGAAGGCTTGAAAATAGTCATCCTGTCACAGGGAGGTGTAACCACCTCCGAGACAGGATTTAGTGTATTGGGCTGGGTGGGTGCACCTTCAGAGTGCCAGAAAGTCTGCACTGGGAGCACATTTGGTGTCACTGTGCTTAGTCCAGCTCAAACCAGTTCTAGGAGACATTTGCTCCTGCTCTGGTGTGAAACTGGACAAAGGACAGGTGGTGTAGCCACCCCCTGACCTGCGCCTCCTGTAGGAGGGTCCACAGAATCTATCCAATCCTTTCCCATGGGTATAAAGTGGGTTACCTGGCTACAGGACTTTAGATTTTACCTGGACGAGATTCTGCTAAGAAGAAACCAAGTACTTCAACTGCCTGCATGACGCTGGACGACTGAAGAATCTGCCTTGGAGTAAAGGAGTTACTCCCCTGCAAAAGCAAGCACCTAAATGCATCTGACCAGGTTGCTTCTCCCAAGGTCCTGAGGACTCCAAAGATTTCAGCAACACAGGAGGTGGGTTCCCGGAGGGCCCTGAGGTTGATATGCCCTCTCAGCAATTCTGAGACCGGTATCCCTCGTGGAGACCGTGCAACCTAAACCCCTGTGCACCTTGTACTTTTGCAAGTGCATGTGCTTAGTGACAATTCCTGCGCCTGTGCTTGGGACTCCGTGTAGTCCTGACACCGAGCAGTATTTGCACTGAAGATATCCATCCTCCACTCTCCGAGTGTCCTGTGGACTGGTTCTTTGTAGACTTGCTTGCGGTCTCCTCACAATCCCTGGTCCGTTGGCCTGTGGGTCCTAACAAGGGTCAGCTTGTGAAGTCTTGGGGTTACCTGGTTGCTCCAGATGTGCCCTGACTCTCCATTGCTTGGGGAGTCCCCTGGACCTTGCTGGTCCACACCGTAACCTGTTTCCTTTGACCTCATAGGTTGCAGTTGCTAAAGCTTGTTGGTGCTCCAGCCGGACATCGACCCCTCATTTCTCGACATCCTTTGTGTGACAGCTCACCTCTGGACTTTGGCTGTCCTCAACATCTCCTGTTCCCCGCGGCTGCAGCGTTAAGCAACCCTTCTTTGCACCCGAAGCACCCAACATCGATGGGCATTCGACTACCGAGCCCCTAGTCACCAGAAGTGACCCAGATTCTGTCCCCTCTGCTTTCAGGTTCCTCTCACCTCGACTCCAGGCTTGGATTTCACCGGACACTCTTCACCTTCCTGCAGCAGTACTTCTTTGCAGCTCTCCTTTGAAAAAGACAAAGGTTTCCGATGCCACTTTACACCTATGCACCCGGCTCCCCTGGGATAGGTAACACGGGTACCTTGGTACTCACTGGTGGGTTGGCCTTAGAACCTCCTATGTTCCAAAGGGTTTGCTCGAAGTCCTCAAAGAAGTGTCCTTAAACTTTAAAGTTCCAACCACTAATTTCCCATAGAATTGTATGGAGCACACGTCTGTGTTTGCTCACTGCACCCGTCCTCCGTGGGCTCCCTGTGTAACTTCTCTGGGTGGTTCCTTGGGGTCCCAGCAATTCTACGTGCCCGAGGCCCTGTGTCTAGTCAAGTTGTTGTTGTTATACCATTTTTTTAGTATATGGTTCGGTCTCCCCCTGGAGCCAGCTGTATATTTTGCTATTTATGAATGTTCTCTTGATACCTTTATTGTGTGCTTTATGCCCTAGTCTCACATAGAGAATAGTAGAGTGGGTTACATTAATAAATACATATTTTATATAAACACTGTGTGGTTCTAATTTCATTTAATTATTTAGGAGGTGATATTCTGGGTAAACAAGCTGCTTTACCTTCCTTCAAGATTAAGCCTGAAGGATGCTCTCCATAGCTACCACTAGGATAGCATTCAATAAAGGTTATCTTTGACCTCATACATCATAAGGGTCGTGTGGACTGGGACAAGGTGCCCACTTTAATTAGTGGACAGCATATACCGACCCACCTTCTCACATACACTTCCATCCACTCCTCTTCTTTGTATACTGTTGGCACCTTCTTCTGTAAAGATCTTAGCAAAATACCACTTATTCCACGGATCGTGGTCCATTTCTCTAAGAGGTAATGACATTCTTCTAAAGATATCAGGTGTAACATTTTTTACTCCAGGTACATATTGCACATTATGGAAAACATCTTGGAGTCTCATAGATAATCTAGTAATTCTTGCTGAAGCCCTGGACATTCCTTCATTGGTTAACAATTTAGTGAGGGGTTTGTGATCTGACTTCATGTAAATTTCCTTCTCCAAATGAACTAATAAAAATGCTCTAATGCCCACACACATACCAGTGTCTGCCGCTCTATCGTGGAGTACTTCTCCATGGGAGATAAAGAACAGGATGCACATGCAATCACAGATTCTTTACCCCATTGATTCTTTTGGGTCAATGCACTTCCTAAACCTTTTCCACTCACATCATTGGTGATAAATGTGCCTGCCTTAGGGTCAAAACCCTGCAACACAGGAGCATTTGTAATTGTAAATGTATAGGCATTTATATAGCGCACTACTTACCCGGAGGGTCCCAAGGCGCTTCGACCGCTGCGAAACCCTTCCTGGCTTCCCTGATAGATGGTCCCTTAATGGGTATCTCCAGGGTGAGACCAGGCATCCCCGGCGGTCTGGTGGGGCCGTTAGTGAAGATGAGGCAAGCTAATGCCCAGAGTTGCCGAGTGTGATCGCTGATCAGAGTGGGCACCGAGGCGAGAGAATTATCGAGTCCGCTGACCCTGGTCCAGAAACCTGCCGCGCCGGGAATCGAACCCTGGTCCCGGGCCGTCCTCTGCTCTCGGGTCTGCCGCCTCTAACCAGTGAGCCACACTAATTCAGTGCTTGATTTCTTGAAATGATGTTTGACAACTTTCATCCCAATCATATTTGGTTTTGCTCTTCAATAAAAGTCTTATTTCATGAGTCTTGTGTGAGAAATATTCAACAAATTTTGAAAAGAATTCAGCGAATCCTACAAAAGATCTCAGCTTATCCTTGGATTTTGGGCGTGGAGCATTCACTTGCCTCTATCAGCTTCATTTTACGCTTGAACCCTTCTCACTGATTTCATGGCTTAAATATGTGACCGTTCTCTGTGCAACTCTTGCCTTATTGCCCTTTGCTGACATTCTTCTTTGTTTCAGGATCCATAGTACTCTCCTTTGTAACTCATTGTGGTGTTTTCTGTTCTTCCCATTACTAAAATATCATCCTGGAAGAAAGTATCCTCAAGAACTTGTCCTAACAACAGTTCCATAAACCTCTATACCACTGCTGCAGCTGATGCCAACCCAACTGGCATGCGTCTCAATTGGTACCAGAGGACGGTGTACAAAATGTTGTGAGATGACTGCTGCTAGGATCCAGCACCACCTAGTGGCACGCTTCAGAAAAGTCTAACATAGAAAACCACTTCTCTTTTCTGGCCAATGTCATCATTTCATCAATTCGAGGCAATGGGAACTGATCCACCACTATATTGTTAGTCGGTCCACTTCAGTGGCGGCTGACAGAGATAAAGACCAGTTAGGTGGGTGGAAGAGGTGCGGGGAGAGGAGGGTGGTGGGAAGTGCGCTGGGGAAAGCACAGCAGGGTGGTTAATAATTTTAAAAACAAAAGACTTACCTGGTGCTGCCAGCTGCCCCGCACTACTCTGTTCCTGGTCCCAGCTGTCCCTGGGACAGGATTGGACTCCCCATCCAATCCCCACGCTGCTCCCAAGCATTAGAACAGTGTGGGGATTGGCCTGAGTGGACTGGATTAACGTTCTTTTAGGCCTGAACGGCCGGCCAAACTGACATGCACACTTGTCTGTGCACATTTACCCCTCCTCCTTCCCCCTCCCATGGCCAGGCCCCACCTCTCCCTGCACATGCTGGCTCAGAGCCAGCAACTGAAAAATAAAACAATCGTAAAATAATAGTTTTGTTTTTCAGCTGCTGTCTCTGAGCCAGTGTGGAGACGCTCCTCCACCATTGCGGGGAGCTGCTGCTGGTCTGCTTAAGTCCACACACAAGTGCACCTTCCCATTGGCCTTACGTGCCACGACCAATGGAGACACCCACTCAGACGTCTCCACAGGTTCGATGAACTGTAACTTTAACAATTTCTCTAACACTTTCCATACCTCATCCTTGACAATGAAAGGGATATTTCACACTTTATGAATTTTGGGCGCAGCTCCCGCTTTCAGTCAGATGCGATGAGTAAAACTTTTGAGTCGACCTATTTTCTCCTGGTAAACCACAGTAAACTCCTCTAAGACCCTCCTTTTAGTGTCTTGCTCCTCACAAGCTACTAATACCTGTTCAACGCTATTTGGGTCCAAAATTATATTTATTTTATTTTGGTCCTACCAGCCCAAAACAGAGGGTCCATCCTTGGCCACAAAGTTTACATCTGGGGAGTAACTGCCCGAACCCCTACCATGTCTATTCTCTCTCCAGTATACCTCTCTGAAGAAATATCCGGGGGTTCCAAATGTTTGCCTATCTTACTGACAAAATACTTCTGCCAGGCTTTCTGTAATGATAATGTATGGGGACCCCGAGTCAGCAGCTACCTGTAATGAAACTCTCCCAACGGTTTACTAGTACCTTCCCCTGCAATGTTCAGCAACACCTTTGAGCATCCTTTCTAGCTATCTCCCTCCTCACTCACGTCTGGGGACTCCTCTTCTTCTCTCTGTCTCACGCACGGTACTTTAGCATTTATTCTCTTCATCTATTACTTGTGCTTTTCATGGAATTAACTCTTATGTACATCGGCTCTTTTATAGTGTTGTTCTTTTATGATTATTTATTAATAATCGAGTAAAGATTGATTGATTGATTGATTGATTGGGGAGGCAGACACACCTATGGTGGGTTCGAGGCAGCTCCCTGCCCTGCTTCCTGCAGATGACTGTGTCTAGATGTTGAGAACTGGCGTGGGCCTACAGGCGTTGTTGAATAGATTTGTTCTATTTATGAGCGAATTGGGTTTAAGGTCAAACACTGGCAAACATACATCATGGTATTAGGGAACACATGCACTAGCCCCAGGTCACACCACATTTACAGTGAAAACATTCCTTATATCCCAATTTTCACCTATTTAGGTGTAACGCTTGATCGCAGAGGCACATGGTTGCATCTAATCAAGGTCTGAAAGTCTCGGTTTGATCAAACCATAGGGGCCCTTTTTGGGTTTCGCCTGCCGAAGGCTGCGCTCTGCGCAGCTTTTCGGCGCAGGCGAAATCCTTTGCTTACAATAAGGACTTCAGGAACGTCCCCCGGCTCCCATTGGCTAGCTCCATAAATGGAGGCTAGCCATTGGGTGCCGGATCTGTCCGTCAAGGCCGGACCAGATTCGGGGGCGTTCCCGAGAATTTTTCTCTTTTGCCCACGTCATGCGGCGGTGGGCAGGGCTTTTTTTTGGGCTGGTTGAGGATTGTTTGGGCCATATGGCGGCCGACCGCCGGCCGAGGAAGTCCAGGTGAGTGGTTCCTTTCCTGTCCGTTCCTTTAGCTGTCCGTGTCTTTCCCGCCCCCCCCTTGTGAAGCTCGTACTTCAGCCCGTGGGCCTGGTGAAAGTTGTTTGGGGGATGGGCTGCCCCTGACCCAGTCCTAGACAAGTTGGGGAAAGTATGTCACGTGATTGGGGATATCTGCACATGGCCCAGATAAATGTGAGGGTAGAAAACCTGCTGAGGGAGAAATCTCGTCTGTGAATATTGAGACTATATCTAGTGTCCTGGACACAGTTGTGGTGCAAAATCCTAACTGTCGTATATGTGAGGTGTCGGGGGGGCTAAGTCCAGTTACTTTGGGCTGCGGCGGCGGGGGTGGTCTGCGGGTTTGTGTGGGGGAGGGCTCCCGGAAGAGCCCGTCTGTTTGAAGTTGTGAAGTGTGCCTGGGGACGGCGAGGAGGCGGGCGGCCCGGGGAGGGGAGCGGTAATGCGCAGCCTGTCACTCGAGCGGCTGTGGGAGTGAAGCGAGACGCCTGCCTCCAGGGGATCCTCCGGCAGACGGAGGCGCCCCTCCCTTCCTGCCCTACCTCCCCTCCCCTCCCCCTCCACAAACAGAGCCGAGGGAGCAGCCCGGCGCCGCGGGAGCTGCACGAGGTGCTCTGCGGCTAGAAATCTGTAGCAGAGGAGTTTGAGCTCCGGGTGCTCTGCGGGGGGCGGAGAGGAGAGAGGGGGCGTTGGAAGCCAGCCCAGACAGGCAGAGTGTGACATGCAATTAGCCCCAGAGCTTTCAGCCCAGGGGTCTGCGCGGCATTAGGAGGTGACTGGCACCTCGCCGTGTTTATCGATCGGGCGGGGGCTCACTTCGGGGACAGCTGCTCTAATGGTGATTATTCTCCTCAGTTTGTCTCCGGGCACGATCACCCCCGCCCCCCCCCTCCGGGGTAAGTCAGAGACGGGCTGGGAGGAGAGCGTTAGAAGGGGACGCCTCGGAGGTTACTTGAATGACGGGGGCGGGAGCGGGTCTAAAGAAGCAGCGGTCATCTGCTTACTCCAGCCCCCAGCCAAATTCAATACTCGTGTTTAATTGCACTGACATCCTTTCCCCGAGCGCCGAGGGAGGGGGCGGCCTCCTTCCGCTGCACATGGCGTAGGGGGTGTTCATGCAGGGCTCTGGCACAGGGGGACGCCTGCCCGCAAATAAAAATTATTCGGCTCCTCAGACTGGAGACAACCGTTTTTTAACAAGGTTAGACGGAGGCTAATGGGACGTGCTAATTCCTCCTGCTTCTCCAGACCTCTCTGCCGCCTCTCCCCCTCCCTCCCCCAACCCCCCTCTCTCTTCGAGAAGACTGATCGGGAAGTGGTGTAATGGGTCTTAACGCTAGCTCTACATTTTTTCGCTGCTTTCTGAGAGCTCATTTTCCTAAAGTGTGTTTTTGAGTTTCGCCTGCGTGAACCCTGCCAGCATTATCACCTGCACCATACAAATGATCTGAAATGCGAAGAAAAAAATAATAATAAAATAAATAACACAACAGAGCCATGATGCAGAAACTGAACGCTGTGCGGCAATGAAGGGCATGGGGTGTTTCTCGTCACCGCCACCCGGGCCAATAGCAGGCAAAGCAGCAGGCGGCGTCAACATACTGTATAGCTCTATGGATGTATATATGTGTATATTCATGACGTAGACGCCGGGGGCGTGGGCGGGAAAGACGAGAGGGCGGGGGTATGTCATGTATTTACTTTGGCAATACTTGTCTGACTTGTCGTGCCAATGAAGTAGATTGTATCATGTTGTGAAGGATGGGCGGGCAGAGGAGAAAAAAAGGGGAGGAGGCAGGGAGGGTAGAGGAGTAGAGATGGCAGAAAGGGGGCGGCAGGGCAGTGCAGGGGAGGAAAAGAGGGAAGGAGGAGGGCAGAAAGGAGGGGAGAGGAGGAGGCCACGAGAGGGAGACAGACAGGGGAGGTTGGAATGAATTGCTTGTCTTGCCAGCTGGAAGGCTCGGCTCCCTGAAAGTTTTCTCGGTGTCCTTTCGCTTGTCTTCTATCGGAGCGGGCCCTCAAGGTGACATCTGGCCCACCCCACCGGCTCCGCGGCAGTGCACACACCCCTTAGCCCCGGCACCGACCTGCCAGTCGGGCTCCCCGGATGTGGCTCGAGCGCTGTGCCCGGCTTCCCACCTGCTCTCCCGGGCCCGAAGGCGCCTCGAAGCCTTGTTCATCTAGGCTGCATCACATTGTTGCCAGGCTTCAAACCTCCGATTGGCACAAGTCTTACTGTATTTAACCAGCTTGTCTTGCTTTTGCCCAGTTCTTCTCTTGGATACTTTATTCTCTGCGTGGGTTTATTTCGGGTGACGCGCGCTGCTGCGTATCTCCCCTCGTAGCTTGGACCAGCCCGTGGGTTGCAGGTTATATTTTTTTTAATAGAATTTCTGTTCTGACTGCCACCGACCCTCCGTTTTCTTTAAACTGGATTTATTTCAAAGATTTCCGGTGGAATGCACGTTCGCTAATCACCACCCTCAGCCCCTGGCACGGAGCGTCCCAGGGAGTGCCCGGACCTCCTCGTCGCTTCAGTGGATATCAGTCTGGGGCGGGAAGGCTGGCTGCAGTGCTATGGAGTGCTAGAGAGTGCCTAGGGAGTGCTAGAGAGTGCAGAGTGACCAGGGAGTGCTAGAGAGTGCAGAGTGACTAGTGAGTGCTAGGGAGTGCTAGAGAGTGCAGAGTGACTAGTGAGTGCTAGGGAGTGCTAGAGAGTGCAGAGTGACTAGTGAGTGCTAGAGAGTGCAGAGTGCTAGGGAGTGCTAGAGAGTGCAGAGTGACTAGTGAGTGCTAGAGAGTGCAGAGTGACTAGAGAGTGCAGAGTGACTAGGGAGTGCTAGAGAGTGCAGAGTGACTAGGGAGTGCTAGGGAGTGCTAGAGAATGCAGAGTGACTAGTGAGTGCTAGGGAGTGCTAGGGACTGCAGAGAGACTGCTAGGGAGTGCTAGGGAGTGCAGAGTGACTGCAGAATGCTAGGGAGTGCAGAGTGGCTGCCGAGATTAACCTAATGGCAATGTAAATGACAATGCCATTTATTTATCTGTTTTCAAAACCAACACATAAATACAAATTTTGTCATTTACAATGCCAATAGCTCTAACTTTTCCAAAGGCGAAACCATTGCATTGTAAATGCTTGTTAGATTTGCAGGGAAGTTGAGCTCTGAACCTTTGAATGTCATGCTCCATGTGTACATTGCATGCTGCTGCACCACTGTGATATATGGAGCTGGGGTTTGGGAATATTGTGACACTTCTAGTTTACAGGCCAATGAAAATGTGTTCCTGAGAAGGCTTTCTTCTGCACCTCCCCCCCTCCCACCCCCCATATTTCTCTGTACGTGGAGCGAGATGTACTGAGCGTGGGAAGTCGTATTGAGATAGCCCCACTAATGCTATGGCACTCAATCTGGTCTAAACATAAAACTCTTCATAAACAGGACATAATTAACGGGTATTTATGCCTTGATCATGCCCATAGTATCCAGTGTTCGAGAAATTTGAAGGAGGAACTTGTTATACTAGGGAGAGTAGATTGTTTCCATAAGCCGCAGAATATTACCTCTGTGTCTAGATACCAGTTAAAACAAGAAGTTTTAGCCATATGCAAAAAACACTCAGAAAGCTTAGTGATGGGAAAGAAAAGGGTGCCTGGTTACCGCCTACTAGTAACCACAGACTTAATGGAACCCTCTCTCTTGTTTCCATCTCAACTCTGCCAAAGATTTTATCTGATAAGTTTCAGGTTTAATAAAGCCCATTTTTGCTTTCATACCTCAGCAATGTACATTGTGACTCTGACCTTGAACTTTGCCCCGTGACACGTGCTCAGTGCAGTCCAAGATGCACTTTATCTTTCTTTGTAAATTATATGCTGCATTTAGGAAAGATTTTTTAATTCCGCTGTTGAGGTCTATGAATATTAGGAAATGCAATGACTTATACATTTATTTCTGCAGCTGTAAGGATGAGGAGGCTAGTGGGGAAATAAGGGGCAGATTTACAAGGCCCATGCGCCACTTTTGCGTCATTTTTAACATGGGAAAAGTGACGCAAAAGTGGCGCAAGGGACTTGTAAATCTGCCCCTAAGTATTTTAATTGTGATGCACCTGCGACGATTTTGAGCATCCCTATTATATTACTCATTTACATTTGCACAAGGCACTTTTCAATTTTATTCATAGAAATGGGTTTTGACAACCATGCGCCTCCCTGTTATTCTTGTTGTTTACATTTGCAAAATGCACTTTGTGGTTTTAATTGTTGAGATAGGCTGAGAGAAATATCAAATGTATCTGAAGTCCCTGTATTTACATCTGCATAAGGCACTTTATGCCCTAATTATTGAAGAGGGAGTTTTATGATTGAAATAATGTGTGGCTGTATCATTTTAAACAGGAAAACAAATTGGTGTGATGCAGGTGGCAGAAAAACAATAAACTAAACTGAGATTCCCCATTTGAGCCAGCCTGTACCTCACTGGCTGTCAATCAATCACATTAAGGGCATGATCAGATCATGATCAATTGACAGAGTCTGGCAAGGCTCTCTGCCAAGAGGGTCCTGAGTGACTATAGGATGTGAGAGGGGCCCCAGCGAGGATCTTCTCCCTGTACAGGTCTCCGATTAGGCCCCTCTTTTACTGCACTTTTACAGTTTTTGGCACCTATTTGAGCAGCTTCGTTTTGCGGTTGGACATCCACATCTGTCTGATACTATGGTTTGAGCAGGAGATGCTTTTTACAGTAATTAGGCAGGCGTGTGGGTTTGTGTCTTCAAATCTCTGAAGTGCGTTTGCCTTGCATATGAGTTATAATAGCAGGATATTTCCAAGTCATTATGTATTGAGATTCCTATACCTCTCTTGTACACTAGCGCCATCTTGTGGCCTTTGAAAAACAAGCTCAGCTTTAATGGGTCCATCCCAGCAAAGTGAACAAGCATTTGCAATGCAATCGGTCTTGCCTATGCATTGTATTGTAATTGCATTTATATAGCGCTTACTTCCCCTGACGAGGCATCAAAGTGCTTTTTCGGCGAGTAGCACGCTACTCCGGGACCCATAGAGGATTAGTGTTGAATCAGTATAGTGAAACATGCAAGTACATTTTCAGTGGTGGATAGGTTAGTCAGTTATTTGGATTTGGAATGATAGCAGAAGGATAGAGGAGGACAAAGGTTTGTATTTATATAGCGCTTGTTGACGCACACAATCCCAGAAGCCTATAAAGGATTAGTGGTGAATTAATATGGTGAAATATGAAGTAATTTCAGTAGTGGATATTAGTCAGTTACTTGGAGTGAGAAGGATAACAGAGGGATAAAAGGAGAAGAAAGGTTTGCATTCATATAGTACTTGTTACCCCTGATAGGTGTTGAAGCGCTTTTCTGGCGAGTAGCACGCCACTCCGGAACCCATAAAGGATTAGTGTTGAAAATTAGTATAGTTTAAATATGAAGTAATTTGAGTAGTGGATATGTTATGCAGTTATTTGGGTAGTATATTAGTATAGTTGAATATGGAATTTGAAAAGTGAACATGTTAGTCTGTTAATTTTGATTGAAAAGGATAGTGGAGGGATAAAAGAGTGAAGGTTTTTTAAAGGTTTTTTTAGGTCTTAGCAGTTGGAGGAGGCTTTTGTATGAGTAAAAAGGAGTTTTGGAGGGGAGGAGTCAGAGGGAAGAGTTTAGAAAGGTTTGTTTTAGGGGATCGGTATAGTGAAAAAGGTGTCAGATGATGCAAGGAGGGGTAGAGTAGGAGAGAGTCTAGAAAGGGTTATTTTGGCAATCATAGTAGTGGTATGGGGTTTTGGATAAATGAGAGAGTGGATGTAGAAGATGTATTAATATATGTATAGGATGAGAGATAGGGTAGTTAGTGCATTGGAAGGAGTAGTAGAAAGAAGTTTGAGATGAGTCAGAAGGTTGGGCTAGAAGATATATGGAGCGAAGTATAGGCTGAGAAATAGGGTAGTGCATTGGAAATGCTAAATTAGAAGAACTTGATAAATATATAGATCCATAAGTAGATTGAAAGTATATAGATACATAAAGGAGGTAAGTATATGTAGATTAAAGATATTGATAGAGGCACAGGATGAGAAATAGGGTAGTGCATTGGATGTGCTTTTTCAGTAGAAAAGTAACAGACACACAGATCCAAGTACATGGAAGGTACATAGATGCACAATGGACAAAAGACATGTAGACAAAAGATGATTTTTATTTATTTATTATTATTTGTTCTCTTAACAACATAATATTATTTTACATGTTTATACAAAGTAATACACAGAGATCGGTAGATATCTATAGTGAAAACAAATGCTTATATACAGAGGGATATGCTGTAAATTTCTTTTTGCGAATGTGGGGAAGAGCCAAATCTTGAGTAGTTTTCTGAAGATAAGGTGGTTGTCGGTGGACCTTATGTTGTGGGGTAAAGAGTTCCATAGTTTGGTTGCTTGAACAGAGAAGGATGTGCCACCCATGGTTTCTTTCTTGTATGGTGGAATTTTGAGGCGAGATGCTCCTTTAGAGCGGAGGTTCCTTTGTTGAATGCGTTTGGTGATTTTATTCCTGATGACGAGTGGTCCCATTCCATGTATTGCTTTGTGGGTTATACAAAGCCGCTTGAACGTGGATCTTCTGGCAACCGGTAACCAATGCAGGGCTTTCAAAGCAAGGAGATGTGGTCTGGCGGTTTGATATGCAAGAGTAGTCTGGCAACCGAGTTCTGAATCCGCTGTAGTCTTTTCATGGTCGTTAAAGGTGATCTGTGGTAGAGGCCATTGGCATAATCGAGTTTGGACAGAACAATGGAGATGGTACCTTTGACATTGTGTGGAAATCCCAAATGAGGGAAAATTTGTTGCTGCGTTTTTATAGTAGCAAAGCTTGATCTTGCTAGATTATCCACTTGGGCATTTATCGACAGCTTGGAGTCCATGGTCATTCTGAGGTTTCTTACTTCCTTCGATACTTTAGGCAGTGATCCCAGTTCATCAGGCCATGCGGAAGGCGGGTTGTAATGTTTCCTATCGCCACACGTGAGTATTTCAGTTTTTGAAGCATTCAATTTGAGATGGCTCCAAGTCATCCACTGATCCACGGCTCTGAGACAGCTGAAAATTGGTGATTTTCCAATGTCTTTGGGGCATTCCAGTTGAAGGAGTATTTGCGTGTCATCTGCATAGTTATTGCACATGAGGTGAAATTTATTGATCAGTAGTGGTAAAGACTTCATGTAGATGTTGAAAAGCATGGGCGAGATGATAGAACCTTGAGGGACCCCTGCTTTTGTGGAGTACGGTTTGGACGGGAAAGTGGGGTATGGATGACATTAGTTCTGTTTCGAAGGTAGTACGCGATCCAGTCTAGAGAAGCTCCCTCTATGCCGGCTTCATAAAGTGTTTGTTTCAGAGTGTCATGGTCAACCATGTCAAAGGCAGCTGAGAGGTTTAAGAGAAGTAGCGCAGCAACCCCGTTGCGGTCAACTGTATTCTTTAGGTCATTCCAGATGGCAAGGATTTCAGATTCAGTGCCTCTTCCCGGATGGAATCCTGTTTGGAAGTCTGATAGCATGTCATTCTCTTCAATGAATTGTGACATCTGGGTGAACACTGCTCTTTCTATCAGTTTGTCCAGGAACGGTCCATTTGTAATGGGTCTGTAGTTATCAGGGTTCAGCGGGTCCAAGTTTGTTTTCTTCAGTAAAGGGCGTATGTATGACTTTTTGAGTTCTTCTGGAAATATTCCAGTAGTTAAGGAATCGTTGATGATTCTTCTCACTGGAATGGCAGCAGAGGTTGTTAAAAGAATTGTCTTGAAAGTTTGTGGCGGATAGGGGTCAGAAGGCCTGCTTGCTTTGACCAGGTCCTTAAATTCATCGTGTGAGATGTGTTGGAAGGAACGGAGAGACTTGATTAGAACATTCTTGGATTGTTGTTTTGTACAAGGGTTAGTGCTGGTGCTTTGTTTCTGTTTTAAGTACGATTCCAACGTGTCTGCTTTGTCCGTGTAATGATTTGCCTCTTTGTCTGTGAAATCTTGAGTAACAGGATGAGTTCCTTCTAGGCAATTTGGTTTGCGAAATTCATTGAGTATTTTATAGAATTCTTTATTTGCACATTTAGCGTTTTGAATTCTGTCTGAATAGTACCTTTTCTTAGTTTTTTTGATAGCTGACTCGTTTAATCTGTTAATTTTCAGTAGGTGAAGTTTGTCTTGTTTGGCGTTTGTTTTGAGCCATGTACGTTGCAGCTTTCTAATTTGTTGTTTTATGTCTTTTATTTCTATGTTTCTCCAAGGCGCTTTTTTCTTTTGTTCTGTTGTGTGGTTTTGAGTGGTATCAGGATGTCAAAAGCTTCCTGTAGCCACTCATATAGATTTTGAACAGAATTTATGGTTTCCAGATTTGTACTGGATGTTAGTTGTGCTTCTAAGTGTTCCAAATTGAGTTTGTTCCTCGGCCGATAGGTTGATGGATGTGAGGTAGTTTTAGGTGAGTCGCTTAGCGTTGTTTTATGTTGGAAAGAAAGCAAGTGGTGGTCTGACCATGTGACTGGAGTTATAGTTTGAAAGGTAACTAGTTCAGTATTAGCAAAAATGACATCTAGGATATGTCCAGCGGTGTGTGTTGAATTGTGGACAATCTGATGCAGGTTCAATGCGTCTAGGCCGGTGATTATTGTTTTTGGATGGGTCATATAGGGTTTATCAAACCAAATGTTAAGGTCACCCAGAACGCATAGGTTGGAGTGTGTTGTTATCAGGTTTGAGACTGTGTCTAGAAGTGTATCTGGGAATGTTGTCTTGCTAGGTGGAGGTCTGTAAAGGAGCAGGAAGTTACAGGAGGAAGACGGTGTAGGATTGCATCTTGTTAGAAGAGCCTCACAATTCTTTATGGAGATGTTTTCAATTTTAGTGATATGTATTGTTTGCCTGAATACAACAGCTAGACCACCTCCTTTTTTGGCTTTACGATTTTGGGTGATTATTTGATAGCCTATAGGAATGGCTTTGAGACGTTATATGTATTTAGCTATGCAGCACATTAGCCAGGGTGCTGAAACATCTACTGTTTTTTAGCATGGAGGAAAAGTAAGCACAAAACTGCGTGACACACCAGGTAGGGGAACACATGGAGAAAAATGTTGCCTTTCAGCAGGAAATTATGTCTTCCAATGCTCTTTTTTTAATATAAAATCAGAGCCTTCAGTGGTCCTATCACTGAAAATACAAGATTTGAAAAAAATATTATAGCCTACGGGTGCTCGTGGAAGACAGTTTCTATGGACTGGAATCTAGAGAATGCTAAAGTGATTCTGGTATTTCACCGATCTCTGCTGGTTGTTTTCTTCAAGAAAGTTAAATAGAGGCACTTCCTAGAGGACTTAGAATGAGGAATTACCACTGGGAAGAGAGGCACAGCTGCAGCACTTTCTAGAGGACTTACAATGAGGAACTACTGACGGGACGATAGAAGCAGCTAGCAGCCCTGCCTAAAGCACTAATCTTCTGTGCCAACATTTTTACATTAAAATGTTCCAACTTATTTTCAATTTCAGCAATACCTTACTTGGGAAAACCTTGCGAGAGCCACTTAAATTACTCCTTTCTGAATTCAGCATGTTGTCTCGTTGTCAGAAATGTGTTGCTTTATGTGTTAAATCATGAATTTGCCACATCTTTCCCCTACAAACTGCAAGTGGGTCGGAACTGAATAATAGGAAATGGTGGCCGTCACTAAGAAAATTGCAAAAACATTGATGACTGTGTTTTAAAATGCTCGACTAGACACCCCTCTAGCACTCCTTTAATATGGTAGCCTCACACTCCGCAATTGCTCATTTAGTAACTCTTAGGCCCTATTTACAGGTCAGAATAAAGTGAAAAGCTGTTGCAAATAAGTTTAGTGAATGTTAGTAAACATGCTGCAAGTGAAAATGTAAGAGCAACTTATTCTCAGGTTATTGCACTACAATTTACTCCAAACCATAAGGTCGTAGTAAAAAAGGCTACAATGACAAGTGCAGAAATGGAAGGCTTCAGTTATGCTCTAAAAATGCTAAATTGGGTGGTAAATGTTGTCACAAACAGCAATTGTCCAACAAGGTGTTATTCCAATTTAGTGAAAAAAACATTAGGACCCTCGTTTTGAGTGGCCCATTTCATTGTTTGGAAGATAAGACTTAGGTTCAGTAGAATGATGTGATTCCGCAGTGCTGAGATTTCTGCATAATTATGGAATAGAGTGGTTGCCAAATTATCCCTAAATTTCTACGTGATTTGCAGATTTAAAAAAAATACTCTAACTCAAACAGATCAAATTACTAAAAATACTGCCACTTGTTTTGCTGCGCAGAGGCAGGCCCTTTAACGCACAATGGCATACCAACTTTCTTTTGCTGAATGGGGCATTTAGGTGTTAAAGTGATATCACATTGTGTGGTACTTACTAAAAATGTTATCTAGTTCTCATAAATATAAAGCTTTCTCGGTTCAACAATAGATTCGTCACATCTTTCCCCAACAAAATGCAAGTAGGGAGGAACTTAAAAACATCCTGGCTAAGTAATAAAGTCTAAAAGGAATGCTTCTTTCGTACCATAAAATAATACCGAAAGCAGCTGCAGTGTCACCACATTAGTGCTAAATCTTAGCACATCACAAAATGCTGAGTCCACTATACAGTTTGTCATGGAAGTCCTGAGTGACTTGAAGAGAGTGAAGGATCAGCTTAAAATTGTGAAAGACCACTAAATAAAATATCTGTGCATTTTAAAACTATTTTAAGCCTCATTGGATTGAGGAAATATAAATTTTTGGTCGAGTTGTGTTCCCTATCGTGTACCCCACCGTCTCCATGTACGAGTTAAAGTGCATGTAACTTCCCTCCTGTGCCAGCTATGAAGACGCAAATACATTTGCGTCCAACGTTAACATGTCCTCTTTCAGACCCACCCTGAATGGGTTGGATAGTACGTTCCTAAGTATGCTATGCCAACGTCTTTTTGTAGTGTACTCTACATGTTTTTCAGCTCTGGCAAAGTAGGCCCAGAATTTCTGCCATCAAGCCTCTTTCTTCCTTCTGACTCTGAAAGCCTCAGCCCAGGCTGCCTCTGTACCCGTGAACTCTGACTTACTTCCAGCGCGGCCCATCGCGCTCAGCTCAGCCTGTTTCCTGCCAAGACTGACTTCAACCTTCGAATTATCTGATCTGCTCCTCGAAGATACATTCCTGCCTACTAGTTTCAGTAAACATTCCCCAGCTGCAGAGCCAAAGGGCCGGCCTGTCTCCGTGCAAGTAATTCAAGTAATTCATAGCCTCTGTTACCATGCTCCCATGGAAGGCCCATGCCCCCACGCTTCTCATGCAGACACTAAGGCGCTTATACACGCACTCACAGTCAGTATAGAATAGCTTCTGCCCCAGAGACCTTTCCGCCCAGATAGCTCAGTTCCTAAACACCAGATATCAGATATGATAGAAGCACAAGTTGATCTGACATGCCAGACTTCTGTCTCTTTCCGTCAGTGCAAATGTCAACCCCCCTGCACCCTCCAGTTTCACGTCAATCACACGTCATGCAGCTGCGCGCGCATCCAAGCTTCCGATTTCTGCTGACATTGCAACATTTCTGTTTTAGTGCCACCCCTTTGTGACACCTATCTGTGACGTTTCTAGCACACACCTCCAGTTCACGCCTAGTCCACGCCTTCTGATTACGTACTAGTAACACGTGGATGCTGTTATCTTGTCTTCTCTCAGCTGTTACGCCTACTATATTGCTTTCTATGGTGTAAATTAAGTATATAAGCTATGTATTGTCAATAAAATATTGCTCTATCCCTTCTTCCACCCCTGTGATGGGAAGAACATGATATCCTGGTCTTGACCATTCCTTTTTAAGGAATAAAACCCCTAAGAACTCTAACACCACGGACTCTGGTTCTTTCTTTCCGATTTGAGTTATTATTGATTAAGTACTTACCTGCATAGAAATTACGACGGTAAATTATATATTTACATCATTTTGGTGCCCGAATAGGGACCCCTCCCCCACCTCACGCGCCGGTTGGTGCGTTGTAAGCTCTGTCCCCTGCCATCAGTTAGAAGGAAACTACGCGTACCGGCAGGATTTCCTGTATCTCCCTCTTGCCCACGGAGGTGACGAAGATTACGATCAGTACCCAGACGAGGCGGTGAGGAGTGCGGAGGATCCCGACCAGAGCCTAGCCGAAAGAAGCAAGGTCCGAGGTGTCAAGAGGCCCACCAGTTTTCCGAGGTTTTCCGAAGTTTTCCGAAGTTTTCCGAAGTGTCGAGTCGAGTCCAGTCGAGTTTTCCGAGGCCTTCTGTTTCCGTGCTTCCCGGTGAGTACCATTGCTGGGACGTATCTAGACGGGTTTGGGTACACAAGTCCGGTCTGCACTGTTTCTAGACAGTGTATCTGTACTGTTTAGCAGTACATCCGTTATTTCAAGTTTCTGCACCGCTTTAGCAGTGTATCTGTGCTGTTTAGCAGTACATCCAGTATAGGGGGTAGTCATATATGTTTCAAAATGTCTTTTCATGTGATTAATGTCGTGGTATGAGTGTGATTGTTTCTAATGTGCATTAATGTGTTCTTGTATCACTAGCTGTATTCAGTATTAAGTAGCAAGGATTGAGCATTCAGTACTAAAGTAAACAAGATGCCGTTTTTCAACAAGTTAAAGCAGATAGGAACTAGGAAAGGGATACTAGAGGAAGAAATTCCTATCCCCCCTAGGGACACCCCAGGTAATTTTATGTACCACAAGCATGGCATAGATGCCATATTATATCTAGATTTATGGGCTGAATATACTAAACATCTAGACGAAAGACACAGATGGCCTGTTACCGGAACATGGGATGCCGAGTGCATCATGAAGGTAGAGGAAGCACTATGGAAAAAGAAAGCCAGACAATCTCAGAAAGACGCCATAGAGTTTTGGCGTAAGGAATCACATAAGCGTGCTGAAAAAGCACTACGTAGAGAAGACAGACTTAAAGAATCAGACAAGGCCCAAGAAAACGAGTTAGTTACCGAGGGGATCCGAGTAAAATCAGAGCAAGTAGACCGCGCACGAAATAACCTCGTAAACGGTATGTATCTCGCGGCCGAGGGTTCGCCTAAGGCCATTTCAGAAATACCGAAAAACCTGCCGCCACCATTGGTTCCAACTAAAGTAACTCATAGGACCACTAAAGACATATTCCTGAATTCCTATCTAGAGGATGTAGCACCCGCTTACACCAACCTGCCTGTTCGCGCCCTGCCTACCGACGGGGACGGGGGTGGTAACCCGCCCCAAGATCATATTCCGCCAGTATCACGACAGGTTCCCCCTGTTCCACCAGCTCCACCACTTCCCGTACCTAAAGTTGATCTACCGAAACCACTTCTACCTGATCCTACTAAAAGACAAATTCAAGTTCAGGTACAGACTCCACAAAGAGATAATGTTCAAGCTTCCGCCTCAGGGGGTGCGACCGGGGGTCTTCACACCCCGCCATTGACACGCAGGTTACAGCTCGGGGACTTGCGGAATCCTTTTACGTTCAAGTCACCCTGCCTTGACATATTCAAAGAAAACCTTTCAGTTTGCAGATATGATCCAGTACCCGGCAAAGACGATATAATGATGATGGCATCACTACGGTTAAGATCTGCTACTGATTTCCTGCTGTGCTATGCAGGAATGAAGGAGCGCCTAGATAGAATATATGAGTTTGTTCAGACTGGGAAGGACCCCGACAGTATTAAGGATGCCATGGAGCATCAGAAAGTTGACGTTCAAGCACAGATACTACGTTTTTTCATAAATTGCCTAATAAGAGAACGAGACAGGCCTGGGACAGATCAGAGTGAATTAGATGCACTAAACAAGTGGGGTCAAAATATATCTGAAGGAAAACACGACAAGGGGACTTGCATAGCCAGTATGTACAAGAAAATTAGAAAAGCAGTGATAGAAATACACCAAAAAGAGAAAGAAAAGGCTTCCTCCGAGGGGGAAGAAGAACATGAAGAACCAGAAAAAACTGCAGACACTATAGCATATGTAGGTAAAGGAACTTACCTTAGGAAAAGGCATCCGCCCAGAAAGCAAGAGAGTTCTTTTCTCTGCCTTAACAAACCCGAATTCTGCTGAACATCAGTTCCAGGAGACTGATAAAAGGCTTCGAGATCGAGTAGGGTACCATGTACTCAATTCTATGGATGAACAAGAACTAGCCCGGTCAGCCATATTATGGACCGAAAATCCAGACATATATAATGATGACACCGTAGCGCAGATTTCTGAACCTCTCCCCAGACGAGCAGAAATTAGCAGGTGTATACATGATTCAGCACCTCCTCACGAAGTACAGAAACCAACATTCTGACCCAGGTCCCTTACCCGAAATATTAGAAGCACTACTCATGGATAGATGGAGAGGTCTAAGTACCAAGTTAATACAAATAATTCTAGAACAACGACACGGATATAGCACTTTTGTAAGCTCCGAATATGTTCCCGCCCCGCCCCCAGAAAGAAAAATGTATCATATAGAGCGTCTGCATGGTCTTGAAAGTCAGAACCCCTTACGAGAGGTACATCCAGTTATGGGTGAAGATCGTACCTTGAAACGCGTGTATGTACACACGCCACTGACTAAGTTAGAACTGTTAGAAATGAAGAAACTAGTACCCTGCCATGATAAAGACCCTGCAGGTTTTCACAGAGAGCTTAAAGACATGTTACTGATGGGAGATTACACATATGAAGATATCATGAAAATGTTAAAAGCATTACTGCCCACGGGCATCTACGAGAAATTAAAGGAAAAAGAATGGGAGGTGTGAGACAAAAAGATTGCATGGGCAGAAATAGAAGATGAAGAGAACAAACGGGTCCCAGGGGTAGGCCTTGGGGAGAAAACTAAAGCACTACCAGGTCTGATAGTACAGGTTCTGCCAAGATTATTGACAACTAGAAAAGAAGACTGGGATGCAATCTCAGCATGTAAACAGAAACCCGACGAAGATACTAGTGACTTCTATTCAAGATTCGAGAAATGTTTTATTATTAATAGTGGTCTTAAACCAAGTAGCGAGTCGTACCCGCATCTTTTTGTATCCAAGTTAGTTGAGAATTCCCTGTTAGCAGTCAAGAATCGTGTATACAAGGTTGAGAGTACATGGCAAGCAAACACGCCATCACAGATGTTACAAATGTTACAATACCATCAGAACAGAATTAGAGAAGAACAGGATCAGGAACAGAAACGTATGAAAGACACGAAAATGAAAATGTTAGTAGCCCAGTCGGTCCATACCGACGGAAATAGAAAGGGTACGACCCAGACAGGTCACGCCGCAGCTCCCGTTAAAGGGACATGCAACTATTGCAAGCAGCCAGGTCACTACGTACATGAATGCCCAGTTCTGAAACATAACATAGCGACAGGTAAAACTAAAGAAAGACCGCATCCGCCTAGACAAGACCATAACCAGCATCAGTCTTCACAGAATATGCAGCCCATGCAGAATACACAGCCTACGCATGCTTCATCACCTACAGCACAGACAGTAGCGGTATCACAGCCGCAGCCCATTGCCGCGTCTCAGCAAGTTTCACAACAGATGTACCAGTATGCCCAGTCCGCTTACCCCGATTATCCACGATATACATGAAACAGCCTAGAGAGGGAGGGTGGCTTGCCTCTTATTGAGATTCCTGTAGATCAAGAGGGTCCTTATGTACACAGTCAAGTATTGGGAAAAGACAGAAAGTTTTTAATTGATACAGGGGCAAGTCGCACCACAATCAGTCATGAGGAAGTTCCAGGGGCACCCCTCTCAGGCTCACAGAATGTTTCCCTTGGTTTTTCAGGAAAGCCCATTGTAAATGAGGTATCAGAACCAGTTCCCCTGGCTGTGGGTCCATTATCACGTGTTACAGACTTGTTACTTACGAAATCATGTCCAGAAAATCTGTTAGGAATTAAAACATTGAAGGCTCTAGGAGCCATAATTTGCTGTTCTCCGGAGGGAGTTAGACTCTTTCTGCGGGATTTCAAGGGTCATTATATGTTGCTTGAGTTTGATGTCAGATTGAAAAATGTACCAGACCACCTGTGGGCAAAAGGCCCCACTGATGTAGGTTGTATGCACATTACCCCATACCGTGTTACACTCAAACAAGGTGTAGTTCTACCACGAATCAGACAATACAAGTTACCGCCCGATGCTGTAGTGGCTTTACTGGAAATCATTGAAGAGCTCATTACCCAGGGAGTGGTCGTAGAGACCAACTCCAATATCTGTAATTCACCCATCATTCCGATTCTTAAACGTACTGATCCCAATGCACCGCCAGTATATCGGCTGGTGATTGATCTAAGAGAGCTGAATAAATGTATTGTACCACAGTACCCTGTGGTCCCTGATATCTCTTCCCTATTGACTGCTATTGATTCAGAAGCAACGTTCTTTACTGTAATTGATCTCAAGAACGCCTTCTTCAGCGTACCTATTGATCCAGAGAGCCAATATCTCTTCGGATTCAGTTTAAATGGACGCAGTTTCAAATTTTCACGCGCACCTCAAGGATTCACAGAAAGCCCCAGCATCTATAGCCAAGCACTGAAAAGACAACTTGATTGTATCACAATGCCAGTTAACACCGCTTTACTGCAATACGTCGATGATCTGCTGATCACCGCACAAAGTGAGCCCGAATGTGAACAAGCATCACTGACAGTTTTACATTTTCTGGCCGACAAGGGACACAAGGTGTCCCCTTCGAAGCTACAATTCTGTGTTCAGCAAGTTGTGTACCTGGGTCACTTGCTGTCCAAAGTGGGGAGACAGCTCACTCCCGATCGCATTCAGTTAATTGCAAATATGCCACAACCCCAGACACAAAAAGAAGTGCGGGCCTTCATAGGCCTCACCTCGTACTGTAGACAATGGATTCCTCAGTATGCATTTCTAGCCAAACCACTCATTCAGTTAACAACGCAGGAGGCAGCGACTTCGACTGTCCTTCCTTGGACTCAGGAACATACACAAGCCTTTGAGGAATTAAAGAAAGCATTATGTCAAGCACCAGTTTTAGCGACACCATGTTACAGCAAACCGTTTACACTTTTTGTTACAGAACGTGATGGTACAGCATTGTCTGTCCTCACTCAAGACCAAGCAGGTTCACATAAGCCTTGCGCTTATTTTTCAAGTACATTGGATTCAGTAGCCCAGGCACTCCCTGCGTGCTTAAAGTCAGTAGCAGCAACAGCACTAGCGATCAGACAGAGCGATTCAATTGTTTTAGGCCATCAGTTAACCGTACAAGTTCCACATTCTGTAGAGGTTCTTTTAAACAGAACCCAGACTCAGCACTTGACCATAGCACGACTGACAGGTTACGAATTAACGCTATTCCAGCCACACATAGAAATCAGACGCTGCAGCATTCTGAACCCCGCAACACTGTTACCTACAATTATGACAGATCCAGCCCCGCATGATTGTATAGAAATCATTAATGCAGTAACAAAGCCACGACGAGACTTAACAGATGTCCCACTGACAAATCCAGACCTGACACTTTATGTGGATGGTTCATGTATGCGAACAAGTACAGGAGAATTAGTGGCCGCATATGCAGTGACCACTGAAACCGAAGTAAAAGAAACACATCGTATAGACACACTGTCCGCTCAGGCGGCAGAGCTTATTGCTCTGACCAGGGCTTGTATTCTAGCCAAGAACAGAAATGTTAACATATACACTGATTCCCGCTATGCGTTCGGAGTCGTGCACGACTTCGGCATGTTATGGCAAGAAAGAGGTTTTTTGACCTCTCATGGTGCCAAGATCCAACACGGTCCCCTCATTCAAGCATTATTAGAGGCAATACATCTGCCCTCAGGCATATCAGTCATGAAGTGTAAAGCACATACTAAAGTTACAGATTCTGTTTCCCAGGGTAACGACCTGGCAGACCAGACAGCAAAACATACAGCATTGACTCACACTCAGACAACTGACATGACAAAGACAATAGGACCGACAAATTGTATGACAGTCAGGGATCCCACACTAGATGTTATCGATATTCAGACACATGCTACCCCAGATGAAATAAAGAAATGGATTGAACTAGGAGGGATCCAGACAGATCAAGGTTGGATGACGAAGGGAAAATCTACATGGTTTCTCCCTGACTCTATGGTTCAAGTCATAATTAATACAGCACATAGTCCAGCACATCTAGGAGAAAAAGCGATGTTAGACAGTTTACAGAATCTCTGGTACAACAAACACTTACGAGCAGCAGCAAAACAGAAAGTGCATACTTGCATGATCTGTTGTCAGTTCAATCCAGGTAAAAGCGTCCCTGTAGAGCAAGGTGGATTTCATCCTCCCGATCACCCTTTTGAAGTCCTCCAGATGGATTATATCCAGATGGACCGTTGTCGAGGATTTAAATATGTCCTCGTAATTGTTTGTGCGCTGTCCCGTTGGACCGAAGCATACCCAGTCCCAGACTACACTGCTCCGACCACTGCCAGGCAGTTGGTTCGTGAATTCTTCCCACGGTACGGCATGCCTCGTGTCGTGTACTCAGATAACGGTCAGCCATTCTCATCCGAATTAATGAAGCAGGTTTCCTTGCTGCTAGGATATCAATGGAAATTCCATTGTGTCCGACATCCCGAAGCCGCAGGCCTTGTAGAGAGGCATAACCAGACACTAAAGACACGCCTTGCTAAAATATGTCAAGAGAAAGGGGTCGACTGGATAGTCGCCCTGCCAGTGGCACTGTTCTATATGAGAATGGTCGCCCATTCGAGATCAGGACTATCCCCGTACGAAGTGGTCTTTGGTAGACCACCGAATATGTGGGGGACGCCCATTCCTAAGAAAATTACTGATGTTGATTGTAATATGTTGACAGATTACCTTGCCTCCTTGATGTCTGCACTCCAATCATGTCGTTCACAGGTTGCCGCAGCCTTCCCTGATAACACTGATGTAAAGCCGCATGATGTCCGTCCAGGCGACCTGATTCTCATAAGGAACTTTGACAGGAAAAGTTCGCTGGAGCCCCGCTGGAAATCGCCGAAGACCGTTCTACTTACTACAAGGACAGCGGTGAAAGTTGAGGGCCGAAAGGGGTGGATCCACATGAGCCATGTTAAACTATGCAATGAACTGAAATCCGACCCAGGCTCGTCCACCCCTTCCAAAGACTGTATCGAGCCCAGTGACTTTAAAGTTTCCGAACGAGAGAAAACTCCCCAAGAGGAGTATAAACTCAAGCTTCGATCTAGCAAGTCAGACAGTTTAATTGTTTAAGTCCTCCCCTAGGTGAATCGGTTAAATAGTTTCTGACATGTATCCCCTAGATCGAGATAGAGAGAGAGAGAGAAAATTCAAGAAACGTACATACTGCAAATCACTGCGTAGTCACTGTATAGTGACATTATTAATCATGTTTTTTCTAAGTATTCTGATAATTGTTGCAAGTGTACTTCTTCCAATCTATTGCCCTATTTTCAAGCGTGAACAATCTGCTTACAATGTTTCTGCTGAACATTCTTTTAGCGAGTTACCTCCACATGAACTTTCTTACAGACTTGCGCTGCGCAACAACACATTCATAAGTATGTTACACCACTCCCATCAGACTAATAACGCTACAAACTGCTGGATATGTGGCCGACTCCCTCCCTACCAGAATTACAAGGGAGCTCTGCCCCTCTTTCCGTACCCGTTCACTCACAACGGCTCCTGTGGTGCATGGTTCAAAATAATTAATTCCTTAGATCCTGATATTGCTGTTCTCGACGGGAGCTGGGTTTGGGGAAACCTGAACTTAGTCCTGCTCAACGTCTGTTACCCCGATAAGGAGGGACTCCCCATTAGAATAGGAACTGATCTAGAAAATGAAGTATATGGATTAAGTAATTACACAATTAACCTTATGATTCTTACTGTTGAATCCGAAGCTGCACCAGTTCTGCCCGCTATGTCAGTATTACCAGTCACTGGTGAATTATGTGTCAGAAAGAAAGGTTCAGTACACTTAGGTCATAGTAAATGTACTACTGTGGTCGAATTCAGTGATCATGGTAAATCATCCTTTAAAGTTACCCGTCATTCTTATTTTGTTTGTGGTCATACCGCATACATACGTCTGCCTCCAGATTGGGATGGTACCTGTTATATTGCATTCCTTCTGCCACCTGTTTTTCTAGCCCCTCCTGATTACCACAGAAACACAAATCTAGTAAAGAATAGACTCCGAAGAGATCTCCCGCTTGTCGACTATACAGAAACGGCATGGGAACAATACACCGGTTTTAATAAAGGATTCTTTTTCTTTTTAGGCCCCGTCCAAAACAGTAAATTAATACGTAGATTAACTAGAACCCTTGAAGCTGTAGTACATGAAACTGCCTCTGCCTTAGGTAACCTAACAGAGGAGCAATCTGCCATGCGGGTTGTTGTCCTTCAGAATCGTCTTGTTGTTGACGTCATCTTGGCAGATAGAGGTGGAGCCTGTAAGGTCATCGGGTCAAGTTGCTGTGTTTTCATTCCACAAAACGCGCCATCTGTATATCAAGCTATTACACGTCTGCATAAAATTGCAAATCAGATACATCAGAATCCAGGCACCTGGACTTGGTCCGGTTGGTTCTGGACAACGTTAACAGCTTGGGGATGGAAGATCCTATCCTTCCTAGGCTTTGGCCTTGTCATAGTATTCAGCTGCTGCCTGTGCCTACAGTGTGGGCCGGCGATATGTGGACTATGTGCCACATCGTGCATTGAACATTCCAGTTTTCTCTCAAACAGACAACGGAAGAGAGACGAACAAATTATGTTACAAGAACAAACTGATCAATTTATGATGATCGACATGTCATGAAGGGTCCGTAGGGAACAAGGAGGGAATGAGGAAATATAAATTTTTGGTCGAGTTGTGTTCCCTATCGTGTACCCCACCGTCTCCATGTACGAGTTAAAGTGCATGTAACTTCCCTCCTGTGCCAGCTATGAAGACGCAAATACATTTGCGTCCAACGTTAACATGTCCTCTTTCAGACCCACCCTGAATGGGTTGGATAGTCCGTTCCTAAGTATGCTATGCCAACGTCTTTTTGTAGTGTACTCTACATGTTTTTCAGCTCTGGCAAAGTAGGCCCAGAATTTCTGCCATCAAGCCTCTTTCTTCCTTCTGACTCTGAAAGCCTCAGCCCAGGCTGCCTCTGTACCCGTGAACTCTGACTTACTTCCAGCGCGGCCCATCGCGCTCAGCTCAGCCTGTTTCCTGCCAAGACTGACTTCAACCTTCGAATTATCTGATCTGCTCCTCGAAGATACATTCCTGCCTACTAGTTTCAGTAAACATTCCCCAGCTGCAGAGCCAAAGGGCCGGCCTGTCTCCGTGCAAGTAATTCAAGTAATTCATAGCCTCTGTTACCATGCTCCCATGGAAGGCCCATGCCCCCACGCTTCTCATGCAGACACTAAGGTGCTTATACACGCACTCACAGTCAGTATAGAATAGCTTCTGCCCCAGAGACCTTTCCGCCCAGATAGCTCAGTTCCTAAACACCAGATATCAGATATGATAGAAGCACAAGTTGATCTGACATGCCAGACTTCTGTCTCTTTCCGTCAGTGCAAATGTCAACCCCCCTGCACCCTCCAGTTTCACGTCAATCACACGTCATGCAGCTGCGCGCGCATCCAAGCTTTCGATTTCTGCTGACATTGCAACATTTCTGTTTTAGTGCCACCCCTTTGTGACACCTATCTGTGACGTTTCTAGCACACACCTCCAGTTCACGCCTAGTCCACGCCTTCTGATTACGTACTAGTAACACGTGGATGCTGTTATCTTGTCTTCTCTCAGCTGTTACGCCTACTATATTGCTTTCTATGGTGTAAATTAAGTATATAAGCTACGTATTGTCAATAAAATATTGCTCTATCCCTTCTTCCACCCCTGTGGTGGGAAGAACATGATATCCTGGTCTTGACCATTCCTTTTTAAG
Source organism: Lissotriton vulgaris (assembly GCF_964263255.1). Classification (NCBI taxonomy): domain Eukaryota; kingdom Metazoa; phylum Chordata; class Amphibia; order Caudata; family Salamandridae; genus Lissotriton; species Lissotriton vulgaris. Next base: position 90,433,480 of record NC_141689.1, read on the forward strand.
GAATAAAACCCCTAAGAACTCTAACACCACGGACTCTGGTTCTTTCTTTCCGATTTGAGTTATTATTGATTAAGTACTTACCTGCATAGAAATTACGACGGTAAATTATATATTTACATCAGGATCCCGGTATCCTAAAAAACTTCCGGCCCATTTCACTGCTTCCTGCCCCTGCCAATATGGCCTGGATACCCGTCACCCCCTCCCAACACAATCCCCAAGAATGGGAAGACGGATACAGTTCTTGAGCTTTTGGAAGGCGGGAGGGAGTTACCCTCCCGGCCGTATTTATTAAAATATGAAACAAAATCAAAACATTAAAATAACAGTTTCATATCATGTACAATTTCATTTATACATTTCGATGTTTATTGGCTAACCTTAACATGTCTCTAATACAAAGGTTCTCCTAGCCGATTCTAAAACATCCTGTAAATGCATTTCTCAAAATTCAAATTGTACATCCTAACATTACGGGCCAACGGCAAGGTCGTAACCGGTGTCAGATCCCTAATACCAGAGTCCCCCCTTACTTGTAAGGGGCGGGCGCACAGAGGACTGTACCTCTGTACCAACTTCCAAATTTCCCTTGTCTTGACGGGGGCCCATACTTACTCGACGCCATCTTGGTGGTCGTCCGAGGACTCGTGTGAGGTGTCTAGAAGGTAGCGTAGACCCCCCTCCCACCACACACTGCTTACCACATCCGCCGTCGCGGATATCCTGGCCCCGGGAAATTCCAAGGAGGGGACCCGTAGCCCCTCCTCCCCAGGGAGGGGTCTTGACCGCCTTCCCTTCCGGCGGTCCCATCCTTAGAAGAGTACCGCCTCCCCGTGTGAGGGGCCAATGGCCGCCTCCCCCCGGGCGCTCCCATTCATAATGGGTGGGAGCCCCCACCTCTAGGGATCTTCCAATTACTGCTCACCGATCATGACCTTACCGCCCGACCAAAATAAATACGACATTGTTTTAATCTAATAAGAACGACATATAAAGTTATACCAGCATTTCAAGTATAAACTTTTATCACTACAATACACCACATTTATCGCAACTGCGATACTCGCCTGAGTTCATGCTAAAAGGCAACCATTTTATTGCATATCAAAACAACCAACTTTATTGAAACAACCTGAAAAGAGACATCACACTTGTTAGAAACCACCTGAAAAGAGATCATATCGTCATAACTCGACTTTATTGCAATACCCAACGCTGTCATCAGGGGCTGGTGGGTGGGTCAAAAATGGCTCTTGTTCCGTCAAGGGCTCACGTGCAACGAGGAGGTGCAGCTTCCAAGCACGGGAACAAGAGGATGATTCCTTGGATTGCTGCTCCATTTATTCTTCTCCGGGAGGGCGTGGACCCTCCTCCGACCGCCTACAGGGCGTGGCCAACGGTGTAGGTGTCTAGGACAACCTCTCTTGGGTGGGAAAAGGCGCGCCCCGGCTACGCCGCTTCGGGCATACCCGCCGTGACACGCCCCCCGCCCAAAATGGCTTCCCGGGGGGATCGGGGCACCCGACCATACGTTCGGGGGGACCGAGTGGTCGCCCCTTTCCATATGGCCTGGATACCCGTCACCCCCTCCCAACACAATCCCCAAGAATGGGAAGACGGATACAGTTCTTGAGCTTTTGGAAGGCGGGAGGGAGTTACCCTCCCGGCCGTATTTATTAAAATATGAAACAAAATCAAAACATTAAAATAACAGTTTCATATCATGTACAATTTCATTTATACATTTCGATGTTTATTGGCTAACCTTAACATGTCTCTAATACAAAGGTTCTCCTAGCCGATTCTAAAACATCCTGTAAATGCATTTCTCAAAATTCAAATTGTACATCCTAACATTACGGGCCAACGGCAAGGTCGTAACCGGTGTCAGATCCCTAATACCAGACTCCCCCCTTACTTGTAAGGGGCGGGCGCACAGAGGACTGTACCTCTGTGCCAACTTCCAAATTTCCCTTGTCTTGACGGGGGCCCATACTTACTCGACACCATCTTGGTGGTCGTCCGAGGACTCGTGTGAGGTGTCTAGAAGGTAGCGTAGACCCCCCTCCCACCACACACTGCTTACCACATCCGCCGTCGCGGATATCCTGGCCCCGGGAAATTCCAAGGAGGGGACCCGTAGCCCCTCCTCCCCAGGGAGGGGTCTTGACCGCCTTCCCTTCCGGCGGTCCCATCCTTAGAAGAGTACCGCCTCCCCGTGTGAGGGGCCAATGGCCGCCTCCCCCCGGGCGCTCCCATCCATAATGGGTGGCGCCCCCACCTCTAGGGATCTTCCAATTACTGCTCACCGATCATGACCTTACCGCCCGACCAAAATAAATACAACATTGTTTTAATCTAATAAGAACGACATATAAAGTTATACCAGCATTTCAAGTATAAACTTTTATCACTACAATACACCACATTTATCGCAACTGCGATACTCGCCTGAGTTCATGCTAAAAGGCAACCATTTTATTGCATATCAAAACAACCAACTTTATTGAAACAACCTGAAAAAGAGACATCACACTTGTTAGAAACCACCTGAAAAGAGATCATATCGTCATAACTCGACTTTATTGCAATACCCAACGCTGTCATCATGGGCTATTGGGTGGGTCAAAAATGGCTCTTGTTCCGTCAAGGGCTCACGTGCAACGAGGAGGTGCAGCTTCCAAGCACGGGAACAAGAGGATGATTCCTTGGATTGCTGCTCCATTTATTCTTCTCCGGGAGGGCGTGGACCCTCCTCCGACCGCCTACAGGGCGTGGCCAACGGTGTAGGTGTCTAGGACAACCTCTCTTGGGCGGGAAAAGGCGCGCCCTGGCTACGCCGCTTCGGGCATACCAGCCGTGACACGCCCCCTGCCCAAAATGGCTTCCCGGGGGGGATCGGGGCACCCGACCATACGTTCGGGGGGACCGAGTGGTCGCCCCTTTCCATATGGCCTGGATACCCGTCACCCCCTCCCAACACAATCCCCAAGAATGGGAAGACGGATACAGTTCTTGAGCTTTTGGAAGGCGGGAGGGAGTTACCCTCCCGGCCGTATTTATTAAAATATGAAACAAAATCAAAACATTAAAATAACAGTTTCATATCATGTACAATTTCATTTATACATTTCGATGTTTATTGGATAACCTTAACATGTCTCTAATACAAAGGTTCTCCTAGCCGATTCTAAAACATCCTGTAAATGCATTTCTCAAAATTCAAATTGTACATCCTAACATTACGGGCCAACGGCAAGGTCATAACCGGTGTCAGATCCCTAATACCAGACTCCCCCCTTACTTGTAAGGGGCGGGCGCACAGAGGACTGTACCTCTGTGCCAACTTCCAAATTTCCCTTGTCTTGACGGGGGCCCATACTTACTCGACGCCATCTTGGTGGTCGTCCGAGGACTCGTGTGAGGTGTCTAGAAGGTAGCGTAGACCCCCCTCCCACCACACACTGCTTACCACATCCGCCGTCGCGGATATCCTGGCCCCGGGAAATTCCAAGGAGGGGACCCGTAGCCCCTCCTCCCCAGGGAGGGGTCTTGACCGCCTTCCCTTCCGGCGGTCCCATCCTTAGAAGAGTACCGCCTCCCCGTGTGAGGGGCCAATGGCCGCCTCCCCCCGGGTGCTCCCATCCATAATGGGTGGCGCCCCCACCTCTAGGGATCTTCCAATTACTGCTCACCGATCATGACCTTACCGCCACAGGCCGGATAGTTGACCGGCTATCCGGACCCCCCACAAGCTCCTACTTAAAGGTCATGGTTACGTAAACCCTTTAACCAGGCTAAGAAGTCTCCTATGAGTAAAACATTTCCCTCCCGGGACAAATGGACCCCATCCGCCAAATACATACGGCCCCCCCGGATACACCCGTGTGAAATACACTGCAAATTACCTGTACGAAACAACCTACTCAACTTGTTATTCACCTTCTTTACCGACTGGTTCAAGGCTGGCACAGAGAGGGCCCCCCGCCACACTTTCCGAGGAATCATGTGTGACCATGCAATTGTACAGCCCGGGACCTCTCTTGCCAACCAACTTACTGAGGACAAAATTAACTCAAGAAGCACTCGTCGACCAATGGTCACCAAATCATTGCCCCCAAGATGTACTATGATTACAGATGGCGGTGACCTCGTCCGCCCTAACAGTCCCTCAATAAAACTTTGAAACTGGTCAATACAGAGTCCGCCCCTTCCGTGGAAGGTCACCCTGTACCCGTATTCCCCAGCCACGTGAATCATGTCACCTGCTTTGAATACGTCCGCGGCGCGCCTCACGTATGAGTGGCCAACGACCCACACCACTCTTTCCTCAGCCGGTGATCTTTGACCGCTGGTCCCCAGGTGTCTGGTCAACTGCACAGTCCGCCCCTCAAAGCCTGCTCGCGAAACTGTAAACCAAACAGAAACAAGAAGCGTGAGTGCATGACATTAGCTTCACAACATATGCAAACGCACATACCTTTTATAACAATTCGAGGACCAACGCCCCAACTGTTTCACCTTTTCAACACTCAGACCCCCGGCTGTAGCCTCTGTAGCAGCCCCTATCCGGAAGGAATGGGTCCCAAAATCGCTGGGGTTCAAGCCCGCTGCCGCGATTGCCATTGTCAACACCCGCTGAAACTGAAACTTAGTCAGTGGGGTGGCGTCGATGTGCCTCAGCAAGCTTCCCTCCCATGATGCCGCCCTCTGCGCTAAATACTCCTCAACGCATTTTACCGGGCACATGGGAGATCCCGGAATCCGCTGGACTACCACACTGTCCCCGATCGCTCCCTGATCGGTCTTGGACCTGGCTATTGCGATCACCATCGTGTTGCCCTTAATCTGAATGTGTTCTCAACACAAACCTCCCCCAGTATCCTGCTTGTTCTTTGCTACCAGTTCGCTTACCCGCATAGCCCCATGAAATGCTAATGCGAAAGCGGCCCGGAACAGCACCGTCTCTGAGTGAGATGAACAAGTCGCAGGAAGTACGGACATTAACAGGGACAACCTTTCTAAACCTATCGGGTGTCTCACATCTACTCTACGACCCTCAAGGCGTTGCCACCCCCGTAGTGCCTTCTGTACAATAAAGGACGATGTGGGGTCCGGGATGCCATGAGCCCGCGCCATAAAAGAAATGGCGGCTCGGTGCCTATTGGCCGTAGCCACTGACCTGCCTGCCTGATGTAAGGATACCAGGAATTTCAGGACATACTCCTCCTGCCCCCAATACTCCCCTCTAGCTGAACCCAAAAAGGACCAATAGGAACAGAACGCCCCTTCATACGCCTTCCTTGTTCTGGGTGCTAGACTCTCTCCCACGAGGTTTTGTAATCCGGGGCACCGAGAGACCAGAGAGCTTCGGGAAATGGTGCCGCCACCGAATCCGCTGAGGGCAGAAAACCCCGGAAGGCCTGCATATGGGAACGAGAGAGTGCATCAGCTGCCTGGTTTAATACCCCTGGCACGTGTCTTGCCCTAAAGTGGACGTTCAGTCTCATACATAGCAGGACTATTTCCTTCAGTAATCTCAAAATCCATTTGCAGCGTGCTGCCTGATTATTGATGCACTCAACCACAGTCATATTATCAGACCAGAACACCACAGAGCGATCACGAAACCCCTCTGGCCAAGTTTTCAAGGCTACCAGAATGGGGAACAACTCCAGGAACCCAATGTTGCCAGTGAGTCCATTATCATGCCACCACCCAGGCCAGGTTCGTGCCGACCATCGATTGCCCAATATGGCTCCAAAACCTACACTCCCAGCCGAGTCGGTCCACAACCCCAGTTCTTCTGAGGAAACTGGTGAATCAGTCCATACGACACGACCGTTGAAATCCGCCAGAAATGCCAGCCATATGCGCATATCCTGGCGAACTTCTACTGACAGTCTTGTGCGGTGATGCCCTTCTTTGAGGCCCACCATGGCTTGTGAGATAGAACGGGAAAAGGGGCGAGCCATCGGGATTACTCTCAGGGCAAAATTCAGCTGCCCCACAGCCTGTTGCAACTGATGAAGAGTTACCTTTCTCTCGCCGAGACATACTTCGAGCGAGGCCCTGAATTTGCTCACCTTCTCTCTGGACAAGCGGAAGCACCCCTCTACAGAATCGAGCTCAATTCCCAGAAACTCGAGTGTAGTGGAGGGCCCTACCGTTTTACCCGGTGCCAGTGGCACGCCAAAGTCTTTCATAAGATTACAGAATTCCCTCAAGGCCCGTGCACATTCCGTGTCCCCGGCTGCCCCCAGAAAAAGAAAATCATCGAGATAATGCATAACATTCATGAAGCCCGTGGCTCTTGTGAACGCCCATTGCAAAAAACTACTGAATTTCTCAAAATACGCACAAGAGATGGAGCAACCCATTGGCATACATTTATCCATGTAATAACGTCCTTGAAACATAAAACCAAGGAGACGGTGATCATCTGGGTGTACTGGGAGCAACCGGAACGCTGACTCGATATCTGATTTAGCCATCAGCGCCCCGGGCCCCAAGCGATTCAAAATGGCGACGGCCCCATCAAAGGACGCGTACCGCACCGAACAAACTCCCGGGTCAATCGCATCGTTCACCGAAAGACCCCTGGGAGCTGACAAGTTGTGTATTAACCTGAACTCCCCCGGGTCCTTTTTTGGGACCACTCCCAAAGGTGAGCAAACAAAATCGGCAACTGGTGGCCTGTCGTACGGTCCAGCAACCCGACCTCGGGCCAACTCCTTCCCAATCTTTGCCTGCACTACCACCGAATTCTGTTGAACCGATAGTTGGTTCTTACATTGTGCAACCCCCCGAAAATCCCCCGCCGGGATGCGGAAACCATATGAGAATCCGTCTCGCCCCAGCGGAGACATAATCAGGGTATTCGTTCAGCCAAGGGATCAGTGCCATAACATCAACAGGGGTAGGTAATGGTGCCCCTCGGTCTATTTCAGACCTGTTTGGCGCCTCCTCTACCCCCCGTATCACCAGTCTTGGCTCTGCACGAACTCTCGGGGTGCGAGGACTGCCCGCACCCTGTACACTCATGCTTGAACTTGCATGACCCCTGTGGCCTAGAACACTTGCCTCTGTTGAAGCTCCAACAGACCCCTTTCCTACCCAAGTTGCCATTATTCTTTGTGTTTTGATCACTGCTTGTACCCGCCCGAAAGGGCGCCCCCAAAGAATGACGGGAAGGCTCGGCCCCGTTCCCGCCTAAAGATGGCGACTTCGCCGAATTTAACCTCTCTATTTTCTGCCAGGAAATGGAGTCGAAACAATCCCACGTCAGGGATGAGTCGTGCTCCTTGGACTTACAAAATATGTTGTCATAACAATACCACTGATTACCCCCGTACAATTCATAGTATTCCATAATGCGTGTCTGATAAACGGCTAATTCCACCACTAACTCGGGCCTACGTTCCCCCATGATTGCAGTGAACATTCCAAATGCTCTGGCCCAATTGGCGATCGATTCATCAACCCTGAAACCTGCCATCTTTGAGCGCCATACACTAGGATGCAACAACTCTTTCTGGTTTCTCACATGCTCAATCTCATAGTGATCGGTCAGTAAGGAAAACATGTTCACATATTTATCTGCCCAAATCCTTTCTTTTACATCAATCGGGATATGTTGTACGATTTTTTCCCTTCTTGAGGGTAACGATCCCTCCCCCGCCATTGGCAATGGCTGTTTACCTGAAGCGGTAGCTGTCACTGTTGTCGCTGCCGAACCTGCACCTGATACCGGTTGTTCCACGGGGACCTGCGGGGAAACAAGAGGACACGGTGCCTTTGCTGCATCTTTCGGTTGCCGCAACTGCTTCATTATCGACCTGGCTTCTTCAGCCGTGGCCCCCTCGTTCTCTCTGCCCAACCATGCCGCCAACTGGGCGGCCAGCTCCGGAGGCATCTCCTCCTCGTTCACGGGAGTGACCACCACAGGAATCGGTTGTCCCGCGTCCGGGACCGGAACCGGGGGCTCGATCGGAGTGACCGGGTTCACTGGAGGGACTTCGGGGACCGGAGCCTCCCCACCCGATGGCCCCCTCTTGGGCCTTCTACCTCTCCCGTTAGGGACCACTCCCGGCAATGCTGGTCTGACGATTTTCTTTGGCCCACGATTCATTGCCGCCATCTGCTTCTTCATGTCCGCCATGTCCTTCATCAGCACACAAAGCATCTGCTCGGTTCCGACCTTCTTGCCAGGCATCATCCACGGATATTCGGAAATCCTAGGTCAACCAGCTTCGATGGCGCTGAAAGAAGAAACACAAAATTACAAGTTCTCAAAAATGGCTCTTGTTCCGTCAAGGGCTCACGTGCAACGAGGAGGTGCAGCTTCCAAGCACGGGAACAAGAGGATGATTCCTTGGATTGCTGCTCCATTTATTCTTCTCCGGGAGGGCGTGGACCCTCCTCCGACCGCCTACAGGGCGTGGCCAACGGTGTAGGTGTCTAGGACAACCTCTCTTGGGCGGGAAAAGGCGCGCCCCGGCTACGCCGCTTCGGGCATACCAGCCGTGACACGCCTCCCGCCCAAAATTGCTTCCCGGGGGGATCGGGGCACCCGACCATACGTTCGGGGGGACCGAGTGGTCGCCCCTTTCCAAATGTTAGAGGCCCATCTTAACACCCATTTGAGTGCCTTTCTGAAGAACGCCAGCCTTCTTGATCCTTCTCAACACTGTTTTCGCAGAGTGCACAGCACCGAGTCCGCTCTCACAGTTGTCACTAATAACATCCGTGCTAAGGTCGACAGTGGCCAGACTACTCTTCTGGTCCTGCTCGACCTTACAGCCGCTTTTGACACCCTATCCCCCTCCATCTTAGTCAATCGTCTCATGGAGAAAGGAGTGAACGGTCCGACGCTCAGCCTATTGAAATCCTTCTTGGATGACCGTGTACAAAGGGTCAAGTTGGGCGACTTTCTCTCACCAGCTAAACCGGTGCAGTGTGGGGTTCCTCAGGGGTCTTCCCTGAGCCACACACTTTTTAACATTTATGTAACACCGCTTGCCAGACTTATAAGATATTTTGGGCTCGAAGTTGTATCCTATGCCGACGATACCCAGATCATGGTCTCCATCTCATATTCAGCCGACATTACCGCTCGGAATTTCCGATGCTGCATGGAGGCAGTAGCCGGCTGGATGGTGAGGAATTTCCTCAAACTGAACGGGGAAAAAACTGAGGTGTTGATCTTCGGAGGCAAGGAAGAAATATGGTCAAGTGATTGGTGGCCTCCTGCTCTCGGGGTCTGTCCTAAGCCCTCACAGTCCGCACGAAATCAAGGTGTCATTTTTGACAATAAACTTTCTTTTGATAAACAGGTCAGCAGAACAATCTCAACTTGCTGTTGAGCTCTCAGAACCCTGAGGAAGTTGGTTCACTATCTCTCCCCATAAGCCCGGAAAACCGTTACTGTAGCACTAATCACCTCCAGGTTAGACTACTGTAACGCACTGTATCTGGGTATCAATAAACGACAGGTACTACGCCTGCAACTGGTACAAAATGCAGCTGCCCGGTTTGTCGCTGATGCCCCCAGACTCTCATCAGCAACCTCCATTAGGAGGGACCTTCACTGGCTCCCTGTGCAGGCAAGGACAGAGTTCAAGGCTTTATGCATTACTCACTGTGCCCTGCATTCTGGTGTTTCAGAAGATCTTAAATCTTTACTAACCCCCTATATCCCTGCTAGGGCTCTTCGATCTGCCAAAAGAAATCTACTTGCGAACCCCAGAATTTACAGAGCCAGATGGGGCGGGAGGTCCTTCCTCTCCCTTGCTCCCAAGATCTGGAATGCCCTTCCAGCAGACATCAAAGATCAGCCAGTTCACTCTCTTTTTCGAAAGGTCCTGAAAACCTGGTTTTTCAGGGAGACCTATATGTAATTTCTCCCCTCTCTCCCACAGATCATACCATACCATCATTAGCGCCTTGACGCCTATGGGCAAAGTTGCGCTGTATAAATCCTGTTTCAATTCATTCAATTCAATTCAATTCAATTCAATTTTGGGCATTATTGCCTCTCTGTTGTTGTGCTGAATATATGTTCGCTCACCTGCTTTAGTTCACCAAAGCCAGATGCATAAAAAGCAATCGATCAGTGTTAGCGGCCCACGTAAAGCCCTGCTATTGGCCCAAAGTATGGTTGATGGAAAAGGGATGTCAAATTACGGGCTAGAGCAGAGATGCATTGAGGTGAGAGGAGGAATACGTGCTCCGTAGACGCCCATTGTCAAATTTGTGAAGTGAAGTAATTATTATTTTTGTTGAATACGAGCTTATACAAGGGCCACATCAAGAATCAATCATGTAGTAGAATGTGGCGCATGACACAACCTGATACGATACGATAAGCTTTATTCGATAAAAAATTATCATAAAAGCATTGGGAAATACAAATATATAGCCTCAGTTAAAACCACAGTTAAAAAGGAGCACAGTGCACATATCAAAAGGTTAGTCCATTAAGTCCAATAAAATCAGCATAAAATATACAACTTAAAATAATTTCATACATGAGTTTTAATCACCATTTCATATAATCAGGAGGCGGCACCCTCTTGTTGCCCCCTGCATTGTACTATTAAGTCAGGTCAGTCATTCGTCCCAAATCCTCCATTTGGGGGCCTGCTGAGCTCTTGCCTGCCGCCTTTAGTCTAAGTAGCCAGGCCCACCCCAGATATTTTGCTAGACCACAGATCAGTGTCAATGAGGAGGCATCTGTTTTCATAATGCGTAGGGCAGCCACATGGCTCATGAGGCCTAAGGTTTTGCAGACTGGCTTTAGCCACTTTTCTCTGGCCTTTGTGTAAGCGGGGCATGCCAAGAGAAAATGGGCAATGGACTCATCAGAATGGCCACAGCTAGGGCAGGGTGCAGGAACCGAGTGTGACCCCTTCCATGAGGATATCACTGAATTAACCGGTAGGGTGTACAAGGTCCTGTCCCTAGGGACCTGTATAAAGTCGAGATAGGGCTCTAATCTGCGTGTGGTAAATTAATTTTACCGTATCATTTTTCCATATAATTAAAAGTCATAAGGATAGCTCAATCAAATGAGAGGCAGAGTCCGTGGTATTTGAGTCATACGGGCTTTAATGAAATGCTTCGAAGCATGGGACATCGGGTTCCATCACCACTCAGGTTCAGGAAGGGACATTCAACATTTCATTAACATCACACATTATATATAGTAAAACAGCATACATGAATTGAATACAGTAGGCGTAACAGGTGAAAAGAGAGAGATAAGAACACATGTGCGCAACAGGAGGCGTGTAAGAAGGTGTACACATGGGCGTGCACTGGACATGTCAGAGAATCGTCACATGAAACGTCACATATGGGTGGATGCTTTAGAGAAAGTTTGCAGGATCAGCAGAAACCTATGACCTGGATGCGCGCGCAACTGAGCATGACGTGTAACCGGGGAGAGCTGGGGGTTTTGACTTTTGCACGAGTAGAGGAGACTAATGTCTGGGATGTCAGAACGACTTGCACTTAAAACATATCTGATATCTGATGTTTGGAGGATGTAGTGTCTGGAGTAAAAGGTCTCTCGGGCAGGGGCCGTTCATCACTGAATGCTAGTGCGTGCATAGGGATCTTCATGTAGAGTGCGGGGGCCATGGGCCTACCGTGGTAACGAGAGCAGTAAATTACTTGCATGGAGACAGGAAGGCAGGGCCCTTTGCTCTGCAGCCGGGAATATGTTTACCTATTTCACTAGACTGGAATGTGTTTTCGAGGAGGCTGAGCAGATAACTTGTAGGTAAAACATCGTCTTGGCAAGCGAACCAGGCCGAACCGGGCACCGCTCGTCTGAGGCAGGAAGTAAGGCAGAGGCCAGGGATGCATACCTAAACGGCAGCTTTCAGAGGCAGAAAAGAACTTGGAGCCTCGATTAAGGGTCTGGCTCGACTGGGTCAGAAAACATGGCAGGAAAACGTGTGCGAGATTCAAAAGTGCACCATGTAAAGACGTTGGCACCATAGGCCTAGAAGCCTAATTAACGTGATTTTCATGCATGACTGGATAGCTGACATGTTAAGGTTGGACGCAAATGTATTTGCGTCTTTCTAGCATGAACAGGAAAGAAGTTACACGACATACAAGGAACATGGGTGCATGGATAGGGTGCAAGTGGGGGACACATTGGCTACCTGGAAATTTCTATTACCTCATGCGGATGCTTTTAAATTCAAAGAATCCCTCCGTGAGTTTCCCTGCCTGCTGACATGATAACTCACGTTTCGACACCCAATCCCAATATGCCCGCTTCAAGTTCAGCTTGGAAGGGGGAATCTGGGTCGCCCATGCCTCGCTTAGGTCGATGAGGCCCAAAAGATGCTTCAAATCAACCAGCCATTTTATCCTGCCTCCCTTGTCTGCCGACACTAAGTTATCAAACCCCGCGGCATACCTGCAGAGCTCCTCCGTCCTTTTGAGGCGGGCCCAGAAAAGCAAAGGACGAAGCCCGGCAATGTCCTGGGTGTATCTCTCACCAGTGTCGTAAAACAAGGGCTTCTGAGGGGTGGAGGTGGGAAGGGATACAAGGTTTCTTAAAAATCTATTCTCTGACCTGGTTAATTCGGTGACATTCTCCATACCCCAAAGGTCTGCCCCATAGAGGGCAGAGGGTAGAGCTTTCCCATCATAAATTGCTAGTACAGGTGCAACTGGTCTAAATACTGTTCTCTGGCAATTGCGCCAGACACCCGCTTATGATTTAAAAGCATTTTGTCTATGTGCAAGGACCACTTCATATTTTTGGAAACTCTGATCCCCAGGTAGCCAAAAGACTCAACCATCTCTAGTGGGACTTCGTTTAGGCTGTTGTTCCTAAAGCGTTTTGAGGTGTTAATAGTCATCAGCTTAGTTTTGCTAGTATTGATGGTTAGCCCCTGTTCTTTACAAAATGAGTCAAAAGTCTTCAGTAATTTCTGAGGTCACCTGGGGACTTGGAGATTTGGAGAGTGTCGTCGGCCAAGAGGAGGGTAGGTGTCTTCTCTCCTGGCAACACTGGAGCATCCGTTGGCTCCTTGTTATTAATAAATATTGAAAATAGGGTGGGGGCCAGCACACAACCTTGGCGTACCCACTCCCTACCGCGATTCTAGCATAGTTATCAATGTGCATCCTTCGTATAAAATCTTGAATATAAGATGGCATACCCAGATGTCCAAGTACCTGCCAGAGCTTGCCCCGGGGGACCAGGTCGAAAGCAGTCTTCAGATCCATGAAATCCAGGTGCAAACTCCCTTTGCCCAAAAGGACTGACTTCCAATCGATCATGAAGAATCTGAGGACCTGGTCCATTGTTCCCACCACAACCTGATACACTTCTCTGTAATATAGTTTGTGTCTACACTGCATGTGGCGCATTATACTGCAGAAACAGTCCCAATTCACAGGGTCGCTTCTTGCCACACAGCTGATAAAGGCGTTATTCTGTGGACTCGAGAAAAACCATACTTCTGACTGTCTCGATTTGTTGTGTTTGCTTTATGAGATATATTGTTGATATGTGAAAACTATGAGTATGATGCTTACAGAGCAGTATGTATGCAAATATGTAACCACATAAGCTACAAGAGGTTTTAAAAAAGTGTATGGTAGATGCAAAAAATGCAAGACCTGAGCTAACAAAACAGTATTTTTTCTCAAAAGTAGTGATCTTTCTCAATCACCTGTTCTCTAAAGCTGCTTGGTCTGTCGACTCTGTTTCACCTTTAAATCCGCCCTGTGTGCTACCGCGGCTTGAAGGCGACACAATGAGATAAAACTCTACCTCGATGAACGCACTGGAACCCCTTGCTTGGTTGTGTACATGGCAAGTGTGGCGGGCCTGGAGCTGAGCCTGAAATTAACCAGGACAGCATCATACCGTGACTCCAGGGCAGAAAAACTCCCCCTGCTGAGAATATCGGCTCTACATTGGCGAACTCGGGGAAGTTGATAGCTGCAAACGTGTGAGCAACTGCGCTGTTCAATCACAGTGCATTCAAAATTGGCTCGCGGAAAAAAAAGGTTTTTAATGCATAATTAAATGCACGTCCCTCAGCAGAGAAAAGGGTGCAGCAAATTTGAGAGCATATGTTTAAAACAGCCTGTACCGTTTTTTCCACACTGTATTTATCTTACTGTGGTTTTGCGATCTGCGGGACTGGCTACCAGGGTTCGCTGCTTGTACTGTCACTGCCTCCCGCCATGATTGGGGAAAACCCCACTGTTGATGTATAGCGGCTGCTGGACGACGCATGGGTACCACAGCAGTCTGGACAGGTCAGTCAAAATAAAGTGCGAGACTCAGCCAGCCAATCCCAGGAGAAAACAACCATTTATACAAGCAATAGGACTTGTATTACGAGAGACCTATTGCATTATAAACAAACCTGCAGGCGTCCAAGAGGCATGATCGGGAGTTGGGGGAGAGGGTGGTGAGCAGAGAAGTTATGGATTGCATGAGGAAAATGGGGGGTGTAGAGGAACAAAAGAGTTTGTAATGTAAAGGGGCCGATAGCAATGGAAGGAGATAAATGATGACATGGCCAAGAGGAGGCAGCACAAAGAAACCGAAAACAAATCAGAATGCAGCTTTTCCCATTTAGGCCAATGAAAAACATGGACGGAAAGTGGGAGGAGCTTCCCCCCACTATAGTGTATGCTGCATGTCTCACAAAGCGAACAGTGCGTTGCACTGCAATGCTATACAAGACCTAAAAATTGGAACTGCGTGGCTTTATCACACTTCAGGAAAAGGTTCTTTTGCGTGACAATCTGAGGCATTGCGGTAATGAAGGAAAATGACTGGACATTATTTATTCTAATGCTTGAAACGTGGCACTTGGCAGGGCTGCGCGGGAAGCGGTGGCAAGCTGATTCAATCAGTGACACTTATAGAGCGCGCTACATACCCGTAGGGTCTCAAGGCGCTGGGGGGGGGGGGGGGGGGGCGGGGTGCCGCTACTGCTCGAACAGCCAGGTCTTCAGCTTCTTCCTGAAGGAGAGGTGGTCTTGGGTCAGGCGCAGGTCGGGAGGGAGGGAGTTCCAGGTCTTGGCGGCCAGGTAGGAGAAGGACCTTCCTCCTGTAGTCGCTCTTCAGATGCGGGGGATGGCGGCGAGGGCGTGGTTGGCTGATCGGAGGTGGCGTTTGGGAGCGTAGAAGTTGACTCGGCTGTTGAGGTAGCTCGGGCCTTGGTCGTGTAGGGCTTTGTGTGCGTGGGTGAGGAGGCGGAAGGTGATTCTTTTGTTGACGGGGAGCCAGTGAAGGTCTCTCAGATGTCCGGAGATGTGGCTGGTTCGTGGGATGTCGAGGATGAGTCTGGCTGAGGCGTTCTGGATCCGCTGGAGTCTCTTCTGGGGCTTGGCGGTGGTACCGGCGTAGAGGGCGTTGCCGTAGTCCAGTCGGCTGGTGACGAGGGCCTGGGTGACGGTCTTCCTGGTCTCGGTGGGGATCCACCAGAAGATCTTCCGTAGCATGCGTAGGATGTTGAAGCACGCCGAGGAGACGTTGTTGACTTGCCTGGTCATGGAGAGGGAGGAGTCCAGGATGAAGCCCAGGTTGCGTGCGTGGTCTGTCGGTTTGGGTGCGGTGCCCAGGGCGGGGGGCCACCAGGAGTCGTCCCAGGCGGAGGGCGAGGATCCCAGGATGAGGACTTCCGTCTTGTCCGAGTTCAGTTTCAGGCGGCTGGTCGTCATCCACTCGGCTACCTCTTTCATCCCTTCGTGCAGGTTGGCTCTGGCGGCGGCGGGGTCGTTGGTCAGGGAGAGGATCAGCTGGGTGTCGTCGGCGTAGGAGATTATGCTGAGGTTGTGTTTGCGTACGATGGCCGCGAGGGGGCTCATGTAGACGTTGAAGAGGGTGGGGCTCAGAGATGATCCTTGAGGGACGCCGCAGATGACTTCGGAGGCCTCTGACTTGTACGGTGGTAGGCGGACTCTCTGTGTTCTTCCGTCGAGGAAGGAGATGATCCATTCCAGCGCCTTGTCCTGGATTCCGATGTTGCTGAGGCGCCGTACTAGGGTGCGGTGGCAGACCGTGTCGAATGCCGCGGAGAGGTCTAGGAGGATGAGGGCCGCTGTTTCTCCATTGTCCATCAGGGCTCGGATGTCATCGGTGGCGGCGATGAGGGCGGTCTCGGTGCTGTGATTGGCTCGGAAGCCGGACTGTGAGGGGTCGAGGGATCCGTTCGTCTCGAGGAAGGCGGCCATCTGCTTGTTGACGGTCTTCTCGATGACTTTGGCTGGAAATGGGAGGAGCGAGATGGGGCGGTAATTCTTGAGGTCGGTGGGGTCCGCTGTTGGTTTCTTGAGTAGAGCGCTGAGTTCGGCGTGTTTCCAGCTCTCAGGGAAGATGGTGGTGTCGAAGGATGTGTTGATGATGTCTCGCAGGTGGGGTGCGATGACAGCGTCGGCCTTGTTGAAGACGTGGTGAGGGCAGGGGCAGGGGTAGGACTAAGATGGGTTATCAGGAGACTTCTAGGTAGTGACAGTTTATTCAACTGTCATAACTCCTTGATGCAAGTCAGGCGAAGGTGTTGGGATTAGGTCGGGCCAAAGAAAGTTTTTTATCTTGGGCATGGCTGAGTCTAAGAGTTGGAAATTGCACGTGAGGTTAGGGACAGTGGAAGGGAGCAGTAGGGTAAGGAAACCTTTGGTGGTATAATAGTTTAATGGTGCAGTGCAGGATGGCTAGCTGGCTGGTTGAGGCTTTAAGGGTATTCAGGCCGAGAGCAGAGAGGATCTGATTGAGTCTGGGGTTTTGTAACCGGTCTGGTTTGGAGTAAAATCACAACAGAGGATGGCTGCAGCGGCGACTGCTGGCTCAGTGCCATGGGGTAGGTCAGGGAAAAGGGGCAATGTGAGGGGTGATAAGGAGCAGAGTTGAGGCGAGGGGATGGAGTTGACATCAGGAGTGTTAGTGTGTTGTGTTCAGGCTCCTTACCTGCAGATAGGTCAGAGGAGGTTGTTCCTGGGAAGCTCACGGTCATGCAGAGGAGGGCATCATCTGGAGCAGCCGCCATGCCAGTTGTGGTGGACCGCTCTGGGTCCACCACAACAAAATACAGCAGGCATCATGTTGAGGGAGGCCGCATGGTGGGAAGGCTGTGGCAAGCTCAGCCGTGGCATGGATGCACCAGAGGCAGTGACATCAGCATACCAGGGAAGCGTAGGAGGCGTCACTGCAATGACGTCACCAAAGATGGCGGTACTGATGGTCGCAGAGGAGCCTCTATCACCATAATAGGCAGCAAGGCTGAGGAGGGTGGGATGACAGGCAGAGGGTTGAGGTGGGTATACTGATAAAGGTGCTTGGAGGGGGGAGACACGAGGGTGCGTTCGGTAGGCCACATCACATTTTTTCAGCTGTCAGGCAAACTGGGAACAGAGGTAAAAAATTATGAAGAGATTGGGTGTTGGTGGAGAGATTGAGGAGCACTTGATGGGCAGGGCAGGTGAGAAAGCAGGGCAGGCTGCACAGGGTGGGGCAGGCCAGCCACACACAGACATACTGAACCACACCCATGCAGTCACACACTTGCACACCTTCACCCACCATTCACAAGCATATACACATGCACACACACCCATTCACTCCACACACTCACAAATACACATAAATGCATGTATATGCACACACACCAAACATTAACAAAATCACTTACAGGCCGCAGCAGTGATCTCGGGTCGCGAGAGGGAAATCTTGGAAGACTGCTGTATCCTCTCACTAGCTCACCTTGTTATGGGTCAGTCTTACTTGTTACAGAGTAAAATGGGGTCAGTACGACTGCTTATAACACCTCGCTCTGTGACAAGCGTCACTGATTAACACTCGGCCCTGGGAACTTCAGGGCTTAAAACCTAAGCCCCCAGGGCGAGGCTAATAGTGATGGTCGCCCTCGTCATGGGGGGAAGGACCGCCAAGCTCTTTGCTGGACTGAAGAGGTCTCGCCCACAGGGCTGCGACATCTTTAGCCCAGCAACGTTCACCTCAGGCAGCCAGGAGCCTGCACATTTAGCGCCAGTACAGCACGTGGCTGCCAGACCTGAACACGAAGATAGTCTGTCAGGCGGACCTTTGCTCCGTCTGACAGACCCTCTTCACATCTGAAAAAAGATGAGGTGCGCAGGACCCCTTCGCCCTTAAGGACGAGCCGCCACCGCTAGGGTCCTTAAAGTAAAGTGCGCTTTAAGATAAAAGGGGCAAAGTTCTGAGAAGGGGCAACATTCTGAGCGGAAATGGTTTGAGTAACAACAAGGGTCAATGTTTTAATGTCCTCTTTATTATTGTGCATAAGATTACGGTACAACAAATGGCCTTTCAAGAGAATCCCAGAACAGGATGATTCATTTGGATGACATAGAAATGTGCAGCACCGTGGCAGTGGTCAGTGGTCCCAACCAGATTCTAATAAGATTGAATACTAACTTAAAATATAATTACAAAACTTTGCATTATAAAGATGTTAGTGACCTCTCAGATGTTTGCTGGACCTGCTCCTTACCTCATGCAGATCTATATCACCTACTTTTGACTTGTGCACCTGTTCATGACTTTTGGAAAACTATATGGTCTCAAATCAACTTGATCTTTGATTCCAAAGGCCCCTTTTCTGCTTCTCATGTCTTCTTAGGAAGTTTATCTCCTATTTGGGTGAATTGTGAATCTAATGTTAAGATAATAGACTTGTTACTAGCAGTTGCCTTTGAACAGATAACCAACAATTGGAAAGATTGTACCAAACTGTCCTATCAGGCGTGGTGGTAAGCTGCCTGTTACAACCATAGACCAGATACAACTTTTGTATATCCCATACATATGGCATCGAAACTTTCAGATTTATGGCTACCTGTTACATTATATATTGATACTAGCCCCGCCCTCTTTGTCTCAGAATCCTTTGCAGCAAGAAGTGTCTAAACCCCCTGACTCCCCTTGTATTTATATTACATTATAAAGTCATATTTCAATTGATATTGCAACTTTGACATGGAATGTAACTCTCTCATGTTTTACCGACTAATTGTATATTATTGTTATTCTCCTTTGTATGCTTTGTTCAACGGATTACATATTTATTTTCTTTCTTTTTCAGATTTAGTTTCCTTTAGGGAGAGGATGTAGTCTTACGGCTAGAGCGGTCGACTTTGAGCCTGGGGAGCCGGGTTCGAATCTCGTCAACCACACTCAACATCCTGTGATTCAGGGGTGTTCCACTTGACCCTGGTGGATTGATCAGATGGTCTGTGACAAAATGAAGATGGGATCTTTTTCCACCACTTTATTTTTGTTTTCTGGGTCGTTGTAATTTGAACGTGGCTTAGAGTGTCGAGATTGAGGTACATACAGTTGTTTAAAATTCTGTAGAGTATGTTCTTGACATTAATTATGGGATAATAAAATATATTTTTTAATGGACCCATTTGGCAGCTCTTACAACTCTGTGGCGTGGCAGCTCATCTTGCTGAAGCTTGTATTAATTAAACAATACTTTAACATAAAGAAAGGTGGCCTCACATCTCTCTCCTAGAGAGAGAGTTTTGCCTTTCTTACAACATAAACTCCCCCTTTTACCTCTAAAAATGCAACAGTGCTAAGTAGATGTCGTTTTCATACCATTATTAACTACAACCGCGTTGTTTAAGCCTCTGCAAAAAAACAGTAATATGTTTACTTCACACGTTAAGCATCCTAATAGAGACCGATTGGCTTTGACATTGCTTGTTTTCATGGCTAAAGAAACGTTTTCAAACTTGACCCACTATAAACAACGGCCGTACACATTAATGTGCACAGTACTCTGCTGCCACCTTGTGGTGGATTCTGAAATTTGCACGGTACATTTGGGATTTGGTCTTGTTATGCTCTCTTTACGTGTGGCCTGGTTCCTCTTGGTAACTTCGGCTCCCCAAAGTTACAAATACCGGGTGCACTGTAATTACCAGGGGATTGCAAATGGGATCCCTGTGGAAATCGGTATGGAGACATTTTGTCTTTGGAAAAATACTGCAGTACTGGCACTGTAGACATGAAATTTTACTGTTGCCACGAAAGTTTTTCGTGGGCAGGGTGTACAAGAACTAAAAGTAGGAAATCAAGTGATAATGCCCTAAAAACAATCTTGAGTTACCATGTGCAATAATTGACCAGGGGTGAATGGAACAAGTTGACCCTTGAATTAAGAACTCAATTATCAATTTCAACCGTTGCAAAATGCTTTGTAAACTTTCTAATTTAACATGGTTTACAATGTTTAATTTTGCTCCTTTGCCATTTCAAATTTCCCTAGCTCCAAGAGGCTTTAGCGAAGACAGCGTGTTATAATTTAAATAAATATAATAAATATATATTTTTTTAATTAAGCTGAGGCCTTTCCTTAGCCAATGAGTGCCTTTCGCATGAATTCTACATGCAGATGGACAGAGGCTGAGCTATAATCATACTTTTATTTGCAATGTTATATAAAAATAGAAAAGCCAACAGCTTTGTTTGACGGAGGAGTACTGCAAGCCTCACTCCCGCAAAGACCTGCCTCGACCCTGCCCTCCTCTGCTGATTGGTTGACTGTGGCTTAAATGTGGCCAAGGCTGCCCATTCCTGATAATCTCTGACGTAATAGTGGCCCACTTTTGACGTGGACTTTGGTGCCATTCGGAATACCCACAGCATAAAAATAGGACATGATTGATATACATGCCTACCTTAAGAAAAGCCAGAACTTTAAAGGTGGCATTTCAGATCCCAGATGTAAGTTACTTCGTGAATTGTGTACAGTCATTTTATCATCTACACCATGGGTACTCACAAACTTTCTCTCGGGGGCCAAATTTACAGTGTGGTTTGTAGCCGAGGGCCGCACTGGCGTGGCACTGGTGGGGGTGAGGTCAGTGGGGGCGGGGGGGGGGCGTATCTAGAGCAAAATAAAAACTGTGACCATGAGGTTAAACACAGGTCTCTGGAGCGGACACCTTCGACCACCGAGCCACCTGACTCGGCGCGCGCGCGTAAACACACACACCTCTCTCTCTCTCTCTCACCCGCTGTCACCCTCCCTCTGACTGTCTCCTCTCCCTGTCTCACTCCCTTTCTCTCTCTCACACCCTCTGTCACCCTCACTCTGACTGTCTCCCTCCTTCCCTCTGTTGGTTTCCCTCCCTCCCTCTGTCTCCTTCCCTGTCTCCCTCCCTCTCTGTCTCCCTCCCTCTCTCTGTCTCCCTCTGTCTGTCACCCTCTTTCAACCTCCCTCTGGCTCCCTCCATGTCTCCCTCTCTCTGTCTCCTTCCCTCTCTCTGGCTCCTTCCCTCTCTCTGTCTCCTTCCCTCTCTGTCTTCTTCCCTCTCTCTGTCTCCCTCCATCTGTCTCCCTCTCTCTGTCTCCCTCTGTCTCACTCTCCCTCTGTCTCTCTACCTCTGTCTCACGCTCCCTCTGTCTCCCTCCCTCTGTTTCCCTCCCTCTGTCTCCTTCCCTCTGTCTCCTTCCCTCTGTCTCCCGCCCTCTGTCTCCCTCCCTCTGTCTCCCTCCCTCTGTCTCCCTCTCCCTCTCTCTGACTCCCTCTGTCTCCCTCCCCCTATCTCCCTCCCTCTGTCTCCCCCTCCCTCGGTCTCCCCCTCCCTCCAAATGTCTCCCTCCCTCTTCTCCCTCCCTCCGCATCCCCCCCTGCTCTGTCTCCCTCCCTCTCTGTCTCCATTTATAGACTTCTGTCTAGTAAACCTTTATGTAAAGACAGTACACTTCTGAATGATAGCCCCTAAGGAAGTGATCCTGTATTGAAGGAGATAGGAGAGGGACTTCACGACCACCACTGATTTAAATGATGCATATTTTCACATTGCAGTGCATTAATTTTCCAGTTGTATCTTCTTTTGTGGCATGCGAACATATTCCCAATTTAGTCTTGCGTTGCGGAATAATTTCAATTACATGGATGTTTACAAATTGTTTGGCAGTGGTTGCGGCACATTTACATTGTGAAAGTGCTCATGTATATCATAAGTGCATAATTAGATGGCTGGTGTAGGACAGCAAAGCTCAAAAATGCCATTTACTGGCTCAAAAACTTTGCTACTCAATCTTCGTTTTAATACCACGGTCAAAAAGTCACATCTGCATTCCTAGCCAATACAGAATTTTCTGGATGCAACTTTCTATTTAATTATGGAAAAGGTTTACTCTTAAACCGAGCGACTATGGTTGTTTCTTCTTTATTACGGGCCCGATTCACAGAATAAACTTAAGACTCAATCCTAAACTTACTACTTTTTTGGTATTCACAGAATGCACTTACTACTTTTGGCATTCACAAAATGCACTTACTACTTTTGGGATTCACAAAATGAACTTACTACTTTTGGGATTCACAAAATGAACTTACTACTTTTGGTATTCACAGAAGTTAGGATTTTTTCTTGTTTGTCTTAAGACAAACTTAAGACAGACTTAAGACAGACTTAAGACAGGATTTTGTCTTAAGTCTGGCTTAAGTCTGTCTGTAGTCTGTCTTTAGTCTGTTTTAAGACAAAATCCTAACTTCTGTGAATACCAAAAGTAATAAGTTCATTCTGTGAATAGCAAAATAGTAGTAAGTTTAGGATTTTGTCTTAAGTTAGTTCTGTGAATCGGGCCCTACATGTCACAGCCTCTAACAGTGAGAAAAGTAAGAAACTTACTTGTAATGCAGGTGGTATACTTCGCATTGGCTCTAAATGCTAATTTTCAAATGAATTCCTTGCTGGAATCATGGACACAGCAGAGGATAGAACCAACTGGAATCTAGAAAGACCTAGTGTTCTTTCATTCATTCAGCCCGCCTGGTCACCTGTCAGGCGTTTAACACATGCACCAAGAGTATTTCCTCACTCAGTGCCAGACGGGGCTGTTCCTCAGCAGTCATATGGCAGAGAATAAAAGAAATCTCTTAAGCACTGACACAACAAACTACTTTTTGACCCCTAATCACATTGAGCAATAATGTGCTTTAAATAAACTTCGCACAAACACGGCCAGCGCTGCTGGGCAGTTTTGCAGACCCACATTCACTGGTAACTCTGTCTCCCTCCCTCTGACTCTCTCTCCCTTCCTCCCCCCTCCCTTTCACTTTGTCTCCCTCTCACTGTCACCTCAACTGGCGTGCGTGTGTATCAGCCGGGGCTGAGGCAGCTTGCCGGCCGCACCCGAGTTCTTCACAGGTGTTAAAAAGACTTTTAATGAGGCTTTGTTGTATTTCGCCTCTTCTTAGCACCCTTGTATCACTCTGACCTTCGCTGGAATCGCCCGGCCCCCATAGAGCGCTGCTGCAACCGCAGTGTTTGCAGACACTCTTTAATTAATGTTTTTTAAAACACAGGTAGGATGTCGGAAAGGTCCACGGACCGCCAAGGAAGGCTTACCGGGCCGCCAGCGGGCCGTACTATGAGTACCCCTGATCTACACTGATAATGTCTTCTATGAAGTATGGCCATTGCTGACCATGTGAAACGAGTGTAACCTGCCAGCTTGTACAGTTCATGTACTTGAACAATACCACTGCCCTTCGAGCCTTTGTGGATTGTCGAGCTTCGCTACCTGTGGCCTGAGATTGTGACATTAGTATAATATTTGATTTTTACATCATGTCCCTTTCCAAGTAAAACCGAAGGGAAGAAAGGAATCATGGTATGAACACTTTATAATAAACCTACCAGCCACGTGACATTGCGTTATTAAGTATCTGTAAAATATATAAGGCCTAAGGTGCTAACTACTGGTCTAAAAAAAACTGGTTGCAATTTGCGACCAATATTTTAGTAATCAGTGAAGAATGTTACAAATTAATATATGCACTAATAGCTTGGTTTGTAAAATGTCCAATCTGATTGAGTTGCGATCCAACCTACCTCATAAATAGAAATTAACTATGTCGCAAACGGAGACTCACCCCGATTGGTGGTCATCACGGGGATGGTGACCTCTTAGGGTCAACAGACCCCCACGACTTTGATCATGTATGAATAAATTATAAATTTTTATTAAATGAAGTAAACAAGGCTGCATTAAAAGAAATTCTTTTTTTTTTTTTTAGAAAATTGTATTTGAGAGTTGCCGGTGGTCCCCTGGCCCACTACCTACACCCGATTTAGTAGTTGGTAACTTTTCAATGTTGTGCAACCGGATAATGGTCACAAAATATTGTTACATCTCGTACTGAGTTGCAGTAGGAAGGAAGACCTATAACACACCCCTTGCAAACTGTGAAACAGATCCCAATTGCAATCTCAATTTAAGAGTCTGTACATTTGTACTGATCAGTTCATCATTTGGTATTCTGACCAGCTCATCTACGTTGAAACTGCTAAATGGCATTCAATTAACTGAATACATAGCTACAAAATGCTATTTTGAAACCCACATTCAAAGATTTTGCTTCCACCTCTCCTATCTTTTTTCTGTGCAGAGATCTGCACCTTGAATGTGGAGTCTCCGCAAACATAAGTATACGATTTAGTAGTGATTGGCGGCTGGACAGAGGGGAGAGACTGGTAAATGGGGAGTACTTAATGGATAATGGGAGGCCCGAAGAGAGGAGGAAGCAGAGATCTAGAGAGGAAAGTGAACTGACTCACAATAGAGTAAGCTCATTCCTATTCACAAGCTGCACTTCCACAGTTATTACAGCCAGAAATGACTCAAAACAGTAGTAAATGAACTCCAGCTCAGAACTGTCCACGCACAGCCAATGGCCCACCACTGATACTGCAACACCCTCTATTAGAAAATAATGGACCTAGGGACTTAATATGAAAAACAAATGAAATAATGCTAAAATAAATAAAACTATTTAAACTGAAAAATATAAATAGATGTAATTTAATATTATAAAAACAAATTCTGAAAATTAAACACATTTTTTATTTTAACACATTTTAATACCCTCTTTAAAATTAAAATATAGTTACATTTTTGTTATATACACTTTTAATAGTTTTTAATACATAATAATAAAAAAAAACTTTAGGTAGTTTTTTTATGGCCTAAACCACGGGTACTCATGGTACGGCCCGCAGGCCACCAGCAGCCCAGCAAGCCTTTCTTGGCAGCCCGCAGCCCTTGCAGACATTATACCTGTGTTTTATTTTTGAAGAGTGTCAGCAAACACCGCCACAGCAGCACGGGGCCGGGCCATTCCAGTGATGGTCAGAGTGGAGATGCAGTGGCGCTAGGAGGTCAAATACATCAAAGCTTCATTAACAAATAAATGGTCTTTTAAAGACCAGTGAAGTACTGGGGTGCGGCTGTGTGTGTGCGTCCAGGAAGCTGTCTCAGCCCAGGCTGGGTGGGGAAGGGGGTGACAGACAGAGGGAGATAGAGGGAAAGAGACAGAGGGAGGGAGACAGGGAGGGGTCAGAGGAAGGGAGACCGAGGGAGGAGGCCAGAGACAGACAGAGGGAGCAGAGAGAGACAGAGAGAGAGGGAGACAGAGGGAGGGAGACAGACAGAGGGAGACAGACAGAGGTAGAGAGAGAGGAAGGGAGACAGAGGAAGGGAGGGAGACAGAGGGACGGAGACAGAGAGGGAGACAGAAGGTGACAGACAGAGGTATGGAGACAGAGGGAGATATACAGAGGGAGGGAGAGGGTGGGAGCCAGAGAGAGGGAGACAGAGAGAGGGAGACCGAGGGAGGGAGACAGAGACAGACAGAGGGAGACAGAGAGAGAGAGAGAGAGAGACAGATAGAGAGGGAGACAGAGAGAGGGAGACAGAGGGAGGGAGACAGAGGGAGGGAGACAGAGACAGACAGAGGGAGACAGAAAGAGAGAGGGAGACAGAGAGAGAGAGAGAGGGAGACAGAGAGAGAGGGAGACCGAGTGAGGGAGAGAGAGGGAGACAGAGGGAGAGAGAGAGGGAGGGAGGGAGACATAGGGACGGAGACAGAGGGAGACAGAGGGTGACAGACAGAGGAAGGGAGACAGAGGGAGGGAAACCAAGGGATTAAGACAGAGGGAGCGACACAGAGGGAGACAGACAGAGGGAGAATGGGCGACAGAGGGAGGGAGACAGATAGAGGGAGACAGACAGAGGGAGACAGACGGAGACAGGCAGAGGGAGAAAGAGGGGGGGAGACCTGAGAGAGAGGGAGACAGAGAGAGGGAGACAGAGAGAGGGAGACAGAGAGAGGGAGACAGAGAGAGGGAGACAGACAGAGGGAGACAGACAGACAGAGGGAGGGAAACAGACAGAGGGAGGAAGACAGACAGAGGGAGACAGAGGGAGACAGACAGAGGGAGGAGGGCAACAGAGGGCGGGAGACAGATAGAGGGAGGGAGACAGACAGAGGGAGACAGAGGGAGGGAGGGAGACAGAGAGAGGGAGACAGAGAGAGAGAGAGACAGAGGGATAGAGAGGGAGACAGAGGGAGAGAGAGGGAGACAGAGGGAGAGAGAGGGAGACAGAGGGAAGGAGACAGAGGGACGCAGACAGACAGAGAGAGGGAGGCACAGGGAGACAGACAGAGGGAGGGAGACAGACAGAGGGAGGGAGACAGACAGAGGGAGGGAGAGACAGAAGGAGACAGAGAGAGGGAGACAGAGGGCGACAGACAGAGGGAGAGAGAGAGAGGGAAGGAGAGGGAGGGAGACAGAGAGAGGGAGACAGAGGGAAACAGAGGGAGACAGAGCGAGAGAGGGAGAGAGAGAGACGGAGAGAGTGACATAGAGAGAGGGAGGGAGACAGAGAGAGAGGGAGGGAGACAGACAGAGGGAGGGAGAGATAGAGCGAGGGACGGAGACAGAGAGAGAGAGAGAGAGAGAGAGAGAGAGAGAGAGAGAGAGAGAGAGAGAGAGATGAAGATGTGTGTGTGCCGAGTCTGTTGGCTCAGTGAACGAGCGCATTCGCTGCAGGGGCCTATGTTCAACCTCATGGTCACAGTTTTTTTTCTTCTCTAGCCCGCCCCTCTCCCCCACTGACCCCGCTCCCACCGGTGCAGCCTTCTGCCACAAACCACACTGTAAATTTTGCCCCTGAGAGAAAGTTTGTGAGTATCCATGGTCTAAACCTCAGAAAAATAGTTACATTTACATTTGATATAATGTAAACAGGTACATTTAAATTTAAATTAATTTGTTAATACTTTAACACTGTAACATTTGTTTATATTGTTCCACAGTTAAAATAATATATCCAATTATTTAACATAAATATTTTACATTAAAATGGTTTCGTTTTATTTTCAAAGCTTATTAAACTTTAACAATTTTCCTTATCCTTTACCATACAGAGCTGTCCGCCCGGGTACCATAAACTGTTTATATTTACTTACTATGTATAAAACACTACAAAAGAATTATGAATAGAATAACATTTCATTTTTTTGAAAGTTGCATTTATTTCTAAATTTATAAGTTTATGAAAATGTGTTATCATTTAATAGTTTTTATTTTTTAGAATGCATGCAATCTTGCTAACATTAAATTTGATTTATATCTATTTAAAAAAAGTCAAAATAATGTTTTTAAATGTATCATTATTTTCTACAGGGTTCTATTTTAAGTCCCTGTCTCCATTATGTATTATTGGATTCTGTTGAATATTAGTGGTGGCCATGTGTGGTGCTGGAAATACTACTGGTCCTTTTTGGCCATAGTAGCTTTACACGCGTACATTTCATCCACCCTTCATTCCAAGAGGTTAAGACCGGCAAGCCTACACTTTTGAGTAACTTTACACTCGCAAATGGTGAACAGTCAAAAGTAGTAAAGTTACTCAAGTGTATGGGCAAACTTACACATGTAGATTTACAAGCATGTAAGTTAATCTTTGTGAATCGGCTCCATAATAGTGAAAAACCAAAAGTAGTAAAGTTACTCAAAAGTGTAAAAATACACTTGTGTATTTTTACTGACATGTACTTTTACCTTTGTGAATAGGTCCCATAGTTTGTTTGGAATTTTCTTTAACTATATTAAATTGTTTGAAAAAAAACAAAAAATGTCAGCAATTAAAACTCACTTACTCACAGATGTAGTAAGAACAGTAGTTGCATTGTACTGATGGTGACAAATACTGAGATCTCTGTGTTGGAAAACATATCACCACTATAGGTGCAATTTTTCATGCACTTTTTCAAGTGTGAGAAGTATGAAAAAACTAAACTGAAGAAAACATCAGCCAAAATTGTATTTGGATAAGAGAAACTCCCTCACATACAAATAAACATTTAGCCATGTGACTATCTGCAAATATAGGTTTCTGAGAAAATGTCCATAAAACAATTGATTTGGTCGTATAATTCGCCTACAAATCAAGTTTGTCAAGTTAGTGCACTTCTCCAGATCTGATCACAACTCATTGTGTTCAGACGGTGTGACGTTGCATTTATTTTTATGATTGAACAATTTGGTTCAATATGTCAAGTCAAGTCAAGTCAGTAAATTTATATAGCGCGCTACATACCCAGAGGGTCTCAAGGCGCTTGAAGAAGGGTGGGGAATTACTTGTCAAATATCCACGTTTTAAGTTGCTTTCTGAATGCTAGGTGGTTCTGAGTAAGGCGAAGGTGGGTGGGAAGTGAGTTCCAGGTTTTAGCTGCCAGGTAGGAGAAGGATCTACCTCCCATGGTGGTTTTGTTGATGCGAGGTACAGTGGCAAGGGCTTGGTTGGAGGATCGTAGCTGGCAGGAGGGGGTGTAGAAGGACAGTCGTGTGTTGAGGCATTCGGGTCCGATTTCGTATAGTGCTTTGTGTGCGTGGGTTAGGAGCCGGAAAGTAATCCTCTTATTGACGGGGAGCCAGTGGAGGTTTTTCAGGTGACCAGAGATGTGTTCTTTACGCGGGATGTCTAATATGAGCCTGGCTGAAGCATTCTGGATGCGTTGGAGTTTTTTCTGGAGTTTTGCGGTGGTACCGGCGTAGAGGGTGTTTCCGTAGTCCAGTCGGCTCGTGATCAGAGCGTGGGTGACCGTTTTTCTAGTTTCTGTGGGGATCCAACGAAATGTTTTTTTGAGCATGCGAAGAATGTTGAAGCAAGATGAAGAAACGGCGTTGACTTGTCTGTTCATCGAGAGTGAGGAATCCAGGATGACGCCCAGGTTCCGTGCGTGGTCCGTCGGGATGGGTGCTTTTCCAAGGGCCTCTGGCCACCAAGAGTCATCCCAGGCGGAGGGGGAGGTGCCAAGGATGAGGACTTCTGTTTTGTCTGAGTTCAGTTTCAGACGGCTGTGCTTCATCCAGTCGGCTACTTCTTTCATTCCTTCATGCAGGTTGGTTTTGGCAGTGTTAGGGTCTCTGGTGAGAGATAGGATCAGTTGAGTGTCATCGGCGTAGGAGATGATGTTGAGGTTGTGTTGGCGTGCGATGACCGCGAGGGGGCTCATGTATACGTTGAAGAGGGTGGGGCTGAGTGAAGATCCTTGTGGTACGCCGCAGATGACTTCAGTGGCCTCTGACTTGAATGGTGGAAGGCGGACTCTCTGGGTTCTTCCGGTGAGGAACGAGGTGATCCATTCCAGTGCTTTTCCTTGGATTCCGACGTTTCTGAGGCGTTGTAAAAGGGTGCTATGACAGACTGTGTCGAAGGCTGC
Organism: Lissotriton vulgaris; assembly: GCF_964263255.1. Lineage (NCBI taxonomy): Eukaryota > Metazoa > Chordata > Amphibia > Caudata > Salamandridae > Lissotriton > Lissotriton vulgaris. Next base: position 90,463,047 of record NC_141689.1, read on the forward strand.
GGAGAGGTCGAGGAGGATGAGGGCGACTGTGTCTCCATTGTCCAGTAGAGTTCGAATGTCGTCTGTTGCTGCGATGAGGGCGGTTTCAGTGCTGTGCTTGGTTCGGAAGCCGGATTGTGAGGAGTCGAGGGATTTGTTGGTTTCGAGGAATGCGGCAAGCTGGTTGTTGACCGCTTTCTCAATGACTTTGGCCGGGAATGGAAGGAGTGAGATAGGGCGGTAGTTTTTGAGTTCGGTGGGGTCAGCTGTGGGTTTCTTCAGGAGGGCGCTGAGTTCGGCATGTTTCCAGCTTTCCGGGAAGGTTGCGGAGTTGAGGGAGCAGTTGATGACGTCTCGGAGGTGCGGTGCAATAATGGAGTCTGCTTTGTTAAAGATGTGGTGAGGGCATGGGTCTGTGGGGGATCCTGAGTGGATAGAGTTCATCAGACGGATGGTGTCCTCAATGGAGATTGGCTTCCAGTCATTGAGGATGTTCAAGGGGGATGGGGGTCCTGCAGGGGGTTGGGTGGGTTGGTCTTCGGGTCGGTTGTCGAAGCTGTTGTGGATGTCTGCAATTTTGTTGTGGAAGAATGAGGCTAGGGAGTCGCAGAGGGCTTGAGAGGGGGTGATGTCGTTGGAGTTGGCTGAGGGGTTGGTAAATTCCTTGACGATGTTGAATAATTCCTTGCTGTTGTGGGCGTTGTTATCTAGTCGGTCCTTGAAAGCGGCTTTCTTGGCATTCTGGATCAGTTGGTGGTGTATGCGGGTGGCGTTTTGAAGGCGTCCTTGGTGCTGGTGGTTGGGTCTTTTTTCCAGGCCTTCTCAAGGGAGCGACAGAGTTTCTTGGATTTCTTAAGATCATCGTTGAACCAGGAGGCCTTCTTGCTGCCTAGTTTGATTTGTCGTTTTTTCAGTGGTGCTAGGATGTCGGCGCTGATGGATAACCATTGGGTGAGGTTGGTGGCTGCTTGGTCGGGGTTTGAGGAGTGGGCTGGGGGGTTTAGAAGAAGCGATGAGGAGATCTGGTCGATGGTGATTTTGTTCCAGTTTCTTTGCAGAGTGGGTTGGGGGTGGTAGTTGGATGTGGGCTTGTTGTAGGTAAAGTGAACGCAGCTGTGGTCAGTCCAAAGGAGACTTGTGGTGTGGCTGAAGGAGACATGTTTGCTGGAGGTGAAGATAGGGTCGAGTGTGTGACCTGCGATGTGGGTGGGGGTAGTGACAAGTTGTTTAAGTCCGAGGTTGGCGAGGTTGTCCAAAAGGGTGGTGGTGTTGCGATCGTTGTTCTTTTCAAGGTGAAAGTTGAGGTCTCCCAGAAGGATGTAATCCTCGGAGGGGAGCGCGTGTGGAGTGATGAAGTCCGTGATGTCTTCACTAAATTGTGCGCGGGGTCCTGGTGGCCTGTATAGGAGGGTGCCTCTGAGTGTGGTCTTGGGGTCGATGTGGATCTGGAAGTGAAGGTGTTCAGTGTTGGCGAGATTGACGTCTGAGCTGGTTGAGATGCGGATGGATTTCTTATGGACGATAGCGATGCCTCCTCCTGTGTTGCCGATACGGTCCTTGCAAATGATCTTATAGCCTTCTGGGATGGCAATGGTGATGTCTGGGGCTGATGTGGCGTTCATCCATGTTTCTGTTAGGAAGGCGACGTCCGGAGAGATGGTGTCTAGTAGATTCCAGAGGTCGATGGCGTGCCTGTGGACTGAGCGGGTGTTGAGCAGGATGCATTGTAGGTGGTTGGGGTCGGATATCTGTTGTGTGTTCGTCGATGAGGAGTTGTTCTTGGTGCCGTCGAACTTGCAGGCGTTGCAGGAGAAGGGTCCATGGGTGTGTCCAGGAGCGGCTTGGGCGCAGTTGGGGGAACGGCCGGGGTTAAGGGCTAGGAGGGTGGAGGCAGCGTAAGTAATGCGGGAGAGGTGGGCATTACGAGGACCAGGGGGTCTGGTGCTGGGCGCGGTCCAGGCGCGGACGGGCGTAGACGGGCTTACCTTTGGCGCACCTTCGGCACGGCCGTAGCGCGTGGACGCTGCGCGTTGGGGCATTTGCCTTAAATGGTGGATGGGGGCGGAGCGTGGGAGGGGCCGCTGGGAGGCGGTATCGGGGAGGGTAGGCGGGCCAGGAGACTGCACAACAAATGGAATGGGAGGGGAACGTGAGACGAGGCAGAGGGCACAGAAGTTCCAAAATGAATAAACAAATGGGGCAGAAGCTAGACAATGCAGCAGTATCAGGCAGCACCTTGAGTTCGGCGAAAAAATACCACGATAAATATTATTAAAGCACACAAATGCGCAAATCAGGGGGCGTGACTCAGCGCTAGTTAAGGTAGAGAGCGCCAGCAATTACAAGCGTTACGATACCACAGAGCAGTTCCCAACAGCGCTGGGAGGAGGTTCACGCTCGGGGTCTGCAAGCAGGAAGCGTGAAGGAGCGTCTGCGATGGACAGGGTCCAGACGGTCACAGCGCTGGAAGGGGGGAGGTCAGCAAGGTATTCGTGGGTGGGAGGGGCTGCTGGGAGGCGGTATCGGGGAGGGTAGGCGGGCCAGGAGACTGCACAACAAATGGAATGGGAGGGGAACGTGAGACGAGGCAGAGGGCACAGAAGTTCCAAAATGAATAAACAAATGGCGCAGAAGCTAGACAGTGCAGCAGTATCAGGCAGCACCTTGAGTTCGGCGAAAAAATACCACGATAAATATTATTAAAGCACACAAATGCGCAAATCAGGGGGCGTGACTCAGCGCTAGTTAAGGTAGAGAGCGCCAGCAATTACAAGCATTACGATACCACAGAGCAGTTCCCAACAGCGCTGGGAGGAGGTTCACGCTCGGGGTCTGCAAGCAGGAAGCGTGAAGGAGCGTCCGCGATGGACAGGGTCCAGACGGTCATTAATTAAGAATGCAAAAATGAAGAAATACCTTTATAAAGAAGCGACTAAGTAAATCTGTTCAGAAAAAAATGCATTTTATTTTGCATTTAATAAAATTTGCCAAATAACTGTAATTGTCACAAAAAGATTCACCCTTAATTAAAGATTATACCAAACCCAAACTATTACCTCACCTACGAGCCTCACACTAATCCAAACATAACCCTAAAGTTTAGCATACCACTAACCACAGTTTTACCTCAAACATAATACTGATCTTCAATACAATCTGAACACGAGCCCTTCTCTCAAAACACAATACTGACATTAACCTTTACCTCAAGTATAATACTGACCTTTACCACTATCTCAATATTGGCTCTTACTTCAAACATAACATTGACTTTTACCTCTATGTTATCGCAAGTCACTACCTGAAATATAATACTTACATTAGCTACAATCCCAGCACTAAACCTTACCTAACACCAGAATTAACCTTAAACCTAACTCTGTCCCTCACTTTATCATCCAATCAAACTCTAATACAAAATTTTAACTTAACACCAAAACAAACATAAACCTTTCAATAACACCAACTTTGGTGCCTGAACAGGAGTACTGTGGAAGAGTTTGTGGTATTCATCAGACCAGGTAGATACTATGGGGTGAAGTATTAACTAGGTCCGGTGAATTCTTTCTATTCTGAGTTTGATCAAGAAACATCAGGAATCACATTTAATTTGGTGCTTTTCTGCATGTATGGATATTTACCAGGCCTTTGGCCCGGGTATTGCGGCAGGTTTGTCCTGCCAAATGTAACTGGAGAAAACTGCAGGCGGTTATGACCAGAGTTTGCACACATCAGAATATACTAGGACATTCATAATAGGGCCTAACCCCACAATTTTGAAGTAATTAATAAAGAAGAAATGTTCTGACTGCTTGCTGGATTTCCTTCATTCAAACTAAACCTTATTTCACTTTTTTTCCACTTTATTTTCTTCACCATTAGTTCTTTCTTGGTGTATTTTCATTTTCACATAATACCAGTGACAATGTGACAAATGCTTCCTTGCAAATCTGATGACTGCTCATATTGCTCATGAAAAGAGTGGGGCGATGGTAGCCTTTTCTTCCTTCTGCAGACTGCATTTCTGCCTCTTCTGTTTCATTGAAAAATTCCGTTGTACTGCTGTATCTTTGAAGATTGATTCAATGGGATTCCCCAGCCTGCAAAATACAAAAAAAAATCATTATATAAAGTTTCAAGCTCAAGGGCATATTCATATAGGTAAATTCACCTGGGAGTAAATCTACACATTTAAATTTACTCTTACACTTTGTATTATATTTACCACTTTTGGCTATACATCATTTACAAGAGAAAATTTACTACAAAGAGTAGACTTACATATCTCCACCCCTTGAAATAGGCGGTAGAGCCAAATTTATGAGTGTGAAGTTACTACTAGTATTTTTCTACATGTAGATGGAGGTCTCTGTGTCTGGTGCAGAGACCTTCATATGGTATTACACATATTTCTGTGTTAAATATCAATGTAAGGTCGTTTTCATTCATTTTAGATAAAGAACAAAATACAAAAAGCTGCACCACTATTAACCTTATTTTTATTATGTAGTTAATTAATTTAAATATATTAACTTCACTGGAAAATATTTTTATAGGTTTAATAAATCGCACCTAAAGTAAAATGTTTATATTTTTGATTAGTAATTAAAGTTTACCAACATTTAATCATAGATTTAATTTAAATATTTTTTTAAATATAGTTACATTTATTTGTAAATTTACAAAGGCTAATAAAATGTTCTATCACAAAATAATATTCTTTTTTTATAGATTAATATGTAAAAGAAATTAATAAAATGAATATATACATTATTTTATATGGGATGGTTTTGCAATACCAGTGTTTGGCCACGTTGGTGCTGTGTGGTCCAGGTCTGAGCTGGAGTACTATTATTGCTGTTTTGGAAATTCTTTGCTGTAGTGGTTTTAGAAAAGCAGTTTGTTAATAGGAACACGCTTACTCTTATATGGCTGAGTGCATATTCCCCCTTACACCTCTCCTTAGCATTTCCTAAACCCTTTCTACAACGAAATTCGTTGTAAATGCATGAATGGTAAAAGCATGTTTTTTAAAAATGTTTGGATAAGGTAAGTATGGGTATAGTGGTATATGTTTTGGTGTACTGAGGTATATGTTTTAGGGTGTTTGGGTATTTTAAGGGTTTAGATATAGTTTTGGGTTATGGGGTACAGGGGTAGTTTTAGGGTTTAGGGATAGGTATGGGTTTTGTGGTACATGGGGTATTTTTAAGGTTCAGGGCTAGGTTTGGGTTTTGGGGTACAGGGTTATTTTAGGGTTCAGGAGTAGGTTTGGGTTTTGGGGTACAGGGTTATTTTTAGGGTTCAGGGCTAGGTTTGGGTTTTGGGGTACATGGGTATTTTTAGGGTTCAGGGGTAGGTTTGGGTTTTGGGGTACATGGGTATTTGAAGGGTTCAGGGCTAGGTTTGGGTTTTTGGGGTACAGGGGTATTTTAGGGTTCAGAGGTAGGTTTGGGTTTTGGGGTACAGTGGTATTTTTAGGGTTCAGGGCTAGGTTTAGGTTTTGGGATACAGGGGTATTTTTAGGGTTCAGGCCTTGGTTTGGGTTTTGAGGTACAGGGGTATTAATAGGGTTCAGGCCTTGGTTTGGGTTTTGGGGTACAGGGGTATTCTTAGGGTTTAGGGATAGGTTTGGGTTTTGGGGTGCAGGGGGTATTTATAGGGTTAAGATGGGTTAGTGTTTAAGGGTGTTGGGGTATTTTAAGGTGTATGGGTGGGTTATGATTATGGGGTGCAGGGGTATTTAAAGGGAGCAGGGTGGGATTAGCACACGATATGAGACATGGCATGAAGGGCGGAACGTACCACACGCCCCCAGCGTTTGCCACGCCCCCAGCACACGCCCACAGCGCAACGCAGACACGCCCACAAGGGACTACTTTGCTGGCACGGTTCTTTTACTTTTTAAATGTATATGGTGGGCGTCTGCATAGCCTATGTCCTTCTGCTGCAACTGCCCTTTCCAACGCTGTATTGGGTGTTGTGATTGGTGCTGTGGTTTCTGAGATTACCCACCTCAAAGGTTTGGGCTCTCTCTTTATTATATTAGTATAGATTTACCTTTTTTTGCACCTGCTATGAATTCACACAGGGACTCCTGACTGGTTTAAGTACTTTTAGGATTGCAGGTTTCTCCACCACGAGTGAACAACACACTGAGACTTCAGTGGAGGGAAAATGTAAGCTGGGCAAAACCGCTTTCAGGAATCTGCTTTTGGTTGAGGGACTCACCATCATTAACCAAGCAAAATGCGTGAGATTTGCCTCAGCAGGTTACTAGGTATATCCAGTTGTGTCACCTGTCACATGTCAAACCCTGTCTCGCGCATCCTTATTTCTGTATTAGCATACCACATCTTGAAAGTCAAGTAACAAATCTGCCTAATTTCAGGCCTACAAGATGCAACACTTGTCACTTCATAAAACATGCTATACACAACAATGTTATCAGTAGGAGGAGCCCACTTCCGCTTACGTCAATGCTAAAATTACCACAAGCAATATCCACATAAGTCAGTTATCTGATTTACTGATGACTCGGCACAAGACTATACCTGGGGCTCCTCCCTTTTCGACGTCATTTCAATTATATTGTCTTCAGTCTCCAACTTCGAAAATTCTAGTTTCCTGAAAAGAATACATAACAATAAATTATGTTATGAGATTGTCATTTATTTTGAGACTGTGAAATGTATTCATAATTTGTATCCTTCCGCAGTTTAGCTATAGAATGTGGAACAAAAGAGAACAGCAAACATGAGAACTCAGTTGTGGATTCATATAAAAAAAACTCAAAAATCTACCCTTCCTTAACTCATATACTATCTCTGTAATACCTTCGTCAACATAGCCTAATATGAAAACATTATTGGGACTCCGTAACACTATGAGCTGATCTTTAAAGTACAGAGAATACTTCTCAACTATTTGTAAAATGGACTATTTTAGAAAATGCACATACACACTCATACCTACCTAGCCACACACATGCAGACACACATCCACACTCACACACACCTACACACATAAATGTGGTGAAACAACTTAGTATCATTAACAAATGTGCTAATAAAATAGGTGAATGCTACTAGAGGCCTGTAGCACATTATATGCCACTCACTTAAGAAGACCTTTAAATCATGTCTCAGGCCTGTAATTGCAGCCTGTGTGCAGTTTTAAACTGCCATTTTGACCTGGAAAAGTAAACCTATTGCCACGTCTAAACCTACGTTTTAATACATATAAGTCTCCTCCAAGGTATGCCCTAAATAGCCCACAGGGCAGTGTGCAGTGTATTTAAAAAGTTGGACATGTACTTTTAAATTTCACCTATCTTGGTAGTAAAAAACTCCTACATTCGTTTTTCATTACTGTGAGGCCTACATTTCCCATAGGAAATACTTAATAAGTGGTAACTGTTTGGGAAAAAGTAGAAATATAATGTTTGGCCTCTAAATAATTGTCATTTAAAATCCTCTTTAATGTTGGAGTCAGATTCTAAGTCACAATTCTGAAAATGCCACTTTTAGAAAGTTTCATTTTTTTTACCCTAACCATTGTTTGCCTGCAGCCTGTGCCCTAGGTCACATGACTGTGATTGGCGGCAATTGACCTCTGTGTATTCCTCCCAAACACTGTAACAAAGGAGGACTAGATGGTGGCAGGACATGCTGAGTTGCCTCAACATAATCACTAAAGATTTGACACCATCGTTTTATCACTCTAGACATCTTGGGGCCTGGGCAGGGAAGGAAGAAAATTCCAGAATCAACTATGGGGAGAAAACTCTAGAAGTTTCTCCCACTTGAAATCTGGCTGCATGTATAAAAATAGGGCTTTCAAGCCCACTCTTCAGTTCACTCCTGGACCTGCAGAGGACACTCACTTGTATTACAGAGGACAGATTTGCTACTTTAGGACTGTTTTGTAGTTCAGAGGACTTCCTTGCTGCTACAAGAGGACTGCCCTGCTGTTTGAAGCCACGGCTTCCACAGTGACTACAGAGGCTAGTTGGCTGGCCCTCTTTTCTGAGCTACAGGAACACAAAAAGTTCCATCAACTTTTATTTTGCCCCCTTCCTGAAGTGAGTCTTATTCTCTAGGTGGTGCCCCCCCAACCCTGGACACTTTTTTTTGGTGGGGGGGACAGGGAGGAGTTTTATATAGCGTGAACTAGACCCAAAGGTATCAGAGATCTTCACACTAGCATCAGTTACCCTACAGCCTGACACCATTTATTTATTTTTGTTAGGCACAGCACTAGACTAACAGTCCTACCATGTGGCAGACTGCCATAAGTGTCTTTGTTAACAATTAAGTGCCAGTGTTAACTATTAAGTGCTGGCGCTGAGCACCGGAAACCTCTGGCTCAAATTAAGCACTGCTTAACACAGTGCCTTAAAGTTAAGCATTACAGCTTTTGTGCCATGCAAGCATAGGGTGAAGCACAGGTTAATATAGTGACTTTTGTGGTACCCCCTGATAAGGATTGTAGTTGTTGCTTGAGAAGGGTTAATACCCTCCTCAATCAAGAAACCAATTTCAAACATCTTTGAATGTCACACACTGAGTAACCCTCTCTTCATCGCTGATATGGTTCTAGGTTGTCCTTCAAGAGAGGCCATTGGCTCCCAGAAATGGGTGGGAGACATTGTCTTATCACAAGCAGAAAAGACAAAAGCAAAGTTGCAATTCTAAGTCATGAAATGGGTTAGAGTTACAATCATCACTGGTGATTTCTCCTTCAACTTGAATAATATTTATGCTCCGAGCTGTATCTACCTCTGAAAAGAGATTAACAAGTCATTAGAGATAGCCCTATAAACAAAATGTGGTCCTTGTAGGAGTCTGCTACACCTACATTGATGCCATCATGGACAGAACATCTACTACAATATAGTTCCCCATCAAAATCTAAAACGAATAGAAGAAACTAATAAAGGTGCAAATGTAGCAGATATTTGGCATTGCAAACTCTACCAAACAAAAATGTACAATCTGTCCCAACCCCCACAGCTCACACATGAGAATCAACTATCTCTTTACTTCCAAACATCTTCTCAACATCATAGCAGAAGCAAATGGGCCAGATGTACAACTCATCAATTTCCGACTCGCAACCTGCGTCGCATTTGCGACTCGCAAATTGGGATGTATAACAGTGACTCGGATACTGTTTGCGATTCCTAATGGGGTCGCAAATTGCATGCCTCGTGAATATTAATGAGGCAGGTGCAATTTGCGACCCCATTAGGAATGGCTAGCCCTCCCAGGGATGGTGGCCTGCTGGGGTTTAGCAGACCACCCTGTCTGGGACTGTTTTTAAAAAAGTGGTTTTGGAGGGGCGTGGACAAGATGGTGGCTCGGTAGGACACAGGATTGTGTCCCTCGGCACCTCCATGCTAACACATTGTTATATCTCCTTTCCTAGGTGCCTTCTGACCGCATACCGGGCCCGGATGACTCCGGCAAGCTGAATTGAACCAGTAGAGCGATATTCCTGCCCAGAGACCTCGAGTGGACGGCCCCCACACTGACACAAGACAGGGGCTAGCAGGGCCACGAGTGAGCAGAGCAGCCGCCTGGGGCCGTGTCTGAGGTGGCGTGGCCTGGTTGCGGCACTCTGCGAGCTGCCAACTAGCGGATGCCTATGAAGGAAGGAGCAGTGGTTACCTGACAGCAGGCCTGCGGTGAGTGGCAGCGAGGAAGGAGCGATGCTGCTGCCGGCATAGAGACTGGAGGGAAAACGCCATTTTACGCTCCTTGCTACAGCGGAGCTTCGACGGAATGCGCAGTCCCGGCAGACATGCCGGTTTGACTGCTGTGGTGGGAAGCCAGACTGACGAGCAGAGCGGTGAGCTCAGCGGTCCCATGGGAGCTGATTGGTGCAGAGCAGCGGAATGACGTCCCCTACGGGTCGAGTGTCCCACCCGGAGAGTGAGAAGCGCCGCCTCCATTTCGGTGCAGAGCAACGGCTACGTAGACGAGCATGAGTGAAGAGCAGCGGCCGGGCACCAGGTGCTGGGTGAAGTGGCCTAGAGACAGGACTCTGCGGTTTGTGGGCCGGCGGAAGAGGAGCGCTACGGGAGCACAGATCGCATGTTAGCATCAGAGTGCTAGGAGCAGCGTCTGTTGCCGGTGCCTCGCCTGGGAGAACAGAGCTGGCCGATCCGCCATAGTGGGTGCCCCACCAACACAATACCACTGAGGGCCCGGCCGAGTCACACACACGCCGAATGGTGAGTCAGAACAGCGGTTTGAGGGCAAATCTTTTACTGGGGCTGAGAAGTAAGGAGGCTCACGGCATCTACTGGCCCTGCCGCCTAACGGCGGGCCTGTCGGCAAGCACACGGGAGGTGAGAGAGCTGAATTCTTGAAAGAAGGGAGAGGTGACGGGCCTTGCTGTTTCAGCAGCACCTCTAGCCCGAGCAACACCCTTGGGGCTACCCCTTTGAGACAAGACTAAGGTAACTGGTTTAGTGTGACATGGCAGCAGCACGCAACAAGAGGGAGAAGACTCTAAAGGAGCGGCTCTTGAAGTAGCCGGGGTCGGCCTCTGAGCCCGTGAGAAAAATCCTGGTACTGCGGATATTGATGATTCCCCTACTACCAAGGCGTTCATGTTGGAACTCTTTACTGCCATCAAGGAGGACATACAGGAGCTTAAGGGTCCACTCACCGTAGACCTTCGGGAAGCACATAGGGATGTGGATAAAATCAGAGAGGGTGTGGGCACACTTGAGATGCACATGGTCAATCAGGAAGAGGAACTCCACCAACTGCAGCAAGATATGTTGCGCCTTCGGAGCAACACCTTGATCTACAGGCCAAGGCTGAAGATTTGGAGAACCGATCCCGACAGAACAATGTGCAGATTAGATGCATTCTGTGGAAAGAGGAAGGAGACGACCTCAGGCCTATGTGGCGGAGCTATTCCAGCAAGTGTTGGGAGAGACGGAGGTGATGGACATCCAGATAGATCGTGTTCATAGAGCAGGTCTCCCTTGTGGCAACAATACGCCACTGCCGGACATCCTTGTGTGCGTACATGACTTTCAATTGAAGGAGCGCATCATACGAAAGGTGAGAGAGGTCCAGCCCATACAGTTTCGGGGCCACTCACCGGCCATATTCAGGACCTGGCAGCCTCCACACTCTTCAAGCGACGTGAATTCAAGGTGGTGACCACACACCTGCGTGAGCAAGGTATCCCTTATTCGTGGGGCCATCCTTTCCACATTGTTTTCTCTGAGTGAAGCTGCTCCTGATCTGCTCTCTAGCCGAGGCTATGGAGATCCTCAGCCTGGAGGGTACACCAGCGACGGAACAAGCAGAACGGCCTAGGGATCTAAACGCCCGCCACACAGCAATATGGCAGAGAGTGGGAAAGGCAGCACCCGTCCTGAAGCCTGATCAGGCCACAAGTGACAAAGAACGAGAGGCAGTGATCTCCTCTCTGTCGCAATCGACGGATCGCCCGGACAGCCCGTGAGGCATACAATGAACGACTCAGGGATGGGCACCTAGCTGGGTGTCGGGGGGGACAGGGAGGGTTGTCCTAAGAAGATTGCTGACAGCCTTTCTGCGGGCAGGGGGGTACGAATCAGGCCCGCTATGGGCTGGGTGGCTGCCCGAGCCATGTCCCCCTAGATTTTTCCTGCTTCAACGTACTTTGGTCATATTCTGCCTTTGATAATTGTTTTGACAATGAGTTTCTTTTTTTTGGGGGGGGGTGTTGGGGTTATTAGTTGGGGATCTCCGCACCAGTTAACGCATAAGTCTTGCCTCTGTAAGATGGCTAGGAAGCGCTTAAGTCAGCACAGGCTCGGTCAACGGAATGTAGACGCACCAAGTAGAAATTTTACCACACTCATCGAATGGGGAAAGACCTTACGGTAGTTAGCCTCAAAGTCAGAGGCCTAAACAATCCAGTGAAGAGAGCAGCTGTGCTGTCCCTACTCAAAAGTGCCAGGGGCGACATATGTCTCCTTCAGGAAACGCATCTCCTTTCCAAGGACACCACACGTATGCGTGATAGGCGCTTCCCACAACAGTTTTGGTTGGCGGGCCGTCTAAAAAGAATGGCGTAGCAATCCTGATTGGGGCCCACTTCTCAGGTAAAGTTTTAATGATTGTCGCAGGAATAAAGGGGCGCTTACTAGCCATTAGAGTGCAATGGGGCAAGACCCACCTCACCATAGAATCACTTTACGCTCCAAATACACAACAGGAACCCTTCCAGTTATATGCCAAGCCTAGAGCAGCCCTTTAAAACTCAATCTAGAGCTTTGAGTGCCCGCAAATATTTTCCCTGGGACCAAAGAGTTTGGTCTGTGGTGTTACAGAGGGCCGTATTGCTGCCAGCAAGGTGGTAGTCTGTGGGCTGGGGACTGTGAGGTGAGCGTGGGGGAACTGAAGCATGTACATGAAAAGGTTGAAGTGCACATCGTGGCACAGAAAACTTGGAATCTATCCCGACTTCCCCACTTGACCAAATTTTGTGATCCTAGGTGTTCGAAATGGGGTTGCCAATTCTACGGGGGGTAGCATGGAGCAGAGCGGGCAGGCCAAACTTTGGAGGACATGTGTGAAGCATCCACGCAGTACCCACAGACAACACACCAGGCACACTACAAAAGAGACACGACACTGGGTTGGAAGTAAAAGAATAACTCATGTATTGTCTCCAACCTGCAAAGGTAAAACACAGTAAAGCCCAGCAATCACAATAGGGCGCCAACGGGCGCCAGGGCAGTGGATACCAGGGGGATAATTTACAAGGAAAATGGGAAAAGTAAGAAAAAGGTAAGTAAGTCCATTAGTGTCCAGGCTGAAATAAAAAGAACGTTAGCAAAGGCATGAAATATCAGCAATATCAATGTGAGGGAAAGAAACTCTAGGCATGAAACATCAGGGTCAATACTGCAGGCAGTTCAGTTACCATTTCACTAAGCAAGATTGAACATTTCACTAGACTCATTAGCAGGAATAAGCATGTCATTAATCAGATTCCTGAAGCAGGAGTAAACATTTCCTTTGACCACATTAAGCATATAGAAACCTTGTGCCTAGGGAACAATAAAACAGCACAATAGCAATACTTCCTTTAGGACCGGCCTAGGGGCAGGTTAAAACCAACAGTCCCCCAACGCGGGGTTAACCTCACTGTAAATCAGGCCCCCCAAATGTTCCAGCAGGGCTCCGGTCCAGTTCAGCAACCTCAGTAATACCACTGGGGCCAACGGGGTCCCAACAACAGTCTCCCCCAGGGAAGGGGCGATCTTGGGGCCTCCTTGAGCAATCCTCCGGGGCTTTACCTGCAGTCTTCGACGGCCTAGCTCCTCCGGGGCCCTCTTCTGGGGCTGTGGCAGGTCAGGGGGCTCGCGGGCTCCTCCGAGTCCCCTCCGGCGGTGATGGATGCTGGTCCCGGGCCTTCCGTAGCTCTCGCAGCCCGGGAACCAATCAGGAGGCTTCGTGGGAGGGACTCGCCCTCAGCGGCCAATGCCCAAGCAGCTTCCGGGGGCGCGTCAGCCCGAGCCAGTGGCTGCGTGGCGTTTGGCGGGGGCGTGGCCGGTGACGCGGCCGACGCCCCCGTCACGTGATGGTGGGGGTCGACCTCACGGGGCCTAGTATGTCGCTGCGACGCCCCTCTCCTGGCTTTGGGGGCTGCCGAAAAAAGGTAAGGGCAGCAGCAGGGACCACACCGGGGGTAGCGCCATGGCCGTGGCAGTGATGGCAGGGCCCCAAACCCTTCAGAGGTCCAGGGGACAGCAGTGGCACTCCTCTCACGCGGCGCCGGGCCGCGACGGTGACGGACAACAGCGCAGGGAGAGTGGAGACGCCCCGGGGCTCAGCACTTTACAGCGGGTACACCGAGTCGACCTGGGCGGCGGTGGTGAGTTGCAGAGTGCACTTCAACACCAGCGCGATTGAAGGCAGGATGGCGCTTGATGATTATAGCGCCTCGGGGGTCACAGCGCTGGGGACGTACAGGCAAGTCCCTCACAGCACAGCGCTCAGGAGGCTTGGTCCAGGGGCACAGGAGCAGCCTCTTCCAGCTGCGCAGCACTCCCCAATAACAGTTCAAGGCAGGTTAGCGCCTATGGGTCAAGGCGCTTTTCAGGCAGGGCCCAGCATGACCTTGGGGCACCCGGCAACAACAGCCTTCAGCAGATCAGCACTTGGGAATTACAGCGCTCAGCAGGTACAGTGCTCCTTGCAGTCCCAGGCAGTATAGCACTTAGCAGGCACACAGTGCAAGGGGGCGGACGGTCCCAGCAGCAAGCTCCAGGGGCCCCAGGGTAACACTCCTCACCTCCTGGGGAGTCCAGTCCACAATGCTCCTTCCCTTCCAGGCGATTCTGGGCGCAGAGCTTGCGTGGCGCAGGGTCCCGGCCCTTCAGGGACCTAGGAGTGCCCTCCTTCTTCAGGAGCCCGGAGGGACAGAGCAGTAGGCACTACTGGGCCAGGTCAGCAGTTAGTGGGGGCATCATCAAAACAGGGCGGTAGGCTTTCACCATCCCCACTGTAGCATGGCCCTCCTCCTACACGGCAACCTGAACTCCTGTAGTGGGGCTTCCACTAGCCCTGGGGACAGTAGGGGGTCCTAGATGGGTGCAGGGTCCAGCACACAGGCCCAAGGGGCGGTATCCCCTGGCAGCAGGTCCCCTCACATTCCTGTCCCAGCTCTGTCTCTGCACATGGTGGCAAATCCCCCTTATTTATATCCCCCTCCCAGACAGTGCCAGCTGTAGGAGAGTAGGGTCTGCTATCCTATGGTCACCCCAAAGTTTTGCTTTTTGCTTCACTGGTTTCTGACTTAATGTGGCTGTGGGCCTGCTAATCAGACCCACAGCCTGCTGTTCTCTCTCTAAATTACTGCCAATGCACTTTAGGTGCATTACGAATTGGAACTGGTTCACCTTCTGAGCCCCTGTAGTAGTGTACCCTAGGTACCCAGGGCATAGGTGTATCCAAGGCCTACCAGGGGCTGCAGCATGTATTATGCCACCCCTGGCCTGGCCTCCATATTTGACACAACTGGCTGATCACTCAGCTGGGGTAAGTTGGTGTAATCACCTCTTACTTAGGTACAGTATGTCTGTGCCTAACCCTAAACTGGACACATATGTTCCTATCAGCCACTCCTATGGAAGGCCTCATCAATCCTGGAGGCAGAGTGCTTGGAAATATGTGAGATGGTGCTCTAGCATGAGCTGAGCCTGTCTGCAGCTGTCGGGAACCACTCCCTAAGCTGTTCCGGGATATTGCCATACCATATACTCTTAAGTGCATTATAATCCTCGCGGTTATTTGCTATCTTTGGTTTGGCTTTATCAAAACATGTCGAGTAAGGGGTCATACGAATTGGAATACTATCCCCTCGCCAATTCTGGCGACTGGGATAGCATTCCACCCTTCTAGAGGGACACGACATGTGTGTAGCCTTAACCCCGGTTAAAGTTAAACAGAGCCTCAGCATCACAAAATGGATGCTGCCACCACAGACACGAATCTGGCCTCCTGCTGCTGACCGAAACTCGGCAGATGGTGGCCTGGACAAAGGGTTTCCTGCCTTGGGAGGTGCGAGCACCACCCCAGACAGGGTTTTGTGTATTGGGTAGGACAGGGCTGAATAGAATCAGACATGCCCGGGGCACACAAGGTGTCCCCGTGCATAGGCCAGTCCAAACCGGTCCTGGGACTTTCCAGACCCAGGCTTGGCGCGGAACTGGACAAAGGAAAGGGGGTGTAACCGCCCCCCTTCCTGGTTCCTCCCAGAGGAGGGACCTAGTAGGTGATCCACCCCTCAGATTGGGAATAAGAGTGGGAGCAGTGCCATTGCACAGCAGATCATCCTGAATCAACTTTACACGAAGAAGAAGACTGGACTTCGACATTCTGCTGCACAGAAGACTGAAGAGAATCTCCCTTGTGGCCTAGGAGTGGCCACCCTGTGAACACAGGTACCAACCAGCAACTCGACGTCTGCTTTGCCGCCGCCTCCCGCCGGAGCCCAGAACCCGACAAGAACCAGACTCCCAGACCTCTCAGAGCCCGATCCACAGTCCCTGCAAAAAAGGGACCCGTGGAGGCACCGAGTGACGTGGGACCGGACCTCTTGGAAGACACTCGAAAAGCTGACTGCGCAGCTTCTGAGGCATCCTCGACGTTGTGCTTTGGGGACTGAGAACCCCCACCACCGAGCAGCCCTTGCACCGAAGATCAGCCCTCCAGCATCTCCACGATCTGCGTGGGGCCCTTTTGCATTGTGCCACTCAACGCGCCATCCCGGCCACTAGCCACGTGGTCAGCGGCCATCTTGGCGACGAAACCGACGATCTACACAGCAGGTCTGGTTGCTCCAGACCTAACCCAGCTCCTGTAAAAAAGGAGCACCCGCTCTGACCTTGCTGGTCCGAGTGATAAGCATCTTTCAACGTCTGTGTGGCTTGCATTTGCCAAGGCCTGTTTGCTCCGATCAGGTCGCTGACACTGCCAACAGCGAGAAGCCTACGTGGGACAGCTCGTGACCGACTCCTGGACGTCCTCGACCCCGGGTATCCACGTGGCTGCAGAAAGAAGCTACCCGACAACGCCTGTTTGCACCCGACATCGCCTGGTTCCAATCTGGTTCCACGGTAGTCACTGGCTAGTGACTTTGAACACTGTCCCCTCTGCTTTCAGGTCTTCACATCTTCAGATCCACCCTTGGATCCACCGGAACTCTTCACCTCGAGCCGCCTGCAGCATCTTCAGCTCCAAGCACCATCGACCAGCGTGACGAAACCCGACACTACTTCGACCCTGTGCACCCGCTTCCTGTGGGTGAGGTAACTCAGCTCTGCCGGTGCTCCTGCACTGGTACACATCTCAAGGGCCTGTGTCTTAAGTTTCAGCTCCGTAGGTCACTCGGAAGGTTCCTAACTTTCTAACTTTGTACTTTTTACGCACCATAGACTTTGCATTGGAAAGTGCGTGCACTTTGAACACTGCACCCGAGTCCCGTGGGCCTTTCCCAACTTAATCATTGCTAGTCTCGAATAGCTCCAGCGATTCCCAAAGCCCTAGACCTGTTCCCTTTCCTATTGGTATCTCTTATACCACTTTCTTAGTATATGGTTTAGGTGGCCCCTAGGGCTCATCCATATTGTGCAACTTTTGTGTATTTTAAACTGTCTTGTGATTTAACGCTTGTGCTTCTGTGCTCATAAAGAGTCCAGGGGATTTTATAGTTAATAAATCAATATATATTTTCAATATATATCTGTGTGGTGTCCCTTTCATTTGGTATTCAAGGGGGTTGTGTATGGTATAACAGCTGGCTTCACATGCCTTTCAGAGTTTAGCCTAAGACTGCTTTGTCCACGTTACCACTAGGATAACTGGTCTACAAGGTTGAATTACAACCATCATCATAAGGGTTGCTTGGCATGGTACAAAGTGATCACTAAGAATTAGTGAGCATTATATACCAGGCCAACTTCTCACATTGGTGAGCAGCGGATTGGGATCTGAGCTTGCTGTTGTTTTACCATTACAATCTTTGAGATTATCATCTGAAAGATCATACAGGTACCTGCTAGGTACATATAAAACAAGACTAGTATACTTAAGTTCTACTGAACTTAGTTGTTGTAGAGCAAAGGGAGTAGCACACCCTAGCAACAACTACTAGATAGGTTTAGTAGGTAAACACCAGTGTAGGTAGATTGCAACACATCCGCCCACACTAGAGCAATGTCTGGAGCAGAGGGTTCCACTGGGAACATCCCTGTTGAGAGTGACCCTCCAAGGGCACCATCCAAATTTGCTATTTTCTCCTTTAAGGAATTAAGACAGCTTTGTGTCTTAAGGGGTCTGAAGACAGGGCCTTCCCCTACTACAGACCACCTAAGAGAGCTCTTAGACCAGTCTGAGACTCTAAAGCCCTCTAAGGCAAACCCCACAGGGAATGCTGAAGGAGGCCATCCTTCAGAGGATGACACTGTAGACACCCCTGGTCCTATCATCCTGGTAGATGAGGAAGCCTCCACCACTGGAGCTCCTCAAGTAGATGAGGAGGAAGAGGAAGAAGAGGAAGAGGTGGAAAGCAGTGAGTCAGATGATGACAGAAATAGTCAGGTGCTGGTCAGCAGACTGAACCAGGCTAACTTACGCCAACTTGGGAATGAATCTGGTAACAACCCATTCAGACCCCCAGGTGGACTTAACCAGAAGCCTAGGAGGAGAAGGACTCACTCAGGTGACTCTGACAACTCCCATGCTTCTAGAGGTTCTCATGGTCACTCCAGAAGGGTGATGACTAGCCCTCAGAGAAGGGAACATGAGACCAAATTGAGAGAATCTCAAATTAGAGAGGCTGAATTGAGAGTCCAGAGACAAGAGTTAGAGATTGCCCTGGCCCAAGAGAAACTTGCTAGAGCAAGACAGCCTAGAGAGAGTGGGGTAATAGAACCCACTGGTGGCAGCAATATCCACAAGGATAAAGACAGGTCTTTTGATAACAGAAACCTGAGTAAGATTGTGCCCCCCTACAAAGCTGGGGATGATATCCATAAATGGATTACTGCAATGGAGAGAGCCTGCAGAGTACAGCAGATCCCTCAGGAGCAGTGGGCAGCAATCTTGTGGCTCTCCTTTGAAGGTAGAGGCCGAGACAGACTCCTCACAGTTAGTGATGGGGATTCTAGAAACTACCTGGTCCTGAAGAGTGCTCTGATTGATGGGTTAGGCTTAACCACTGAACAGTACAGGTTAATGTTCAGAGATACCCAGAAGACACAGACTCAGGGCTGGTCTGAATTTGTTGAGTGTGCCACTAAGGCTCTGGAGGGATGGTTGCTGGGAAGCAAGGTTACAGACTATGAAGGATTGTATAATTTGCTGATGAGAGAACAAATTTTAAATAATTGTCAGAACCAGCAGTTGCATCAACATTTGGTTGACTCAGATTTGACCTCTCCCAAGAATTGGGAAAGAGGGCAGATAAATGGGTAAGAACCAGAGTTAAGCAAAAGAACCAGAACCAGAACCAGGGTGGTGACCAGAAGAAAACAGACCAGAAGGGTGGGGAGCAGAAAGCTAAAGACCAGAAGTCTTCAACAGGGCCCCAAACTGAGACAGAGGGTGGGTCCCAAACTTCCAAGAAAAAGAAGAAAGAAGGTCAGAAGAAACCCTGGTGTAAAACTTGTAAGAACACCTCTCACTGGACAAGTGAGTGTAAAAAGGGTGGAGCCCCCAGCACTGCAGCCCCTAAGGCACCTGCACCCACTAGTACAGTTAGCAGTGCTGGTCCTCAAACCAAGGGATTAGTGGGTATCACTTTGGGAACTGAAGGAGATTCTGACCTAGTCAGAACCCTTACACAGGCTGTTCTGATTTGTGAAGGGGACATAGATTTGACCCCTGACATAAGCCCCAGTAATCTGGGCAAATACAGACAGACACCTTTGATCAACAATAAAGTGGCTCAAGCTTACAGGGACACATGTGGCAGTGTCACTATGGTGACACCTAACTTTGTGGACCCTGGACAATACATGCCAGGCGATGATTACCTGGTGACCAATGCCAGCAATGTCACTACTACACATAGTGTGGCACTTGTTAACTTTTCCTGGGGAGGGGTAACTGGCCTAAAAAGAGTTGTGGTTAGTGCTGATCTCCCAGTAGAATGTTTGTTGGGCAATGACCTGGAGAACTCTCTATGGTCAGAAGTTGAGTACAGGACTCATGCAGAGATGTTAGGGATATCATCACATGTCCTTGCTGTGACCAGGTCACAGGCCAAAAAGTGCCTCTCTGAACCTCAGGTCTTGGATCCTGGAACAATGGACCAAGCACCTTCCAAGAGAAAGAACATGAGGGTTAAGGCTGTGCCTTCCCAACTGCCTGCAAGTGAGGATCAGGCTTCACAGGAAACTGATCTTGAGACCCCTGAAGGAACTGTCTCTGAAGAACTTGAACCTGATCAGGTTGAGTTTCTAGGAACAGGGGGACCTTCTAGGGCAGACTTGGGGCAGGCTCAGTTAACCTGTCCTTCTCTTGAACCCCTCAGACAGCAGGCTGCTGCTGAGGCTTCTGGGAATGCTGAAGGTGCCCATAAAGTTTATTGGGATGAAGGACTCCTTTACACAGAGGGTAGAGACCCCAAGCCTGGTGCAACCAGGAGGTTGGTTATACCTCTGCAATTTAGGGGTTTCCTTCTCACCTTAGCCCATGATATTCCTCTAGCAGGACACTTAGGCCAGAACAAGACCTGGGACAGGCTTGTCCCTCACTTTCACTGGCCTCACATGTCTGAAGACACCAAGGAGTTTTGTCGCTCCTGTGAAACCTGCCAAGCCAGTGGTAAAGCAGGTGGAACAACAAAGGCCCCCCTGATACCACTACCTGTGGTGGGGGTTCCCTTTGAAAGAGTGGGGATTGATATTGTTGGTCCAATGGATCCCCCTACAGCATCTGGGCACAGATTCATACTGGTGGTAGTGGATCATGCCACCAGGTACCCAGAGGCAATTCCACTTAGGACCACAACAGCTCCTATTGTGGCCAGGGCCTTACTTGGAGTTTTCTCCAGAGTGGGGTTTCCTAAGGAGGTAATATCTGATAGAGGTGCCAACTTCATGTCAGGATATTTGACAGCTATGTGGAAGGAATGTGGTGTCAACTACAAGTTCACCACTCCTTATCACCCACAATGCAATGGGCTTGTTGAGAGATTTAACAAGACCCTAAAGGGCATGATTAAAGGATTACCTGAAAAGCTCAGGCGAAGATGGGACATCCTACTGCCCTGCCTTTTGTTTGCTTACAGAGAGGTCCCTCAAAAGGGGGTTGGCTTCAGCCCCTTTGAATTGTTGTTTGGGCACCCTGTAAGAGGACCCCTGTGTCTGGTGAAGGAAGGATGGGAGTTACCTCTCAAAAAGCCTAAGCAAGACATAGTGGACTATGTACTTGGTCTCCGCTCCAGGATGGCAGAGTACATGGAAAAGGCATCCAAAAACCTTGAGGCTAGCCAAGAATTACAGAAAGCTTGGCATGACCAAAAGGCTGTCCTTGTTGAATTTCAGCCTGGACAGAAGGTATGGGTGTTGGAGCCAGTGGTCCCAGCAGCACTCCAAGACAAATGGTCTGGACCCATACAATTCTGGAGAAGAAGGGAGAGGTTACCTACTTGGTGGACCTAGGAACTCCCAGGAGCCCCCACAGGGTGCTCCATGTAAACAGATTGAAGGCATATGTCAGCAGGGCAGACATGGGCTTGCTCATGGCTACAGACGAGGGACAGGAGGAAGAGAGTGACCCTCTCCCAGACCTGCTCACTCAGAACCCTGAGGATGGCTCAGTTGATGGTGTGGCCTTAGGTGGCAGCCTCACTGAACATCAGCAACATGACTGCAGACAAGTTCTACAGGCATACAGGCATATGTTCTCATTGACACCCAGTCAGACTAACTGGTGTACACATGTGGTGGACACTGGTGACAGTCTTCCTGTAAAGAGCAAGATTTACAGGCAACCTGACCACGTCAGGGACTGTATAAAGACTGAGGTGCAAAAGATGCTGGAATTAGGTGTCATTGAGCCTTCAGAGAGCCCCTGGGCTAGCCCAGTGGTTCTGGTCCCCAAACCTCACACCAAAGATGGCAAGAGAGAGATGAGGTTCTGTGTGGATTACAGAGGACTCAATGCTGTCACCAGGACAGATGCACACCCTATTCCAAGGGCAGATGAGCTCATTGACAAGTTGGCTTCTGCCAAATATTTGAGCACATTTGACTTGACAGCTGGCTACTGGCAAATCAGGTTAGCTGAGGAGTCTAAAGCCAAAACAGCATTTTCTACCCCCTAGTGGGCATTATCAGTTTGTGGTAATGCCCTTTGGTTTGAAAAATGCACCTGCCACCTTCCAAAGGTTGGTGAATCAAGTCCTTACTGGGTAGGATGACTTTTGTGCAGCTTATCTGGATGATATTGCTGTCTTTAGCTCCACCTGGGAGGATCACCTGGTCCACCTGAAGGAAGTACTTGAGGCTCTGCAGAAGGCAGGCCTCACTATCAAGGCAACAAAGTGCCAGATAGGGCAGAGTAAGGTTGTATACCTGGGCCACCTTGTAGGTGGAGGCCAAGTTCAACCACTGGAGAGTAAGATCCAGACCATCAAGGACTGGTCCCCTCCAACCACCCAGACTCAGGTCAGAGCTTTCTTGGGCCTGACTGGGTACTACAGGAAGTTTGTTAAGAACTATGGGTCCATTGTGACTCCTCTTAATGATCTGACATCCAAGAAGATGCCCAAAAAGGTTCAGTGGACAGAAATCTGTCAAAAGGCATTTGATGACCTGAAGAAGGCCATGTGCTCTGCACCTATCCTGAAGAGTCCTGACTACTCAAGAGAGTTCATTGTCCAAACAGATGCTTCTGAGTTGGGAGTGGGAGCAGTGCTTTCACAGCTTAATGTAGATGGCCAGGACCAGCCCATTGCTTTCATTAGCAGAAGGCTGACCCCCAGAGAGAAACGTTGGTCAGCTATAGAGAGGGAGGCCTTTGCTGTGGTGTGGGCCCTGAAGAAGTTGAGGCCATACTTGTTTGGTACTCACTTCAAGATTCAGACCGACCATAAGCCCCTCTTATGGCTTAATCAGATGAAGGATGAAAACTCCAAACTACTCAGGTGGTCCATTTCCCTACAGGGGATGGACTTTACAGTGGAGCACCGCCCAGGGACTGACCATGGCAACGCAGATGGTCTCTCCAGGTACTTCCACTTAGAACATGAAGACACAACTGGTCAAGGTTAGTCTAATGTCCCTGCGTTTGGGGGGGGGGTTATGTAGGAGAGTAGGGTCTGCTATCCTATGGTCACCCCAAATTTTTGCTTTTTGCTTCACTGGTTTCTGACTTAATGTGGCTGTGGGCCTGCTAATCAGACCCACAGCCTGCTGTTCTCTCTCTAAATTACTGCCAATGCACTTTAGGTGCATTACGAATTTGAACTGGTTCACCTTATGAGCCCCTGTAGTAGTGTACCCTAGGTACCCAGGGCATAGGTGTATCCAAGGCCTACCAGGGGCTGCAGCATGTATTATGCCACCCCTGGCCTGGCCTCCATATTTGACACAACTGGCTGATCACTCAGCTGGGGTAAGTTGGTGTAATCACCTCTTACTTAGGTACAGTATGTCTGTGCCTAACCCTAAACTGGACACATATGTTCCTATCAGCCACTCCTATGTAAGGCCTCATCAATCCTGGAGGCAGAGTGCTTGGAAATATGTGAGATGGTGCTCTAGCATGAGCTGAGCCTGTCTGCAGCTGTCGGGAACCACTCCCTAAGCTGTTCCGGGATATTGCCATACCATATACTCTTAAGTGCATTATAATCCTCGCGGTTATTTGCTATCTTTGGTTTGGCTTTATCAAAACATGTCGAGTAATGTGTCATACGAATTGGAATACTATCCCCTCGCCAATTCTGGCGACGGGGATAGCATTCCACCCTTCTAGAGGGACACGACATGTGTGTAGCCTTAACCCCGGTTAAAGTTAAACAGAGCCTCAGCATCACAAAATGGATGCTGCCACCACAGACACGAGTCTGGCCTCCTGCTGCTGACCAAAACTCGGCAGATGGTGGCCTGGACAAAGGGTTTCCTGCCTTGGGAGGTGCGAGCACCACCCCAGACAGGGTTTTGTGTATTGGGTAGGACAGGGCTGCATAGAATCAGACATGCCCGGGGCACACAAGGTGTCCCCGTGCATAGGCCAGTCCAAACCGGTCCTGGGACTTTCCAGACCCAGGCTTGGCGCGGAACTGGACAAAGGAAAGGGGGTGTAACCGCCCCCCTTCCTGGTTCCTCCCAGAGGAGGGACCTAGTAGGTGATCCACCCCTCAGATTGGGAATAAGAGTGGGAGCAGTGCCATTGCACAGCAGATCATCCTAAATCAACTTTACACGAAGAAGAAGACTGGACTTCGACATTCTGCTGCACAGAAGACTGAAGAGAATCTCCCTTGTGGCCTAGGAGTGGCCACCCTGTGAACACAGGTACCAACCAGCAACTCGACGTCTGCTTTGCCGCCGCCTCCCGCCAGAGCCCGAGCCCAGAGCCCGACAAGAACCAGACTTCCAGACCTCTCAGAGCCCGATCCACAGTCCCTGCAAAGAAGGGACCCGTGGAGGCACCGAGTGACGTGGGACCGGACCTCTTGGAAGACACTCGAAAAGCTGACTGCGCAGCTTCTGAGGCATCCTCGACGTTGTGCATTGGGGACTGAGAACCCCCACCACCGAGCAGCCCTTGCACCGAAGATCAGCCCTCCAGCATCTCCACGATCTGCGTGGGGCCCTTTTGCATTGTGCCACTCGACGCGCCATCCCGGCCACTAGCCACGTGGTCAGCGGCCATCTTGGCGACGAAACCGACGATTTACACAGCAGGTCTGGTTGCTCCAGACCTAACCCAGCTCCTGTAAAAAGGAGCACCCGCTCTGACCTTGCTGGTCCGAGTGATAAGCATCTTTCAACGTCTACGTGGCTTGCATTTGCCAAGGCCTGTTTGCTCCGATCAGGTCGCCGACACTGCCAACAGCGAGAAGCCTACGTGGGACAGCTCGTGACCGACTCCTGGACGTCCTCGACCCCGGGTATCCACGTGGCTGCAGAAAGAAGCTACCCGACAACGCCTGTTTGCACCCGACATCGCCTGGTTCCAATCTGGTTCCACGGTAGTCACTGGCTAGTGACTTTGAACACTGTCCCCTCTGCTTTCAGGTCTTCACATCTTCAGATCCACCCTTGGATCCACCGGAACTCTTCACCTCGAGCCGCCTGCAGCATCTTCAGCTCCAAGCACCATCGACCAGCGTGACGAAACCCGACACTACTTCGACCCTGTGCACCCGCTTCCTGTGGGTGAGGTAACTCAGCTCCGCCGGTGCTCCTGCACTGGTACACATCTCAAGGGCCTGTGTCTTAAGTTTCAGCTCCGTAGGTCACTCGGAAGGTTCCTAACTTTCTAACTTTGTACTTTTTACGCACCATAGACTTTGCATTGGAAAGTGCGTGCACTTTGAACACTGCACCAGAGTCCCGTGGGCCTTTCCCGACTTAATCATTGCTAGTCTCGAATAGCTCCAGCGATTCCCAAGGCCCTAGGCCTGTTCCCTTTCCTATTGGTATCTCTTATACCACTTTCTTAGTATATGGTTTAGGTGGCCCCTAGGGCTCATCCATATTGTGCAACTTTTGTGTATTTTAAACTGTCTTGTGATTTAACGCTTGTGCTTGTGTGCTCATAAAGAGTCCAGGGGATTTTATAGTTAATAAATCAATATATATTTTCAATATATATCTGTGTGGTGTCCCTTTCATTTGGTATTCAAGGGGGTTGTGTATGGTATAACAGCTGGCTTCACATGCCTTTCAGAGTTTAGCCTAAGACTGCTTTGTCCACGTTACCACTAGGATAACTGGTCTACAAGGTTGAATTACAACCATCATCATAAGGGTTGCTTGGCATGGTACAAAGTGATCACTAAGAATTAGTGAGCATTATATACCAGGCCAACTTCTCACACCAGCCTTCTAGAATTCTGTGGCAAACTGGTTTAAACTGGCTCAGGGGGAGGAGTAGAGCACCCTGGGTGCCAGGTTTTCCTCCAAATGCTGGGGTGGCTGGGTACCTAACAACTAGACCGCTAACCTACTGCAGTCAGGTGGCACAACACATAGCCTTAGCAGCCATTTCAGATGCAGCATTTCATTGGGGTGCATGTTTACAATGGGCGTTAAATCAGTGCACACACTATTGCATGACATAACACACTAACATGGCGTCTCACACCACACATGGCATATACAGTAACCTTTACTGTAGGAGAGTAGGGTCTGCAATCCTATGATCACCCCAGATTTTTGCTTTTTGCTTCACTGGTTTACGACTTCTCTGGCTGTGGGCCTGCTAATCAGACCCACAGCCTTGCTGTTCTCTCACTAAATTGACACGTGTACCTTAGGTGCATTTACCAATTGGTACTGGGCCACCTTATCAGACCCTGTAACTCAGGGCATAGGTGTACCCAGGGCCTACCAGGGGCTGCATCATGTATTATGCCACCCCTGGCTGGCCATCTAAATCTGACACAACTGGCTGCACGACAGCTGGGGCAAGGTGGTGTAATCACCCTTTGCTTTAGATATAGTATACCTATATCTAACCCTAAAATGGACACATAGATTCCTATCAGTCACTCCTATGGCAGGCCTTAACAATCCTGAAGGCAGAGTGCTTGGAATTATGTGAGATGGTGCTCTGGCATGAGCTGAGCCCGTTTGCAGCTTGCGGAACCAAGTCCTAATAGCTGTTCCATGATAACGCATACCATATACTCTTAAGTGCATTATAATCCTTGCGGTTATATGCTAACTCTGGTATTGCTTTATCAAAACATGTCGAGTAAGGTGTCATACGAATTGGAATACTAACCCCTCACCAATTCTGGCGACGGGGTTAGCATTCCACCCTTCTAGAGGGACACGACATGTATGTAACTGTGAACCCCGGTTAAAGTTAACTCGAGCCTCAGCATCACAAAATGGATGCTGCCACCACAGACACAAGTCTGACCCCCTACAGCTGGGAGTCCTTCCAGCGAGGGGAGCTTGGACAAAGGGTTTCCTGTCAGGGGCGGTGCTAGCACCATCCCAGACAGGGTTTTGTGTATCCTGGGTAGGCAGGGCTTTACAGGAAGGTGACTGCAAGTGGCACCCCGGTGCTCACTATGCATAGGCCGGCTAGAACCAGTTCCAGGGACACACCAGCCCCTGGCCTGGGGAAAGTCCGTCATGGGAGAGGGGTGTAACCACCCCCCTTCCTGGTCCCACCCATAGGCAGGACCTAGTCGCGTGCCAGCCCCTTTTTCTTGTATAAAGTTAGGAGCGGGCCCCCTTCCAAATTAGATCATCTTGGAATCCTGAAACTACTTTCTACGAAAGGAACTCTCGACTTCTTCTCAAGATTTCTCCCTTGTGACTAAGGAGTAGTCACCCTGCACCCGCAGGCACCATCTAAGAACACTGCGGTTTGCTGCACGTCCTTCCTCCGGAATCCGACTGACCAGCACGACGAGACCCGGCTTCCCTGGCACCTCTGACCTCTACCTACCTCTACAGCTAAGCTGAGAACCGTAGGTGCGACGAGACCTCGAGGGACCGGCCTTCATCAGAACTGCACGACATCTATCCAGCACGACCGCCGAGGGATTCTCAAGTAAGTGCTTTGGGGTCCGAGAAGCCCCGACCCTGAGCAGCTCCAGCACCGAAGTCCAGCCCCACAGCATCCACGAGATCGGCGTGGGGCCCTTCTGCTTTTTGCTGCTCACCGCGTTGTCTGGCTACTAGCCCGCTGGCTTGTGGCCTTCCCGACGACGAGCGACGACAACACCACTGCTGGTCTGGTTGCTCCAGACTGGCCCTTGCTCCCTTCCAACAGAGGAGCACCCCGGACCCTCCTGGTCCACTCCAGACGCCATTTTAGGTCCACCGCGTGGGCTTGCATTTGCCAAGACTTGTTGCCCCAATCCTGGGTCCAGCGACGTCGACAGCATCAACCATCGTGGGACAGCTCGCACCTCCATCCTGGTCGCCGACAACGCCTCCTGGTCCGTGAGACTGCAGAGCACAGCGTCGCCCACTCACCTGGTCGAGGTGACTTCGCCCGGTGCCATCCTGGTGCCCACACAATCACTGGCTAGTGATTAAGAACTTGGTCCCCTCTGCTTTCAGGTGTCATCCATCTTCGATCCAGGCTTGGATCACTTCGAACTTCTTCACTGGTCGCCTGCCAGCAGCTTCTTTCTTCAGGCTCCATAGACTGCAACGAGGATTCTCGACGTCTTTCCAGACCTATGCATCCGCAGCCCCTGGGCTAGGTAACTTCCGCATTTCGGTGCCCCAGCATAGCCTCACTATCCAAGGGTCCAGATCCTTTTTCGTTTCAGGTCTATCTAGTCGGGTTCGCCCGAGAACACTAACTTTTGCTTTTACTAGCCTCCATAGACTTTGTCCCGCATCCCGCGTGAGAGTGCACACTCTGCACCCGAGTCCCCTATGCCTCCTGCTAGTAATCTGAAGGTTCAGTAGTCCAGTCCTAGCGATTCCAAACCCTATGAGATTAGTACTTACCTGCTAGTAATTTCGCATTCCACTTTTGTAGTATATGATTTTCCGTGCCCCTCGGGCATTTGTGTAAATTGTGCAACTTAAAGTATTTTAGTAAGAGTTTTGTTGTGTGCTTAGTACCCTGTCCTCATAAAGAGTACAGGGCTGGTGTGATCTAAATAAATACACTGTTTATTTTCATAACACTTGTGTGGTGTCCTTTCACTTGGTGTTCAAGGGGTATATGTGATGGTATAACAGCTGGCTTAACACGCCCTCTAGAGTTTAGCCCGAAGACTGCTCGTATCCATGCTACTAGGATAGCTGGTCTATAAGGTTGACTTACAACCAATCATCAATAAGGGTTGTTTGGACTGATACAAAGTGCTCACTAGAATAGTGAACATTATATATCAGGCCAACTTCTCACATTGGTGAGCAGCGGTTGGGATTTGAGCTTGCTGTTGTTTTACCACACGTATCCTAAGAATATCATTGTGAAAGATCACATAAGTATTAAGGTACATATAACTTAGCTTAGAATACTCTGAGTTCTACTGAACCAGCTGTTGTAGTTCAACAAGGCTTAGCACACCTTGACTACAACTCTTAGCAAGGGATCAGTAGGCAAACAAATAGTGTAGGTAGGTGCATCACTTACACCACACTAGAAGCATGTCTAACCACGGAGAGTCTTCAGAGACTCCTCTTGTGGTTGTGGACCCTCCACAGGTCCCTTCCAGATATGCTGCTCTTAGCTTCCAAGAGATGAGACAAATCTGTACATCCAGGAAGCTAAAACAGGGTTCTAACCCTACCATTCCTTTTCTGATTGGTCTCTTAGAGACTTATGATGCTAGGAGGGCTGTTAACACAGATCCTTCTCATCCAGATGGGAATCTGCCCCCCTTAGAGGGACCCTTTAGTAACCCTGACCCCCACCTCCAGGCAGCAGATGATGCTGAGGAGGAGGAGGAAGCGGAGTTATCAGAGGATGAGGCAGACAAAGGTCAGGTAGAAGTCAGTAGACTCACTAGGACCAACTTAAGCAGGCATGAGAATGGATTTGGGGGACCCCCAGGGCCACTCTCAGGCAGGCTTAACATTGGGAATGGACGAGTTAGGTCTCTATCCAGAGGCTCTAACAGATCCATTCGAACCAATGGCTCTCAGACCTCTTCTCATAGAGGGATGTCATCCCCTAAGAGAAGGGAGCATGAAGCTAAGATGAGGGAAGCCAATCTGAGGATTGAAAGGGAAGAACTTGCCCTGGCCAAAGAGAGGCTTGCCTTTGCTAGAGAGCAAAAGTTAAGTGGACTAGATTCCACTGGTGGCAGCATTCTCCCAAGAGAAAAAGACAGGAGTTTAGATACTAGACACCTGAGTAAGATAGTGCCCCCCTTTAAGCAAGGGGATGATATCCACAAATGGATAACTGCTTTGGAGAGGGCCTGCACTGTCCAGTGCGTCCCCCAGAGTCAGTGGGTAGCTGTCTTGTGGCTCTCCTTTAAAGGCAAAGGTAGAGATAAGCTCCTCACTACTAGAGCTGAGGATGCTAACAATTACCAAGTCCTGAAGAATCCACTGATAGATGGGTTTGGCCTAACCCCTGAGCAGTACAGGTTGCTGTTCAGGGATACCCAGAAAACTCAGTCCCAGGATTGGTCTGATTTTGTAGATTGTGCCACTAAGGCTTTGGACGGCTGGTTGCTGGGCAGTAAGGTTACTGATTATACAGGATTGTACAATCTGATCATGAGGGAACAGATTTTAAACAATTGTCAGAACCAGTTGTTGCATCAGCACCTTGTTGACTCAGATCTGACCTCTCCCCAAGAATTGGGAAAGAAGGCAGACCGATGGGTCAGAACACAGGTTAAGCAGAACCAGGGCCAGAACCAAGGTGGTCAGAAGAAAGCAGACCAGAAGGGTAAAGATACCAAAGGTGAACAAAATGACCAGAAGTCTTCGACAGGTCCCCAACAAAACAAAGAGGGTGGGGGTCAGGCTTCCCAGAAGAAGAAGATTCAAGAAGGCCAGTCTAAAAGGTGGTGCCAATACTGTAAAAGTAAAACTCACTGGTTTAGTGAGTGCACCAAGAAAGGAGGGCAGACTCCTACTACTGCAGCCCCTAAGGCACCTGTGCCCCCTAGTACAGCCAGCAGTAGTAGTGCACCTCCCAAGGGACTAGTTGGGTTAACCTTGGGTTCTGAGGGGTATGACAACTTAGTTGGCACACTCACTCAGGCTGTCCTTGTCTGTACAGGGGATGTGGATATATCCCCTGATGTCAGTCCCAATACTTTGGGCAAATACAGGCAGACACCTTTGATAAATGGCAAAATGGCTCAGGCCTATGGGGACACTTGTGCCAGTGTCACCACGGTGACACCTAACTTTGTGGACCCTGGACAGATCATGCCAGGTACAGATTTCCTGGTGACCAATGCCAGCAACGTCACTACCAGTCATAGTATGGCGATTGTTGCTTTCTCCTGGGGAGGGGTAAATGGCCAAAAGAAGGTCGTAGTTAGTTCAGACCTCCCAGTGGATTGTTTGTTGGGCAATGATTTGGAGTCATCACAATGGTCAGAAGTGGAGCAGAGGACTCACATGGAGATGTTAGGCTTGCCAGCACATGTGCTTGCTGTGACTAGGTCACAGGCCAGAAGATGCCCCACTGAACAGGTGCTGGATCCTGGAACAATGGACCAGACACCTTCCAAGAAGAAGAGCAGTAGGGTTAAGGCATTGCCTTCCCCCTTGCCCCAGGTTGAGGATCAAGTCTCAGAGGAGGCTGACCTACAGGAACTGAGGGAAACTGAGCCTAAAGAATTTGAACTTGATCAAGTTGAGTTTCTGGGCTCAGGAGGACCCTCAAGAGAAGACCTGGGGAAGGAACAGTTAGACTGCCCTTCCCTTGAACTCCTCAGACAGCAGGCTGCTGCTGAGGCTGCTGGGAACGCGACAGGTACCCACAAGGTATACTGGGATGATGGACTCCTGTATACTGAGGCAAGAGACCCCAAACCTGGTGCAACCAGGAGGCTGGTTATCCCCTTGTCTCAGAGAGGTTTCCTTCTTACCTTGGCCCATGAGATTCCCTTAGCAGGACACTTTGGCCAGACAAAGACTTGGGACAGGCTTGTCTCACACTTTCACTGGCCTCACATGAATGGAGATACCAGGGAGTTTTGTCGCTCCTGTGTCACTTGCCAAGCCAGTGGCAAGTCAGGTGGCACAACAAAGGCCCCCCTTATACCAATGCCTGTGGTGGGGGTACCCTTTGAAAGAGTGGGGATTGACATTGTTGGTCCAATGGAACCCCAGACAGCATCAGGGCACACGTTTATACTGGTGGTAGTGGATCATGCCACCAGGTATCCTGAAGCTATTCCACTTAGGACCACTACAGCACCTGTAGTGGCAAGAGCCCTAGTTGGAGTGTTCTCCAGAGTGGGCTTCCCTAAGGAGGTTGTTTCTGACAGAGGTGCAAACTTCATGTCAAGCTATCTAACTGCTATGTGGAAGGAATGTGGTGTCAACTACAAGTTCACTACACCCTATCATCCACAATGCAATGGGCTTGTTGAAAGGTTCAACAGGACCCTAAAAGGGATGATTCATGGACTACCTGAAAAGCTCAGGCGTAGATGGGATGTCCTGATACCCTGCCTTTTGTTTGCTTACAGAGAGGTCCCACAAAAGGGGGTTGGCTACAGCCCTTTTGAACTTTTGTATGGGCATCCTGTAAGAGGACACCTGTGTTTGGTGAAGGAAGGATGGGAGAGACCTCTCAAAAAGCCTGCAACCAACATAGTGGACTATGTACTTGGTCTCCGCTCCAGGATGGCTGAGTATATGGAAAAGGCATCTGAAAACCTTAAGGCCAGCCAAGAACTCCAAAAAGCTTGGCATGACCAAAAGGCTGTCCTGACTGTGTACCAGCCTGGACAGAAGGTGTGGGTGCTGGAGCCAGTGGCCCCAGCAGCACTCAAAGACAAATGGTCTGGGCCCCACACAATCCTTGAGCAAAAGGGAGAGGTCACCTACCTGGTGGACCTTGGAACTCCCAGGAGCCCCCACAGGGTGCTCCATGTGAATAGGCTCAAAGCATATGTCGACAGGAAGGACATGAGCTTGCTCATGGCCATAACTGAGGGACAGGAGGAAGAGAGTGACCCTCTCCCAGACCTGCTCACTCAGAATCCTGATGATGGATCAGTAGATGGTGTTGTCTTTTGTGGCAGCCTCTCTGACCATCAACAGAAGGATTGGAAACAAGTTCTTCAATCCTTCAGGCATATGTTCTCTCTGACACCCAGTCAAACCAATTGGTGTACCCATGAGGTTGACACTGGTGACAGCCTGCCAGTTAAGAGTAAAATCTACAGGCAGCCTGATCATGAAGTGCAGAAAATGTTGGAGCTGGGAGTCATTGAGCCCTCAGATTGCCCTTGGGCTAGTCCAGTAGTTCTAGTGCCAAAGCCTCACACCCAGGGTGGTAAGAAAGAGATGAGGTTTTGCGTAGACTACAGAGGCCTCAATGCAATCACTAAGACTGATGCCCACCCAATACCAAGGGCAGATGAACTTATAGATAGATTGGCTTCTGCCAACTACTTAAGTACATTTGACCTGGCAGCTGGGTATTGGCAAATCAGGTTAGCTGAGGATGCCAAGCCCAAAACAGCATTTTCTACCCCTGGTGGGCATTATAAATTTGTGGTAATGCCCTTTGGTTAGAAAAATGCACCTGCCACCTTCCAAAGGCTGGTGAATCATGTTCTCACTGGGCTGGATGACTTCTGTGCAGCATATCTTGATGATATAGCTGTCTTTAGTTCCACCTGGGAGGATCACCTGGTCCACCTGAGGAAAGTGTTAGAGGCACTGCAAGCAGCAGGTCTCACTATCAAGGCCACAAAGTGCCAGATAGGGCAGACACAGGTTGTATACCTGGGCCACCTTGTAGGTGGAGGCCAGGTTCAGCCACTGGAGAGCAAGATACAATCCATCAAGGATTGGGCTCCTCCAACCACCCAGACTCAGGTTCGAGCTTTCTTGGGCCTGACTGGTTACTATAGGAAATTTGTCAGAAATTATGGATCAATTGTGACTCCACTTAATGAACTGACAAGTAAAAAGATGCCAAAGAAAGTTCAGTGGACAGCAGGCTGTCAAAAAGCATTCGATGACCTAAAGCAGGCCATGTGCACAGCACCTATCCTAAAGAGTCCAGACTACTCCAAACCATTCATTGTCCAAACAGATGCTTCTGAGTTGGGTGTGGGAGCTGTTCTATCTCAGCTGAATTTTGATGGTCATGACCAGCCCATTGCTTTTATAAGCAGAAGGCTGACCCCCCAGAGAGAAAAACTGGTCGGCTATTGAGAGGGAGGCCTTTGCTGTGGTTTGGGCCCTGAAGAAACTGAGGCCATACTTGTTTGGCACTCATTTCAAAATTCAGACCGACCATAAGCCCCTCTTGTGGATAAATCAGATGAAGGGTGAAAACCCCAAACTGCTTAGGTGGTCCATTTCCCTACAGGGTGAGGAAATATAAATTTTTGGTCAAGTTATGTTCCCTATCGTGTACCCCACCGTCTCCGTGTACGAGTTTAAAGTGCATGTAACTTCCCTCCTGTGCCAGCTATGAAGACGCAAATACATTTGCGTCCAACGTTAACATGTCCTCTTTCAGACCCACCCTGAATGGGTTGAATAGTCCGTTCCTAAGTATGCTATGCCAACGTCTTTTTGTGGTGTACTTTACACGTTTTTCAGCTCTGGCAAAGTAGGCCCTGAATTTCTGCCATCGAGCTTTTTCTGCCTTCTGACTCTGAAAACCTCAGCCCAGGCTGCCCCCGTACCTGTGAACTCTGCCTTACTTCCAGCGCGGCCCACCGCGCTCAGCTCAGCCTGCTGCCTGCCAAGAATGAATTCAACCTTCGAGTTATCTGTTTCCCTTTCCGAAGACGCATTCCTGCCTACTAGTTTAAGTAAACATTCCCCCAGCTGTAGAGCAAAGGGGCCTGGCCGTCCTGTCTCCGTGCAAGTAATTCATAGCCTCTGTTACCACGCTACCCTGGAAGGCCCATGCCCCCACGCTTCTCATGCAGACACTCAGGCGCTTATACACGCACTCACAGTCAGTATAGAATAGCTTCTGCCCCAGAGACCTTTCCGCCCAGATAGTTCAGTTCCTAAACATCAGATATCAGATATGATAGAAGCACAAGTTGATCTGACATGCCAGACTCCTGTCTCTTTCCGCTAGTTGAAATGTCAAGTCCCCTGCACCCTTCAGTTTCACGTCAGTCACACGTCATGCAGCTGCGCGCGCATCCAAGCCTCTGATTTCTGCTGACATTGCAACATTCCTGTTTAGTGCCACCTACTTGTGACGTTTCTAGAACACACCTCCAGTTTACGCCTAGTCCACGCCTTCTGATTACGCATTAGTAACACGTGGATGCTGTTATCTTGTCTTCTCTCAGCTGTTACGCCTACTATATTGCTTTCTATGATGTAAATTAAGTATATAAGCTATGTATTGTCAATAAAATATGGCTCTATCCCTTCCTGGACCCTGTGTGGTTGCAGAAACCTGATATCCAGTTCCGGAACGATTCCTTTTTAAAAGGAATAAAACCCCTAAGAACTCTAACACCACGGACTCTGTTTCTTTCTTTTCCGATTGAGTTATTATTGATTAAGTACTTCCCTGCATAGAAATTAAGATGGTAAATTAAATATTTACGACATTTTGGCGCCCGAATAGGAACCCCTCCCCCACCTCACGCGCCGGTTGGTGCGTGGCAAACTCTGTCCCCTGCCATCAGTTAGACGGAACCTACGCGTACCGGCAGGATTTCCTGTATCTCCCTCTGGCCCACGGAGGTGACGAAGATTGCGATCAGTGCCCAGACGAGGCGGTGAGGAGCGCGGAGGATCCCGACCAGAGCCTAGCCGAAAGAAGCAAGGTCCGAGGTGTCAAGAGGCCCACCAGTTTTCCGAAGTATCCACGTGTCGAGTCGAGTCGAGTCCAGTCCAGTCCAGTCGAGGTTTCCGAGGCCTTCTGTTTTCCGTGCTTCCCGGTGAGTACCATTGCTGGGACGTATCTAGACGGGTTTGGGTACACAAGTCCGGTCTGCACTGTTTTAGACAGTGTATCTGTACTGTTTAGCAGTACATCAGTTATTCAAGTTTTTGCATTGTCTCTGACAGTGTATCTGTGCTGTTTAGCAGTACATCCGATATAGGGGGTAGTCATATATGTCGCAAATGTCTTTTTATGTGATCAATGTCGTTGTATGAGTGACTGTTTTTTTGTGCATTATTGTGTTCTTGTATAACTAGCCGTATCCAGTATTAAGTAGCAAGGATTGAGCGTTCAGTACTAAGTAAAACAAGATGCCGTTTTTCAACAAGTTAAAACAGATAGGAAGTAGGAAAGGGATGCTAGAGGAAGAAATTCCTATCCCCCCTAGGGACACTCCTGGAAACTTTATGTACCATAAGCATGGCATAGATGCCATATTGTATCTAGACTTATGGGCCGATTATACTAAGCATCTAGACGAGAGACACAGATGGCCAGTTACTGGAACATGGGATGCCGAGTGCATCATGAAGGTAGAAGAAGCATTATGGAAAAAGAAAGCCAGACAATCTCAGAAAGACGCCATAGAGTTTTGGCGTAAGGAATCACATAAGCGTGCTGAAAAAGAACTACGTAGAGAGGACAGACTTAAAGAATCAGATAAAGCCCGAGAAAATGAATTAATTACTGAAGGGATCCGAGTAAAATCAGAACAAGTAGACCGTGCACGAACTAATCTCGTAAACGGTATGTATCTCGCGGCCGAGGGTTCGCCTGAGGCCATTTCAGAAATACCAAAAAATCTGCCGCCACCATTGGTTCCAACTAAAGTAACTCACAGGACCACTAAAGACATATTCCTGAATTCCTATCTAGAGGATGTAGTTCCCGCTTACACCAATCTGCCTGTCCGCACCCTGCCTAACGACAGGGACGGGGGCGGTAACCCGCCCCAAGATCATATTCCGCCAGTACCACAACAGATCCCCCCTGTTCCACCACCTCCACCACCTCCCATACCTAAAGTTAATGTACCGAAACCACGTCTACCTGACCCTACTAAAAGACAAATTCAAGTACAGATACAGACTCCACAGAGAGATAATGTCCAAGCTTCCGCCTCAGGAGGTGCGACAGGAGGTCTTCGGACCCCGCCACTAACGCACAGGTTACAGCTCGGGGACTTGCAGAGTCCTTTCACGTTCAAATCACCCCGTCTCGACATACTCAAAGGACAACTTACAGTTTGCAGATATGATCCAGTACCCGGCAAAGACGATAGAATGATGATGGCATCACTACGGTTACGATCTGCTACTGATTTCCTGCTGTTGTTTGCAGGAATGAAAGAGTACCTAGATAGAATATATCAGTTTGTACAGACTGGGAAAGACCCTGACAGTATTAAGGATGCCATGGAGCATCAGAAAGTTGACGTTCAAGGACAGATACTACGTTTTTTCATAAATTGCCTAATAAGAGAACGAGACATGCCTGAGACAGATCAGGGTGAATTAGATGCACTCAACAGGTGGGGTCAAAATATATCTGAAGGAAAACACGACAAGGGGACTTGCATAGCCAGTATGTACAAGAAAATAAGAAAAGCAGTGATAGACATACACAAAGAAGAGAAAGAAAAGGCTTCCTCCGAGGGGGAAGAAGAACCTGAAGAACCAGAAAAGACTACAGGCACTATAGCGTATGTAGGTAAGGGAACTTACCTTAGGAAAGGCATTCGTCCGGAAAGCAAGAGAGTTTTTCTCTCTGCCTTAACAAACCCGAATTCTCCTGAACATCAGTTCCAGGAGACTGATAAAAGGCTTCGAGAACGAATGGGGTACCATGTACTCAATTCTATGGATGAACAAGAACTAGCCCGGTCAGCCATATTATGGACTGACAATCCGGATATATACAATGATGACACCGTAGCACAGACATTCCTGAACCTTTCCCCAGACGAGCAGAAATTAGCAGGTGTATACATGATTCAGCACCTCCTCACGAAATACAGAAATCAACATTCTGATCCAGGTCCCTTACACGATACATTAGAAGAACTACTCATGGATAGATGGAGAGGTTTAAGCACCAAATTAATTCATATAATTCTAGAACAACGCCACAGATATGACACTTCCATAAGTCCCGAATATGTTCCCGCCCCGCCCCCAGAAAGAAAAATGTATCATATGGAACGTCTGCATGGCATTGAAAGTCAGAACCCCTTACGAGAAGTGCATCCAGTGATGGGTGAGGATCATAACTTGAAACGTGTGTATGTACACACTCCTCTGACTAAGTTAGAACTGTTAGAAATGAAGAAACTAGTCCCGTGCCATGATAAAGACCCTGCAGGTTTTCACAGAGAGCTTAAAGACATGTTACTGATGGGGGATTATACGTACGAAGATATCACGAAAATGTTAAAGGTACTGCTGCCCACGGGCATCTACGAGAAACTCAAAGAAAAAGAATGGGAGGTGGGAGAGAAAAAGATTGTATGGGCAGAAATAGAAGACGAAGAGAACAAACGTGTCCCAGGGGTAGGCCTTGGGGAGAAAACTAAAGCATTACCAGGTTTGATAGTACAGGTTCTGCCAAGATTATTGACAACTAGAAAGGAAGACTGGGATGCAATCTCAGCATGTAAACAGAAACCCGATGAAGATACTAGTGACTTCTATTCAAGATTCGAGAAATGTTTCATTATTAATAGTGGTCTTAAACCAAGTAGCGAGTCGTACCCGCATCTTTTTGTATCAAAGTTAGTCGAGAATTCCCTGTTAGCAGTTAAAAACCGTGTATACAAGGTCGAGAGTACATGGCAAGCCAATACGCCATCACAGATGTTACAAATGTTACAATACCATCAGAACAGAATTAGAGAAGAGCAGGATCAGGAACAGAAACGTATGAAAGACACGAAAATGAAAATGCTAGTAGCCCAGTCGGTCCCAACCGACGGCCACAGAAAGGGTACGACCCAGACAGGTCACGCCGCAGCTCCCGTTAAAGGGACATGCAATTATTGCAAGCAGCCAGGTCACTACGTACACGAATGCCCAGTTCTGAAACATAACATAGCGACAGGTAAAACTAAAGAAAGACCGCATCCGCCTAGACAAGACCATAACCAGCATCAGTCTTCACAGAATATACAGCCCATGCAGAATACACAGCCTACGCATGCTTCATCACATACAGCACAGACAGTAGCGGTATCACAGCCGCAGCCCATTGCCGCAACTCAGCAAGTTTCACAACAGATGTACCAGTATGCCCAGTCCGCTTATCCCGATTATCCACGATACACATGAAACAGCCTAGAGAGGGAGGGTGGCTTGCCTCTTATTGAGATTCCTGTAGATCAAGAGGGTTCTTATGTACATAGTCAAGTATTGGGAAAAGACAGAAAGTTTTTAATTGACACAGGGGCAAGTCGTACCACAATAAGTCATGATGAAGTTCCAGGGGCACCCCTCTCAGGCTCACAGAATGTTTCCCTTGGTTTTTCAGGACAGCCTATTGTAAATGAGGTATCGAAACCCGTTCCCCTGGCTGTGGGTCCATTATCACGTGTTACAGACCTGTTACTCACGAAATCATGTCCAGAAAATCTGTTAGGAATAAAAACATTGAAGGCTCTAGGAGCTATAATATGCTGTTCCCCGGAGGGAGTTAGACTCTTTCTGCGGGATTTCAAGGGTCATTATGTGTTACGTGAGTTTGATGTCAGATTGAAAAATGTACCAGATCACCTGTGGGCAAAAGGCCCAACTGATGTAGGTTGTATGCACATTACACCATACCGTGTTACACTCAAAGCAGGTGTAGTTTTACCCAGAATCAGACAATACAAGTTACCACCCGACGCTGTAGTGGCTTTACTGGAAATCATTGAAGAGCTCATTGCCCAAGGAGTGGTTGTAGAAACGGACTCCAATATCTGCAATTCACCCATCATTCCGATTCTTAAACGTACTGATCCCAATGCACCGCCAGTATATCGGCTGGTGATTGATTTAAGAGAACTGAATAAATGCATTATTCCACAGTACCCTGTGGTTCCCGACATCTCATCCTTATTGACTGCTATTGATTCAGAAGCGACGTTCTTTACTGTAATTGACCTCAAGAACGCCTTCTTCAGTGTACCTATTGATCCAGAGAGCCAATATCTCTTCGGATTCAGTTTAAATGGACGAAGTTTCAAATTTTCACGCGCCCCTCAAGGATTCACAGAAAGCCCCAGCATCTATAGCCAAGCACTGAAAAGACAACTTGATTGTATCACAATGCCAGTTAACACCGCTTTACTGCAATACGTCGATGATCTACTGATCACCGCACAAAGTGAGCCCGAATGTGAACAAGCATCACTGACAGTTTTACATTTTCTGGCCGACAATGGACACAAGGTGTCTCCTTCGAAGCTACAATTCTGTGTTCAGCAAGTTGTGTACTTGGGTCACTTGCTGTCCAAAGTGGGGAGACAGCTCACTCCCGATCGCATTCAGTTAATCGTAAATATGCCACAACCCCAGACACAAAAGGAAGTGCGGGCCTTTATAGGCCTCACCTCGTACTGCAGACAATGGATTCCCCAGTATGCATTTCTAGCTAAACCACTCATTCAGTTAACAACGCAGGAGGCAGCGACTTCGACTGTCCTTCCTTGGAATCAGGAACATACACAGGCTTTTGAAGAATTAAAGAAAGCTTTATGCCAAGCACCAGTTCTAGCGACACCATGTTACAGCAAACCTTTTACACTTTTTGTTACAGAACGTGAGGGTACAGCATTGTCTGTCCTCACTCAAGATCAAGCAGGTTCACATAAGCCTTGCGCTTATTTTTCAAGTACATTGGATTCAGTAGCTCAGGCACTCCCTGCGTGCTTGAAGTCAGTAGCAGCAACAGCATTAGCAATCAGACAGAGTGACTCAATTGTTTTAGGTCATCCATTAACAGTTCAAGTTCCACATTCTGTAGAGGTTCTTTTAAACAGAACCCAGACTCAACACTTGACTATAGCACGACTGACAGGTTATGAATTAACACTATTCCAGCCACACATAGAAATCAGACGCTGTAGCATTCTGAACCCCGCAACATTGTTACCTACAATTATGACAGATCCAACCCCGCATGATTGCATAGAAATCATCAATACAGTAACAAAACCTCGGCGAGACCTAACAGATGTTCCACTGACAAATCCGGACCTGACACTTTATGTGGACGGTTCATGCATGAGAACAAACACCGGAGAATTAGTGGCCGCGTATGCAGTGACCACTGAAACTGAAGTTAAAGAAACACACCGTATTGACACACTGTCTGCTCAAGCAGCGGAGCTCATCGCTCTGACCCGAGCTTGTATTCTAGCCAAGAACAGAAATGTTAACATATATACTGATTCCCGCTATGCGTTCGGAGTCGTACACGACTTCGGCATGTTATGGCAAGAAAGAGGTTTCTTGACCTCTCATGGTGCCAAGATCCAACACGGTCCCCTCATTCAAGCACTGTTAGAAGCAATACATTTGCCTTCAGGCATATCCGTTATGAAGTGTAAAGCACATACTAAAGTTACAGATTCTGTTTCCCAGGTTAACGACCTGGCAGACCAGACAGCAAAACATACAGCATTGACTCACACCCAGACTACTGATGTGACAAAGACAATAGTACCAACTCAGTGTATGTCAGTCAGGGATCCCACCCTAGACGTAATCGATATTCAGACACATGCTACTCCAGATGAAATAAAGAAATGGACTGAACTAGGAGGGATCCAGACAGATCAAGGATGGGTCACAAAGGGAAAATCTACATGGTTCCTCCCCGACTCAATGGTCCAAATCATGATAAATACAGCACATAGTCCTGCACATCTAGGAGAGAAAGCTATGTTAGACAGTTTACAGAATCTCTGGTACAACAAACACTTACGAGCAGCAGCAAAACAGAAAGTACGTACTTGCATGATCTGTTGTCAGTTCAATCCAGGTAAAAGCGTTCCTGTAGAGCAAGGTGGATTTCATCCTCCCGATCACCCTTTTGAAGTCCTCCAGATGGATTATATCCAGATGGACCGTTGTCGAGGATTCAAATATGTCCTCGTAGTTGTTTGTGCACTTTCTCGTTGGACCGAAGCATACCCAGTCTCAGATTACACTGCCCCGACCACTGCCAAGCAGCTGGTTCGAGAATTCTTCCCACGATACGGCCTGCCTCGTGTCGTATACTCAGATAACGGACAGCCGTTCTCATCCGAACTCATGAAACATGTCTCCCTTCTGCTAGGATATCAGTGGAGATTCCATTGTGTCCGACACCCCGAAGCCGCAGGCCTTGTAGAAAGGCATAACCAGACACTAAAGACCCGCCTTGCCAAAATATGCCAGGAAAAAGGGGTCGACTGGATAGTCGCCCTGCCAGTTGCACTGTTCTATATGAGAATGGTTGCCCATTCGAGATCAGGACTATCCCCGTACGAAGTGGTCTTTGGCAGACCACTGAATATGTGGGGGACGCCCATTCCTAAGAAAATTACCGATGTTGATTGTAACATGTTGACAGATTACCTTGCCTCCTTGATGTCTGCACTCCAATCATGTCGTTCACAGGTTGCCGCAGCCTTTCCTGACAACACTGATGTAAAGCCGCATGATGTCCGTCCTGGCGACCTGGTCTTAGTTAGGAACTTCGACAGGAAAAGCCCGTTGGAGCCCCGCTGGAAAGCGCCGAAGACCGTTCTTCTTACTACGAGGACCGCAGTGAAGTTGGAGGGCAGAAAGGGGTGGGTCCATACGAGTCATATTAAACTATGCAACGAACTGAAACCAGACCCTGACTCGTCCACCCCCACCAAAGACTGTATTAAACCTAGTGACTTTAAAATACCCGAACGAGAGAAAACTCCCCAAGAGGAGTATCGATTGAAGCTCCGATCTAACAAGTCAGACAGTTTAATTGTTTAAGTCCTCCCCTAGGTGAATCGGTTAAATAGTTTCTGACATGTATCCCCTAGATCGAGATAGAGAGAGAGAGAGACAATTCAAGAAACGTACATACTGCAAATCACTGCGTAGTCACTGTATAGTGACATTGTTAATAATGTTTTTTCTAAGTATTCTGATTATTGTTGCAAGTATACTACTTCCTATCTATTGCCCTATTTTCAAGCGTGAACAATCTGCTTACAATGTTTCTGCTGAACATTCTTTTAGTGAGTTACCTCCACATGAACTTTCTTACAGACTTGCGCTGCGCAACAACACATTCATTAGTATGCTACATCATTCCCATCAGACTAATAACGCTACAAACTGTTGGATATGTGGCCGACTCCCTCCCTACCAGAATTACAAGGGAGCTCTGCCCCTCTTTCCATACCCGTTCACTCACAACGGCTCCTGTGGTGCATGGTTTAAAATAATTAATTCCTTAGATCCTGATATTGCTGTTTTCGACGGGAGCTGGGTTTGGGGAAACCTGAACTTAGTCCTGCTCGACGTCTGTTACCCTGATAAGGAGGGACTCCCCATTAGAATAGGAACTGATCTCGAAAATGAAGTATATGGATTAAGTAATTACACAATTAACCTTATGATTCTTACTGTTGAATCCGAAGCTGCACCAGTTCTGCCCGCTATGTCAGTATTACCAGTCACTGGTGAATTATGTGTCAGGAAGAAAGGTTCAGTACACTTAGGTCATAGTAAATGTACTACTGTGGTTGAATTCAGTGATCATGGTAAATCGTCCTTTAAAGCTACCCGTCATTCTTATTTTGTTTGTGGTCATACCGCATACATACGTTTACCTCCAGATTGGGATGGTACCTGTTATATTGCATTCCTTCTGCCACCTGTTTTTCTAGCCCCTTCTGATTATCACAGAAACACAAATCTAGTAAAGAATAGACTCCGAAGAGATCTCCCGCTTGTCGACTATACAGAAACGGCATGGGAACAATACACCGATTTTAATAAAGGATTCTTTTTCTTTTTAGGCCCCGTCCAAAACAGTAAATTAATACGTAGATTAACTAGAACCCTTGAAGCAGTAGTACATGAAACTGCCTCCGCCCTAGGTAACTTAACAGAAGAGCAGTCCGCCATGCGGGTTGTTGTCCTTCAGAATCGTCTTGTTATTGACGTCATCTTGGCAGATAGAGGTGGAGCCTGTAAGGTCATCGGGTCAAGTTGCTGTGTTTTCATTCCAGAAAACGCGCCATCTGTATACAAAGCTATTACACGTCTTCACAAAATTGCAAGTTTAATACATCAGAATCCAGGCACCTGGACTTGGTCCGGTTGGTTCTGGACAACGTTGTCCGCTTGGGGATGGAAGATCCTATCCTTCCTAGGCATTGGCCTTGTCATAGTATTCAGTTGCTGCCTGTGCCTACAGTGTGGGCCGGCGATATGTGGACTGTGCGCCACATCATGCATTGAACATTCCAGTTTTCTCTCAAACCGACAACGGAAGAGAGACGAGCAAATTATGTTACAAGAACAGACTGATCGATTCATGATGATCGAGATATCATGAAGGGTCCGTAGGGAACAAGGAGGGAATGAGGAAATATAAATTTTTGGTCAAGTTATGTTCCCTATCGTGTACCCCACCGTCTCAGTGTACGAGTTTAAAGTGCATGTAACTTCCCTCCTGTGCCAGCTATGAAGACGCAAATACATTTGCGTCCAACGTTAACATGTCCTCTTTCAGACCCACCCTGAATGGGTTGAATAGTCCGTTCCTAAGTATGCTATGCCAACGTCTTTTTGAGGTGTACTTTACACGTTTTTCAGCTCTGGCAAAGTAGGCCCTGAATTTCTGCCATCGAGCTTTTTCTGCCTTCTGACTCTGAAAACCTCAGCCCAGGCTGCCCCCGTACCTGTGAACTCTGCCTTACTTCCAGCGCGGCCCACCGCGCTCAGCTCAGCCTGCTGCCTGCCAAGAATGAATTCAACCTTCGAGTTATCTGTTTCCCTTTCCGAAGACGCATTCCTGCCTACTAGTTTAAGTAAACATTCCCCCAGCTGTAGAGCAAAGGGGCCTGGCCGTCCTGTCTCCGTGCAAGTAATTCATAGCCTCTGTTACCACGCTACCCTGGAAGGCCCATGCCCCCACGCTTCTCATGCAGACACTCAGGCGCTTATACACGCACTCACAGTCAGTATAGAATAGCTTCTGCCCCAGAGACCTTTCCGCCCAGATAGTTCAGTTCCTAAACATCAGATATCAGATATGATAGAAGCACAAGTTGATCTGACATGCCAGACTCCTGTCTCTTTCCGCTAGTTGAAATGTCAAGTCCCCTGCACCCTTCAGTTTCACGTCAGTCACACGTCATGCAGCTGCGCGCGCATCCACGCCTCTGATTTCTGCTGACATTGCAACATTCCTGTTTAGTGCCACCTACTTGTGACGTTTCTAGAACACACCTCCAGTTTACGCCTAGTCCACGCCTTCTGATTACGCATTAGTAACACATGGATGCTGTTATCTTGTCTTCTCTCAGCTGTTACGCCTACTATATTGCTTTCTATGATGTAAATTAAGTATATAAGCTATGTATTGTCAATAAAATATGGCTCTATCCCTTCCTGGACCC
The DNA here is from genome assembly GCF_964263255.1 of Lissotriton vulgaris. Lineage (NCBI taxonomy): Eukaryota > Metazoa > Chordata > Amphibia > Caudata > Salamandridae > Lissotriton > Lissotriton vulgaris. The sequence continues at coordinate 90,507,930 of NC_141689.1, forward strand.
TGTGTGGTTGCAGGAACCTGATATCCAGTTCCGGAACGATTCCTTTTTAAAAGGAATAAAACCCCTAAGAACTCTAACACCACGGACTCTGTTTCTTTCTTTTCCGATTGAGTTATTATTGATTAAGTACTTCCCTGCATAGAAATTAAGATGGTAAATTAAATATTTACGACAAGGGGATGGATTTTACAGTGGGGCATAGACCAGGCACTGATCATGGCAATGCAGATGGGCTCTCCAGGTATTTCCACTTAGAGCAAGAAGACTCACCTGGTCAAGGTTAGTTTATTGTCCCAAAGTTTGGGGGGGGGGGGGTCATGTAGGAGAGTAGGGTCTGCAATCCTATGATCACCCCAGATTTTTGCTTTTTGCTTCACTGGTTTACGACTTCTCTGGCTGTGGGCCTGCTAATCAGACCCACAGCCTTGCTGTTCTCTCACTAAATTGACACGTGTACCTTAGGTGCATTTACCAATTGGTACTGGGCCAACTTATCAGACTCTGTAACTCAGGGCATAGGTGTACCCAGGGCCTACCAGGGGCTGCAGCATATATTATGCCACCCCTGTCTGGCCATCTAAATCTGACACAACTGGCTGCACAACAGCTGGGGCAAGGTGGTGTAATCACCCTTTGCTTTAGATATAGTATACCTATATCTAACCCTAAAATGGACACATAGATTCCTATCAGTCACTCCTATGGCAGACCTTAACAATCCTGAAGGCAGAGTGCTTGGAATTATGTGATATGGTGCTCTGGCATGAGCTGAGCCCGTTTGCAGCTTGCGGAACCAAGTCCTAATAGCTGTTCCATGATAACGCATACCATATACTCTTAAGTGCATTATAATCCTCGCGGTTATATGCTAACTCTGGTATTGCTTTATCAAAACATGTCGAGTAAGGTGTCATACGAATTGGAATACTAACCCCTCGCCAATTCTGGCGACGGGGTTAGCATTCCACCCTTCTAGAGGGACACGACATGTATGTAACTGTGAACCCCGGTTAAAGTTAACTCGAGCCTCAGCATCACAAAATGGATGCTGCCACCACAGACACAAGTCTGACCCCCTGCAGCTGGGAGTCCTTCCAGCGAGGGGAGCTTGGACAAAGGCTTTCCTGTCAGGGGCGGTGCTAGCACCATCCCAGACAGGGTTTTGTGTATCCTGGGTAGGCAGGGCTTTACAGGAAGGTGACTGCAAGTGGCACCCCGGTGCTCACTATGCATAGGCCGGCTAGAACCAGTTCCAGGGACACACCAGCCCCTGGCCTGGGGAAAGTCCGGCATGGGAGAGGGGTGTAACCACCCCCCTTCCTGTTCCCACCCATAGGCAGGACCTAGTCGCGTGCCAGCCCCTTTTTCTTGTATAAAGTTAGGAGTGGGCCCCCTTCCAAATTAGATCATCTTGGAATCCTGAAACTAATTTCTACGAAAGGAACTCTCGACTTCTTCTCAAGATTTCTCCCTTGTGACTGAGGAGTAGTCACCCTGCACCCGCAGGCACCATCTAAGAACACTGCGGTTTGCTGCACGTCCTTCCTCCGGAATCCGACTGACCAGCACGACGAGACCCAGCTTCCCTGGCACCTCTGACCTCTACCTACCTCTACAGCTAAGCTGAGAACCGTAGGTGCGACGAGATCTCGAGGGACCGGCCATCATCAGAACTGCACGACTTCTATCCAGCACGACCGCCGAGGGATCCTCGAGTGAGTGCTTTGGGGTCCGAGAAGCCCCGACCCTGAGCAGCTCCAGCACCGAAGTCCAGCCCCCCAGCATCCACGAGATCGGCGTGGGGACCTTCTGCTTTTTGCTGCTCACCGCGTTGTCTGGCTACTAGCCCGCTGGCTTGTGGCCTTCCCGACGACGAACGACGACAACACCACTGCTGGTCTGGTTGCTCCAGACTGGCCCTTGCTCCCTTCCAACAGAGGAGCACCCCGGACCCTCCTGGTCCACTCCAGACGCCATTTTAGGTCCACCGCGTGGGCTTGCATTTGCCAAGACTTGTTGCCCCAATCCTGGGTCCAGCGACGTCGACAGCATCAACCATCGTGGGACAGCTCGCACCTCCATCCTGGTCGCCGACAATGCCTCCTGGTCCGCGAGACTGCAGAGCACAGCGTCGCCCACTCACCTGGTCGAGGTGACTTCGCCCGGTGCCATCCTGGTGCCCACACAATCACTGGCTAGTGATTAAGAACTTGGTCCCCTCTGCTTTCAGGTGTCATCCATCTTCAATCCAGGCTTGGATCACTTCGAACTTCTTCACTGGTCGCCTGCCAGCAACTTCTTTCTTCAGGCTCCATAGACTGCAACGAGGATTCCCGACATCTTTCCAGACCTATGCATCTGCAGCCCCTGGGCTAGGTAACTTCGGCATTTCGGTGCCCCAGCATAGCCTCACTATCCAAGGGTCCAGATCCTTTTTCGTTTCAGGTCTATCTAGTCGGGTTCGCCCGAGAACACTAACTTTTGCTTTTACTAGCCTCCATAGACTTTGTCCCGCATCCCGCGTGAGAGTGCACACTCTGCACCCGAGTCCCCTAGGCCTCCTGCTAGTAATCTGAAGGTTCAGTAGTCCAGTCCTAGAGATTCCAAACCCTATGAGATTAGTACTTACCTGCTAGTAATTTCGCATTCCACTTTTGTAGTATATGGTTTTCCGTGCCCCTCGGGCATTTGTGTAAATTGTGCAACTTAAAGTATTTTCGTAAGAGTTTTGTTGTGTGCTTAGTACCCTGTCATCATAAAGAGTACAGGGCTGTTGTGATCTAAATAAATACACTGTTTATTTTCATAACACTTGTGTGGTGTCCTTTCACTTGGTGTTTAAGGGGTGTATGTGATGGTATAACAGCTGGCTTAACACACCCTCTAGAGTTTAGCCCGAAGACTGCGTATCCATGCTACTAGGATAGCTGGTCTATAAGGTTGACTTACAACCAATCATCAATAAGGGTTGTTTGGACTGATACAAAGTGCTCACTAGAATAGTCAACATTATATATCAGGCCAACTTCTCACATTTACCATGGGGGGAGACATCTTAAATTAGAGGGGCGAAAAGCAAAACATTTGGGGGAAAAAGGCCAAGTCCAACACAAGGCAATTGTTTTTATTTCACTCTGCCTCCTTTTCTTCCTGATCACATATAGGAGGAACTCGAAATACATGACTTTAGGATGTGCACTGTACAAAACCTTCTCTTGTGTTTGATTTAATAACTATAATGTTGCCCATGTATAATAGCAACCCAGACCCAGAGGATGACCATGACAAGTGACTTGCATCTCGGTTCACTATTTGTATTGTTTCCAGGGGAAGGTCGCCCATGAATGTTTATAAATCCAAGTTTGTAAACCATCACTTTTTTTTTATAACTCTGTTTATTGAAAATAAACATAAATCAAATAAAAACAAACCTGGTGCAGTTATAAAACAAAATGCAGTTCTTGAGGACAGCAGGAAATATGAATGAAACAAAAGAGGACATTGGGTCAAAGGAAAACACATTAATATCATCAATACCTGCAACCGCCAGCCTTATGGTGTTACGTGGTCAACAACATCAGTCGCCTCAGTGAGTGGGGTACAGATATAACCTCTACTTTCATTCCAGGGGCCGCACACTTTGGTCCATTTACCCGGGCAACTTCTCCTTTAATACACCGCCTTCTCTGCTTGCTTGCACCAGTCCATGTCCAATGCCCAATCCGCGTGTCTGAGTGCAACCCCCCCCCCCCTTCCAGGTTCTAGCAAGCTTGCGTTAAGCGATCATACATCCCAGTGTGACCCAGAGCCGTTCAAACCTGGTTAGGTCAGTGGCTTCCCAAATATTCAAAAGACAGAGATGTTGGGATACCTCAATTGATTTATGGCATATTTGGGACATGGCAGAAACCACTCTTCCCCAGTATCTCTGAAGGGCAGGGCAATCCCACCATTGATGTAGAAAAGTACCTGGCTGCCCACAGCCCTGGGGGCATTCCGGAGAAGACAAGAGACCCATCGTAACAAGTGCCAAACTGGTGTAGTATGCCCTATGCAGCAATTTAAGTTGTATCGATTTAAAACGGGACCGGATCACCACCTCTCACGGTGATGCCAAGGCCCAATTCATCGGGGGTCACATGGTTTCAATTATCGTGCCCAGACACGGGCGCGATTATTGAAACCACATGTCTCGCTGTGGTGCGCGCGTGTGCACCACTCGCGGGCTTGTTCTTGTTTGGATTCATTTCACAGGGAAGCAACTAAATGAAAGAACTGCTGACGTCTTGTTGCTAATTTACCCGTGCTGCCCACTGCTTTTCATTACATTTTTTATTTTTAAGTTCACGTCGATCACCGAATGAGTATCAGACTCCCCTCTTTGTGGCTTTGTACTTTGTGACTCCCCCGTCTTCTGCTCTCAGTTTGTGTGATCCCAGAGTATGTGTTCCACGCCCAGTATTGCCTGAAACCTTGCCGTACAGTGTTGTTGATTAAAGATTTCCCTGCTTGCCTTATTGCATAAATCGGATGGCTGCTGTGCCTGTGTAATCGGATGGCTGCTGTGCCTGTGTAATCGGATGGCTGCTGTGCCTGTGTAATCCGATGGCTGCTGTGCCTGTGTAATCCGATGGCTGCTGTGCCTGTGTAATCCGATGGCTGCTGTGCCTGTGTAATCGGATGGCTGCTGTGCCTGTGTAATCCGATGGCTGCTGTGCCTGTGTAATCCGATGGCTGCTGTGCCTGTGTAATCCGATGGCTGCTGTGCCTGTGTAATCCGATGGCTGCTGTGCCTGTGTAATCCGATGGCTGCTGTGCCTGTAGACGTTTATGCTTCGTGTGCGCATGCTGCTACTTGGTATTTACTCTCAATGAGTTTGAATGCCCCGCCCTCTTTAGAAACAAACATACCTCACTTGTTCGGGAAACGAGAATAGTTTACAAAATGTGTATTTCCACCGTGTTTGGACTGGGTGCTTCTGCCAGCTATGTGCTGTTTCCCAAGGCCTTGGCACTTATAAGCAGGCCCGGCTCCAGGAATTTTTCTTTGGGTGGGCCAAGTGTGCATTTGGGTGGGCCACTGCGGGCTCGATTTGTCGCACTCTTTTCCAAATCTCTTTCTAAATATTAACACTCTCAAAAAGTGTTTTTTCCATGTAATGTTCCTTTGATGGGAAGAGGAGGTTTCTGAGGTGGGGGTATCAGGCAAGTGACACTTCTCTGGCTCCCTCTGTGCGAACCTTCAGGGAGAATCCCACTTCATTACTACCTCCACCTGACCCCGGACTCTGCAACACACTCACTCCCTTACAGGCTTGATTATCCACTACTCCTCTCCAGTGCACCTTATCTCACAGCTGACCTTGGGCCCCAGCCCCATGACAGGCACCATCGGGCTCCACTTTTATTTTTCCCTGTAAAAACATTAGTAAAATCACCTTCAAACTTAAAACATTGAATATAGCACTAAATATAATTACCACGCACTTTAAAGTATGTTCCACAGTAGCCCTTGTGACCCGACTGCTAATTTAATAAACAAAAACAGAAATGCCATGACAGGGCCGGCTTCAGCGCTGATGCAAAAGTCTTTTTTGGGGCCGCACCAATAACCTCTTTCTCCGTAAATACCTTTACTACCACCTTCCAACAGTGCCCCTCATCCTTCCATGGCCCCCCCTATTGACCTCCTCCTCGGATTCCCTCACTGCCACATGCCACAAGTGCCCCTCATCTCCCCATAGCCCCTCCCCTTTTGACCTCCTCCTCGGATTCCCTCACTGCCACCCTCCACCAGTGCCCTTCATATCTCTGTAGCCCCTCCCCCTCATGACCTCCTCCTCAGACTCCCTCACTGCCAACCTCCACCAGTGCCCCTCATCTCTCCCTAGCTCCCCCGTCCACCCATGAACTCTTCCTCGTATTCCCTCACTTCCACCCTCCAACAGTGCCCCTCATTTTTACGTAGCCCCTACCTCATATGCATGTCATTTGTTGGATAGCGCTACTCATATCGGTGTAGTGTGTGTCAGTACTTTACACCACACACACATTATACAGAGACCATGAACCATACAAGGATGTTAATCAGACTACAGGGAATGTCACGTAAGCCAATGAGGATTACAAGGTGTAGGATTCACATTTTATCCATACTGGTAGGCAGTATATTTTAAGAGGGTTTGGTCTGGGGAAACACAACCTTAGGATTTAAAGAGTATCCCATGGGGGTCAGCTTTACTGATAAAAATGTATATCTGCCCAAACATACTCATTTTAGCAACATTAGAATAATGAAAGACTGGGGCAGTTCTAACTATATCACAAAACAAATAAAGTGAAGTTCTAACTATACCATTCATGTTTGTATGCAGCTCTTTGATGACAGTTCATTGGTCACTGCCCTATGTTAGGATTGTAACTTCTGAACTCCAAGTAACACAAGGATCTCTGTGACAGAGGCAGTAACCCACTGAGCTATCCACATAAAACACAGTTCATCTGCATTTAAAAACTACTAACAGACAAATGATTGCTCTCCAGCAGGATCATTAATCACCAGCCTTATCTGGGCACTTTGTATTGTCTTATTGTTGTCCTGCATCGGTCTTTGATAATGATAACAAGCATTGGCCTAGCCAATAGGTCTCGCCTTTGGGACCTTATAAGTGTTTAGTTATCCAGCACAATATCCTTGATGCAACATTAACTGTTGCATTAGTTAAACACTTATAAGGTCCCAAAGGCAAGACCTATTGGCTATGCCAATGCTTGTTTCTTCTGCTTTGTTTTTCTAGATGAACAGTGATATGCAGAAGGACGATATTATGGCAACATGTTTATTTTTGGTGCACTTCATGTAATTAAAGAGCGTTATTGTTAAATTACTTATGTTAAACTGATATAAATATATTTTGCAACAAATATCTAACTGCTTTTTAGTGTGTTTAATTTTACAATACAAATCCTACTTTTATTCTCCACACCTGCACCCATCCTATCTATTTCATATGAAAAAGCAAAATGATATTTGAGTATTGTGGGAAGGCAAGCGTGTGACCATGTATTATAAGGAATAAAGTACACCCTAGCATACATTAACGCGATATTGCAAGTTACCTCTACAACCTTATAAAGGAACTTTGCCTTCAGCCTCATTCTTCTATATAGTCGTGGAACTTGTCTGTAACTTGCTAAATCCTTAATATGTACAGTAGGGTTATTTAAGCTATATTTAATATACCTACGTGTAGGTTTTTTCAGCCAGCTTTTTTCATTCATCAATCTGCTGTTGTGTTATTCAGATTTTTACTATGCCCACTACAGCTGTCAGCCCAATTCAGCCATTGGATAGCTTCACTGTGAACAATGCCAATTGTTCATTTGACACGGAGCCTAAACTCACCCAAAGTAGTTCCGTTAAGTGTCAGCGACTGCTGCGCAACTAAAGTGTGCTTTCTCAGACCAAATATTTTTGCTTTCAACCAATATTATTATTTTAGACTGATGAGGGCCTGCCAACTTCCCCAACACTAGATTTCGCACAATTCTTAACAGATCCCTTGAAAATTACAGTCGAGATTAAAATTATTCTGGAAAAAAAGTTAATATTGCAACTAGGACAAAACAATTCGGAGGCAATTTCGCTATTAAAACAAACATAGGCTTATAAAACGGTAACGTCCATTTGTGATGAGATGCATCTTATACTGCGCCGACTTATTCACGCGTATGCTATAAAAAATACAGATGGGCGAACCCAAGTACTCATGGGACAAGCTGAGCCAGACCTGAGCGATGGGCATGGGGGGGTCGTTATGATGAGCTAAAAGGTAGTGCCTTCCTTCTTGGGTGCTTTTACCGTTTTAGCACACTTCTGCTCATCAGAACCTGTGAAAGTGTTTTAGGCTAATATGCTTCCGTCGCCTCTGAAAACCAGCATTTCATTTTTATTCTATTTCTTTTGTGCAGTTTTATATAGCGCCAACTGGGCCTGAAGGTATTGGAGCGCTTTTCATGAGCACTCCTAACATTAACACAAGGCCCCATTCATTTTTAAGAACAGAGCGAATAGGTGATTTGCCCAAAATCACAGGACGTTAAGCCACACCGAGACTTGAACCAGGTTACCAAGGTCCAAAGTCAGCACTTCTGGGCATAACGCCTCATCCTCCCACCATATTCTGTTAAAACTTTTTTTTAAACACCAAGATGGGTCTTTTAGACAGAGCTGCTAAAGGCAGTGTGTTCCTGTTGGTGTTTTTAGAGTTGCAACACAATGCAGGTTTTCCATTGCTTGTGAAGACCAGCAAGCTGGTTCAACTTTAAAAATACACCAACCCAGGCGCATATCGGTAAAAGATGGCACTAGGCAATGTGTCAGTGTTTCTTGCCTCAAGAAGGGTCTGGGCTCGGATCGTGTTAGGTTCAAGGGTCTAAGAGGACCCCCAGCCAGAGCCAGGCATCGGTCTCGAACCAATCTCGAGCTTTAAGGGGTCGTCCAACAGTATGAAAATACTGGCGCGATGGGCGCCTGATAACCAAAATTCACTTTGACTTGTTTTTATTCACTAATGAACAGACACCTATTTGGGTAAAATATGCCCCTGGGCACTTGTAAGAGTGAAACGCAGCTATGGGTAAGATGATCATCTGACTGGCACGAGAGACCTGCACATCACTCTGGGAGCTGAGAACGCCCTGTCAGTTTATAACAATCACTGCTCCAGCACACACATCACCACCCTGACATACTCTAAATAAAAAGCTGTGCATTCAGTGATCCCATGTGACCACGTAAGGAGTGGGATTCTAGCATGCAACAGACAACTTGGGTTTGATGCACTTTACTGTAATGTACAGTGCATTCTGGAAGTGCTTCGGTGCAGGCACAGCGCACGCATAAGGTGCTGTAATAGGTCCTTTGGTTCCCAGCTCATCTAGGAGTAACCAGATTGTTAGCATCAAAATCAGGGACGTTCCACAACAAGGCAGGAAGACACCTGTGCTTCGTTCAAGGGGCACAGAGTGCAGCTGGCAGCCCCCATAACCACGGAAAGCGCACACAACGAAGCACCGGGCAATGACATTTAACTTTCGCGTAGCAGCATCTCTTAACTGAACTGCTTTCTGATCAGGGCTGACAACTAATCCTCCCCAGGAACTTATGAAAAAACTTGCCGCCCTCGCTATTGCGTCGACCTGCTCCAAAAAAAAGATGACGTGACATTTACCGAAATTTACTGAGACAAAATGGTGAAAAAAAACGGCGGTGAAAACGGGGAGTGTCCTTCAACACTGGAGACTCCTGGTTTACCTTTGTTCCACCTCTAAATGTAAAACCAAGCCTCATTAACATGTAAATGGTCGTTTAATGACCTGTGAAGTACGCGGGTGCGATAATCTCTAAAACTGTCTCTGTGTGTGCGCCTGGGAATGTCTCGCCCCGGGGCTGATGCACACAGGAGGGTTGAATCACTTTGAGCCCAATGGGGTTGCGCACAGCCTGCCTTCAAGCCCACGGTGCGAGGGCCAAGGCTCCAGTTTGGGTGGGCCAGGTTCATGTTTGGGTGAGCCTGGCCCACCCGGCCCACCCGCTAGAACCGGGCCTGCTTATAAGGGTCGATGAGAAGGTAGGGAGCCAGAAGTGGTTGTGTGCCGTCAATTAATTGTGATGTTTTGACAGCAGATACTTTTAGTCTCTCCTTTTGTCTGTACTTTGGGGTGCTCTTTGTTCCAGACAGGCTTCACAACTTCCACCCCCATTCCGCGCTTTTCTAGGGTGCTGGGAAACTGACTGTCACCACCACTCACCAGCTCCATGGTCTGCACCCCTCAGCGCCATGTGTTATCGAATTTAAAGAGAAACGAAGCAGCGGCGTTTGCTCCTTCCCTCGACTGGAGAGGTTCCCACAGCAATCCTCCTGCTGCTTCCTGGTTCATTGTGCAGATGAAAGGCCCCGGGCGCTTCGCCATACCCACACTGAGGTAGACGCACGGAGCTTTAGGCGCACCGCACAATGTAATTGTATAACTTAAATATTTAGATGACTATCCTGTACTCTTTCCCAACACCCTTTATTCTGAAGCCATACCACAGGCCTGCTCAGTGCTCAGCTCGAGAATAGAGATCAGATTGCAGGTAACTTCAGGCGCCTCGAAGCCGCTGTGTTTTCAGTCTTGGGGCCCTTCCCTGCTCGAGTTTCTCTGCACAGGGCCGACGCAGGACGAGTGCGCGCGCATGTTAGGTCTATAGCGAATGCATTAATGTTGAACACCTCAGATTTAGTGCGTGGGCTGCTGAGCCCGGAAACACAGGGCATAACTGCCCCTTCGTGCCTCCGAGCTCCACGGTCAGTGAAACCCACACAGCACAAAGAACGGGGTCACGAGAGGGCACCTGGCGTTCCCTTCAATAACGTGCTGCATTCTGGGAGTTGTAGTGCTGGGTCAGCAACAGACTAGGATTCTGATCTATACGAAGAGGAAAACTGGCACTGGGTGTCCCAAAAGAATGGAGGGCGGAGGGTCACCCTCCTTGTGACAGCAGAGATAGCTCTCAAAAACAGTCATCTGTAAAATAAAGAGCAAAGGACTGCATCACAATGTCCCTGCTCAAACAAACTATGTGATCCTGGGCGAATCCCTAGCTCGACTCCTAAACCATGGGTGCACCTAGAGTTCACAGGGTGCACAATAATATTTATTCATTTAACAATCCACCCGCTGGCTTAGTGAGCATGAGCACGCTTGACATGAAAATATAGAGGAGAGGTTCAGCCTTAAAAAAGAAACATCTATGTAAATATAGTTTGAATTTTTCATACTGCCACTGTCTTCTGGCCCATGAAACCGGTCCCACTGATAAGGTCCATTAGACCAGTGGTCATTACAGCACACGTATAAAGTGCTTAAAAATTCAGCACGGACCTGCATGCCCCCTTCACACTTCCCCCTTCCTCCCCTCCTTTCTACTTCTTTCACCCTTTCTTTCCTCTTTCAATGTGTTGCTTATTTTTTACGTAATGTGTAATTATCAGTCAGTCATTATACTTTTATTCGACACATGTATCATAAAAAGTACAAACATACAATACACACGAAAATATAAAAACCATTTCATCATTTAAAAGAATACATATACAAATCATGTAGGAATGTTGACTGAAGAAACATTATTTAACAACTTTAACCTAATGATCCAGGCACATGATAGAAACTTTGCAACCCCACAAATAGTAGCCATACAAGAGGTGTTGGAGATGAGGATACGTAATGCTGATTTGTGATCCCTGACTCCAAGATTCTTTAATACAGGTTTTAGCCATTTGTTCCTAGGTAGGGTATATGCTTTACAGGCAAAAAAGAAGTGGCCTAATGATTCTTCAGGGTTTGTACAGCCTGGGCACTTTGTATCCTCTTCCCTCCTTCCACTCCATCTAGACGTGAAATTTTTAAGGGGCAATGTTCCATGTCTAAATTTCAGATAAAGTGTCCTATCCCGAGGAATCTGGATAAAATCCAAAAACAATTCTAGCTTTATATTACACTTATGGGTCAAAAAATTCTCAGTTAATTGTCCCCAATTTGAGTTCTGTAAAGCCTTGGCCTCAATCCAGTCCCAGTATAGTTTTTTTACCATTTGTTTTGGTGGAGGGGATTGGGAGGCCCATGCATCGCATAAACCCACGCTAGCTACAAGTTGTTTTAAGACATTTAGCCACTTGATTTTACCTGAAGTGTTTAATTTTAACATTTCATCCAACACTAAAGCATAATTAGCTAATTCGGGAGTCCTCCTCAAACGTACCCAATATAGGAGGGGACAAAGCTGAACAATGTCCCGAATGGACCTCCTACCTAGATCTGCAAATAATGGTTTTAATGGGGTAGAAGTTGGTAGTGAAACCAAGTCCCTCATGAACTTATTCTCAGTTAGGACATGATTATTGATGTTCTCGATGCCCCATATTTCTGAACCATAAACCGCTGAGGCTATTGCTTTTCCCTCATAAACTGACAAGGCAGGGGCAATTGGCCTGCTCACTGAGAGACGCTGGTTTTTTAGAATAGTGCCGGAAACTCTTTTAAGGTTTAAAATCATTTTACTTATATGGGGTTCCCATTTCATATTATTATTAATTCTAACACCAAGGTAATCAAACTCTTCGACCACCTCAAGGAGAGATCCGTTCAAAGTCAGGTGTATATTCCTGTGGTTTCTCTTGGCGGTCATGACCATTAGTTTGGTTTTTGCAGTGTTTATTGTAAGTCCCCGTTCCTGACAAAAAACACTAAACTGGTCAAAGAGAGTTTGGAGGCCCTTGGGGGTTTTTGATAACAGAAGGGTGTCGTCGGCAAAGAGGAGCAATGGCGTTTTCTCCCCGGCCATAATGGGGGCATCTGCCGGTATCTCTTGCAGATGTTTCACCACCCCGTTTATGAAGAGGGAGAACAAAGTGGGGGCCATCACGCACCCCTGCCGCACCCCTCTGTTAACAGGGATACGCTTTGTGAGTTGTCCCTGCGTCCCCCATCGTATCCTAGCATAGGTACCCTCGTGGAGTTTGATAATAAATTGTAGCAAATAGGATGGGAAACCCATGTCCAATCAAACGTCCCATAATTTGGCACGGGGTATTACATCAAATGCAGTTTTTAAATCTATAAAAGCCAGGTAAAGACTCCCTCTGGCTATTGACACTGTTTTCCAAAAAACTGCACAAAATCTAAAAACTTGATCGATTGCTCCTACATTACCTCTGAATCCTGCCTGGAAGTGGGACAAGATATTATCTTCCATAAGCCAGTACTCAATCCGATTTATAATGACCCTACCAACTACTTTTTGAATGACATCAATTAAACTAATTGGTCTGTAGTTGGCAGGGTCCTCTCTCTCACCCTTTTTAAAAATAGTGCCAACTTCGGCGCCTTTCCACGAGTCAGGTACTTGGTGGCCAGACTGGATAAGATTCATGATGTTTACGATTAAATCCGCCCAAACCGTGGGGTTATGCAACAGTAGATCCCCCGGAATTCCATCCGGGCCGGGTGCCTTGCTAGGTGTTATTTTATGAATAGCTTCCTGAACTTCACGGGGCGTAAACAACACATCTATGGTGTCACCATTTTGTTGAGCCAAACAGCCAGTATCTAGTGCTGGAAGGGCTGGCACAACTTCCAGGCTGCCTTCACCATATAATTTAGAAAAATGAGAGTGCCATTGGCACTCAGTTATATGATTTGGAATGGGCTCAGCACCACGTCTGTCAAGAATATTTATCAATTTCCAGAATACAGTGGCGTTTTTCCCATGGGCCGCTTCCTTTAATGCCTGCCAATGTTCCTCTTCCCAATCTTTTTTGGCTTTCGCAATGCTAATGCGATAATCTTGTCTTGCTGTTTTGGCAGCTAGTATATCCTTATTTTTTATGGCCAAGGAGATGGCTTTTCTTTTTTCCCTACAAGAGACAGTATACCAAAGGTTACCCTTCCTTTGGGTATGTTTAATCAGTGGACATCCCTTATTTTTTTTTAGAAAAGAACGTACTAATCTCCCCTATTAAATTCTTATACTTAGCTGCTAACGTGGATCCCCGGGGCTGGAAAGGAGTTTGGTGAACTAATGCCAAGGCACTCGAAGCAGCCAGAACTAGAACTTTGATGTTGTCGAGTGTTCCTTCATCGCACCTGACCACGTTCCATTTAAGCCTGCGGTTACAGTTAGAGGGAACTAATTCTTTAGTGATCAGCCCATTTAAGGCATTATTGCCAATATTGTCACCCCAGAACATACCCATACAAAGGGGATTGTGGTCACTATCAATCCTCTGACAGACCTCCATATCAACAAGGTTAGCCCATGACCAAACATCTAAAAGGATATAATCAATCCGTGACGGGCAGCCTTTTCGATTAAAGGTCATAGCGCCCATACGGTCTGATGTAGTGCGGCCATTTAAGGCCCATAGGTCGTGGGCAGACACCAGGGCATTTAGCTGAATGGCTCTGGCAGACCACTTCTTAATTGGGGCCAGTGATAAGGATGGAATAAACTGGTTCCCCAATTTATTATGAGAACCCAAGTGGTCCTCCTCATCAAGGGGCTCAAAAGTACAATTAAAATCACCTCCCACCAATACTGAGGATTTAGAGGGGAGGGAGGATAGCCTATTGTCTAACAGCTCTAATATGGGTGAAGATTGACCCCCTGGTAGACCTCTGGCATAAACACAGAAGAGTTCCAAAACATTTCCGTCGGAATGCCTTTTAACGGTTATGTGAAGTATGTCATTGGTGGGGATGTGTTTAACAATAACTTCACAATTCAGATCTAACCTGATCCAAATAAGTAGGCCTCCCGATGGACGCCCCTTCCCCTGTTGAGTTGCAGGGACGAAAAATGTGGAATAACCATGCTTGTGTTCTGGCTGAACACACCAAGTTTCCTGGAACATACAGATATGATAATCCTCTAGGAAATTATTCCAAGCAGGATTAGACAGATTTTTCTTTAAGCCTGCTATGTCCCAGGACAGAATTTTAATAAGGGGAGATGCCAATGGGGGTTTTTTCGAGGGTGTCAAAATATCAATATTCCCTACCAGTGTGTCTAGATTATCACTATCCTGAATGGGTAGACCCTCCCTAGCGTTGGAAATAGGACCACTGTCTGGGGGAATAAATACCCCTCTCTCGTTGGAAACTTCAGGAGACTGAGGTGATGGTCAGTCCACCTCTTCCAGCCCATTAAAACGGTTGTAACAGGGGAATAAAGGATAGTTAAGCTGTGGACCCCATCCTTCTCCACTAAACTGGGGATCACCCTTCCAGTGGTGCCCCTTCCTCCTGTGAACTAGATTCCATCCTTCCTCAGAAGCCATTCCCCACTGTTGGGGGTTCTGGTAGGTGGATTTAACATTCCAATTGCTACCTTTCCCTAGCCCTTTATTTGCCGGCCTCAGCCAACTCCATCTAACATCCTCATGAACCTCTTGCATGTGTAATTATCATTTTCTGTAACATTGTGTAACCGAATGTAAAGCGCTCTGATACCTACGGGTCTAGCCAGCGCTATATAAAACTCATTAAATAAATAAATAAATAAATAAAAATAAATGTGCTCGAGGAACTAAATAAGACAGACAGTGAGAAAACTGAACAAGCATTCGCAATGCAATAGGTCTCGCAATTGCAAAATATTGAGCTATTGGCACTGTAAACGACAATGCCTTTTATTTATGTTTAAAAAAACTTCAATAATAAAAGGCATTGTCATTTACAATTCCAATAGGTCAAAGTTTCGAAAATGCGAGACCAATTGCATTGCAAATGCTTGTTGAAAGTGCCATGTGGCACACATTCATGCCCTTCGAGCATGTATGTGCGCCACATGTGCACACATGCACATTTCAGGGGTGGAACAGGGTGTTCCTCTGGCGCCCGCAATTTGTGAGTACCTATTGGGTACTCGCAAATTGCGGGCGCAATTCCCATTCATTCCTATGGGCCTGCCTGATTCTGTAAAAATCGCTATTAAGGAATCGCAAAACTGACTTTACCTAAATCTGACCCAAAGTAAATGTGTTAAAGCGCAAATGGGCTACTAAAAGGTCACAAATTTACTACTAGATGATGATTGTATTGTGAAAGGCTAACACACTTGATTGTACTGTTCCTAACAACAAAACCAATAAAAATTGTGTTTATAAAAAAATAATAATGAGGGACTAGATATCTTAGGCCATTAACATTTACTGTAATTGCTCAAAGGTGCGTGTACCTTACCTACAGGCATCAGGTCACACTTACCTCTTCCGAAGCTTGACTGCTAATACAGCGATTGACAACAGGAGACAAGTAGCAGTGACAATAGCGACCACGGCCAAGCTCTTGTAGAAGTGAACCTCCTCAGCAGCTAGAATGAGAAGATGGATAAGGAAAAGACACACCAATGAGCTGATTCCAACAACAGTGTGTGGGAGATATAAACGGCTTGAAAACATACTATGTGGAATTGAATGAACACCCTCCTTAATAAAGACTGCATAACAGAGGTGGGTGAACTTTTGCACAGTTTGAAAATGTTGCTTGAACTATGAACTCTGCTTAACTTTCTTTGCTGAAAACATCTGGGAAATAATTTTCTTGAAAAATTGATTTTCTTCTGCTGATTAAGATATCTTAATCATATTTGTTTAGATTGCTTGATTTTTAAAGCTTTGCAGGCACCTGAAATTCATGAAGATTCCAAGGTTGTTAAAAACTTTTTAGGAAAAAAGTGACAAATTCCCACGCCCCTAGCTTACAAGCGCCTCTTCTTATCCTTTTTACCAAGTTTGTCTTGCTTACCCTGCACATTGAAGTACAGAGACGTTGTTGTGGAGCCCAGTGTGTTGTTGGCTGTGCAGACGTAGTTAGCAGAATCTTCCATTTTGGCCTCTATTATTTCCAGCCGCAGTGAGTTGTATGTAGAGGATATCCTTAACCTTGGGTCCCAGGTGCTGTGGGAGCTGGTGGAAGCCACAGGCGCATCATGTCGATACAAGGTTAGGATGGACGCAGGGGCACTGTCAACCAAGCACTGTATGATACCCAGCCGCCGGCCCTGGGTCTCCAGGAACGAAGACGCTTGGAGGTCTCTTGGAGCATCTAGACATGGAAAAAACAAATACTGCTTAGTGTGATTGCAGACAGGTTCCTATTCATGATTTATCAATTAAACCAGGTTTGCTGTAAGTTTTACCTAATAAGCAGTCAGTAACAACCAACAACATGGTGTAAAATACTTGATTCAACGCTATAGAGAAACAATTTCTGTACACATGAGGGTTCATTGACTCCATCAACACCCATCTTAGAAAATGTCCTTGGGACAGTCCTTATCAGAAGAAGATGGTCCACTTGGAGCATCAAAGTGTTCCGCACTCTCTTCTCCTTTCTTGGCGAGTTGTAGTACGGCTCTCTACAAATTCTTATTTTTTTTTTAACAACTCTTTTTTTTGATAGATCGCACATAAGACACAGCGCTCCGTACCCCGGAGAAGCTGCAATAAGTACATTATAACATAATCAGCGACCCATATTACATCCTAATATTCAACCCCTAACCCCTATTCTCCCCCCCCCCTTTGTCCCACTTCCTCCCCCCCCACCTGCACAGTGTCTCTTCAGTCACAAATTCTTATTTTGATTTTAGTTTTCTTTCTGGAAATGTTGTTGATGGATTATGTCATTTGAACCCTACTTTGGGCAATGCCAAATTTAAGGAATATCTATACGCAATAAATTTACATAAAATATATCTATAAGGGGATAAGACTGGCCTTTGACTGGATCACAGATTTGGTGGGGACAAGTGAGGAATATTGGAGTGGGTGATGACCTTCACTCGGATGAAATCCTGCGATACCAAAATCCCGTGACTTCCTTGGCACTGTAACCAAAGAGGCAGACACAGGAGGAAGTGGATCCACTTGATTTGTTCTTTTCTCATGCATTTCCAAGCAGAGGCAAGTCCTTAGCGTTTATATATGTGAATAGGGGCCCAATGGCGGGCAAGTTCTCCAGGATGCCAATACACACCTCAGCTCAAGACAGCAAAGGAGAGGGATGCATATCAAGTACAATGCAGGGAAAAGTAGTTGGGTATGGAAACAGGTGTGTCCTCCTCACTCTCCACCAGCTAACAATAGTTTTGGGGGAAGGACCCGGGAACAAGTGGCATGCCGATTTCCATATCCGAAACACCATATTCCACTCCAGGCTTTACTTTAACAAACTATCTTAATCTCAAACATTAGTCCAATTTAATCTTAAAGGAAGACGAGGTGTACATCAGAACAAACCATGGATTTCCTGCCCAGTGGACTCCAGGATCATCATTTGAGGGGACTCTTCATCAGTTCCAACTATTTCAGAAGAAGGCCAGCATATGCCAAGGTTTGTCAAAGGAATAATTCTTCATGGCCAAAGGTTATTTAATTTCTAGTGGAGGCTGAGCATACAAGAGAATGTACAGAACAACTCCCTATCATCTCGATTTGAAGCAGACCCTTGATTTCTATTAAGGCTTTCACTTTAGCACTAAGACAACTCAGTCACTGCTAAGAGGGATGTCTGCTCCTTGTAGTAGTGGAGGAGAGAATAGAATGATCTGTGCCTTTGGAGGATATACAGAAGCAATTGGAATACAGTTAACAATTGGAATTTGAGGGGGTCTTGTTATTAGCACCTGCAGCTGAGGCTTGTTTTGTGGCAGGCACACATTTGGCTAGCATTAAAGATACCCCAAAGTGGGTGCAAGGCTGGCATCAGAAACATTGAAAACAAAGTCCACACAACATTCAAGAAGACAAAAAATGCATGTGCTTTACGTGATACAGTAAAAAGTCCACACACAATGTTTGATATTATTTCAAAGAAGCTTTTTCAATTCTTATTCAACATGCGAAATCAATCCTGCAATGAAGAATTTTGGAAACAAAAAAGAAGAAAACACAATAGCCCAAAACAAACAGATGTCCAGTATACACACAAAAGAATTTTTCAATCGTTTTAAAAGTAGAGGAGAGAAGACTCTACTGTTTATTCTCAATAAAATTCCTCCTCAAGGTACAGTACATAAATATGCAGTTATTATGAAACAAGGGGTTACCAAAAGGGTAAAGTGCATAGAGTGAGAAGTTTAGTGCTCGTGTGAAAGAGAAAAAGGACCGAGAGGTCAGGGGATGGTGAATTACACAATTGTCTTTGAGTCCAAGGTTAAGATAATCCTTGGTGTGGTTCAACAAGAGCCTGCCCTCAATAGTTTTTGCAAAGAAATGTCAATCTTTTTGTCTTTGCGGCGATCAATTCGCTCGGTGCTTCGTACCTTCAGAAGGGGTGAGTGGGCAGGGGCATAGGAGATGCAGGCTCAATGAGAGGGAGATTGTCGACGTTTCGACCCAAGGATACGAAGGGCAGTTTATATCCTCATGAACGGGTCTTCATCAGGACGGGAAGGTGAAGGGAAAGAGCTAAGTTACATTATACTCATGTAACCCCAGCAGTGTGGGCGGACACCTGTAACAAAAATGCAAGGGCTAAGTATCTCAAACCAACAACATGAAGGTTTAGAACTGAATGTCCGTACTCCAAAGGCACTCACCCTTTAATGGTGTGCCATATGCGAAAAGATCAATTTGGTTTTGAAAGCCGTCCAAACGTGCTCTCGAGTACTGGAGAGAAAATTAAAACACATTGCCATCAGTGCTGTGTTTCCTCAAGTACAATTGGATATGAAAAACATTGGCTGGACTGAGACAGTACTACACACAATGACATTACATAAAAAGCGCTTGAAAAACGCTGGTTGCACTCACCCTCGCTGTGTGGGGCGATGGATGGTAATTGATTGGTCGGTCGAACAGTATACACGCTGTGTCTGTAGGCAAGAATGTATAGTTAGCTAAATGGATCCGCAGTCCAAAAAGAGAGGATGATTAGGAAAGCTCAAGGATGCTTATTGCCATAACATACCTCCTCAGTAGAACTGCACGGCCTATCAATGGGGCTCTGTCTGTTGGCGACTGCTGAGAGATGCTCAGTCGGCGCCAGATTAAGTAGTGGACGTGACGGCAACGTGCACGCCACTAAGACTCACGCTAGAGTCGGGGCTGTTGCCTAGCAACATGTGTGGATTGGAGAGAAGACAGACTCCAGGCGTATTAGAGGTTTGGAAAACATAGTAAACAAAGGATATAACTGTATGTAAAAGAAAACAATTTACAGGGTATATGTTATACAGTACATAATTACGAGATGTAGGAAGAATTATATACATGTCGGTCATATATTTACATACAGTTTCCTATGACTGCCCGCAAAACAAGTAAAAACAGAAAGTTTACATTAACCATTGTACAGGGTAGCCATTTGCCTTGTTGTTTCCTCATACTCGTTCAGACCCCGGTTGACTGTGTCAAATATATGCATCCATTTGCATTCTCGGAGGCTCAGGGTACTAGCAAAATTCCCACCCCTTACATTCACTTGGACTTTCTCCAGAACCCACCATCTGATGCTTTCTGGCGGGTGACCGAAGGTCAAAAAATGTTCCACCAGGGGGGCGCCCTGTACCTTGCAGCGTATTCTGCTTACATGTTGCAGAATGCGAGCTTTAACCTTCTGTATGGTCTGGCCTACATATAGGAACCCACATGGACATCTGATCGCATAGATAACACCGGCCGAGTTGCAGTTGGTTTGTTGGCGCATGGTGTGGGTGTAGTTGTTATGCGTGCACTGTTTAATTTCCAGAGTCATGGGGCAAGCTTTACACGAGCCACACTTATAGTGGCCGATCACTGGTGGAGTATTCCAAAGGGTTGTTTGTGTATTGTTGGATTTACTGTGAAGTAGAGATTGGACTACATAGTCCCTCACGCTCTTCCCTTTCCTAAACGCATGCATGGGAGGGTCTGGAATCCCTATCTCATCTGCCACTAAGTGCCAGTGACCGTTTATGATTCTCTTAATGTCACTGCTCCTAGTGTTAAAGGTAGTAACACAGGTCATTCTTTTGTTGGTATCCTTCTCTTTCTGTTTCGGTTCGAGGAGGAATTCCCTGTGGCAGAACCATGCTTTTTTGCGGGCCTTTTTGAGCAATCTGCGTGGGTAGCCCCTGTCTGCTAAGCGCTCAATCAATAGCGATGATTCATTGAAGAAATCAACCTTCCGGCTACAATTCCTACGCAACCTCAGAAATTGCCCGTAAGGTAGGTTATCCCTGAGGTTGCGAGGATGATGGCTTGAGTAGCGAAGCAGGGTGTTCCTTTCGCTAGGTTTTCTATAGAGTGTGGTCCGCAGGTGTCCCTCATCTTCAACTATGCTGATGTAAAGAAAGTTAATCTTTTTATCACTAAAGTCGAGTGAGAATTGGATGTCGTTGGATCGGCTGTTGAGCCAGATGTGAAAGTTTCTTAAATGTTCCTCACTGCCCTGCCATATCATCAACACATCGTCTATGTAACGACGCCATAGTACGATGTTGTCATGGAAAGGGTTGGTCTTGTTTAGTACAAAGTTATGTTCATAGGAGTTCATGAAGATTATGGCCAGATCGGGGGCAAAACTTGCCCCCATGGCTACGCCCTTCGTTTGAACATAGTAGTCTCCATCAAAGTAGAAGAAATTCTTCTTCATAGCGATTTCTAGGAGATCCAGAATGAAAGTCGTCGGGACCTGGCAAGGTCTCGGCCTCTCATCCAGAACCCCTTTGATGACTTCAAGTGCAGCCTCTTGTGGGATATTGGTGTAGAGTGAGGTTACATCCATTGTGACCAACAAGTTGTTAGTTCTGTCAAAAGGGTACTCATCCACCAATTGTATCACCTGCATGGTATCTCTTAGGTAAGCCGTGGTTGTCTCAGCAATAGGTTTTATGAATATATCCACGTACTTACAGAGGGGTTCTAACACTGAACCACAGCCGGAAACGATCGGTCGTCCCGGGGGTTTGTCTAACCGTTTATGCACCTTGGGGAGCGTGTAGATCGTGGGTAGCCTAGGGTGGCTGTTGTTAAGATATTCATATTCATGTTTGGTTAGAAAACCATCCTCTAAGGCCTTGCTAGTGATAGATTTTATGTCAGCGCTTATCTCCTTAGTTGGGTCTGCCTGTAGTTTTCTGTAGTTGCCTTCCACCCCAAGCTGTGAGATTATCTCAGACTTGTAGTCATCCCTGCTCTGTATGACGATCGCCCCACCCTTGTCGGCTGGTTTGATCACGATATCAGGGTTTTGTTTAAGTGTTTCCAGTGCCAGTCTCTCTTGCTTGCTGGTATTGAATTTAGTGTATTTCTTTTTAGCTAGCACCTTGTTGATATCTCTCATCACCACTTGCTCAAATGCCAGAATTTTATGCGACACCATTTGTGCTGGTGGTGTAAAGGTGGAGGGTGGCCGTAGACCGGTATTGCTGAATATCGGTTTGAAAGGGATTTTGTTAAAATGATGTTTCAGTCTCACCTTTCTGAAAAACTGGTGCAGCTCAGTTTTCAAATTGAATGTGTTGGGAAGGCTAGTGGGGACAAAAGAGAGGCCCTTTTCAAGTATTTTTGACTCCTCTGGTTTCAGGGCATATGTAGACAGATTTATTATCGAGCTGCTTTGCCCAGTTACAGGTTGGAATGCTGCCACCTGTAGTGTTTCTGCCGGGTTCTGATTTCCCCATGTGTTTCCGGTCTGAAGTGGACCTGTTTCTTTCCTGTTCCACCCCTTCCTTGATTCCAGTTCGATTGTCCGCGGCCCCTGGGTCTCCCCCAGGGACGGCCTCTGCCTTGGTAACCTCCCCATTGTTCCTCCTCTAAAAAAGTGTTTGAGTAGTCAGGGTATGAGTTGCTGCTGGTGCTGGGTCTTTCTTGCTCGTTTTCCGAGTTGCTGGTGGCAGAGGAGTCGGAAAAGGTGGTATACCTCCTGTATCCACCCCTCCCCCTGGTTGCAAACCTCCCCTGGGACTCTTGTTTGTAATAACCCTCTGCCAAATACGGGTAAACCGTTTTCTTATCGTAAAACTTCAGATCCTTCGCTAATTTGTCTAGTTTAGTTGACTGAGTGAAGGTATCGAAGTCTTTCAGTGTTTTTTCAAGGCGTTCCAACGCTTCTTTGGCGTTGTTCAATGCCTTGTCGTCTATTATCTCCTTTCTGAGGTCTGCAATTTCTTTTATCAGACGCTCTACCTCTTCAAGAGCGGTCTCCACTCCAAGCACCATCCAGTGCCTGGAGCAATTATTACTGATAAAGCTAAATTTACCCTTGAAATTTGGGTTGTCAATGAATATGGCCAGTTCGTTTCTCACCTGCAGGCCTATAGGAATCACATTTGCCTGCAAATATTGGGTTAGTACATGGCCGTGTAGTCTAGTGCGAATTAACTTTTTCTCTAGTCTCTCTACTTTATTGATTTTGTCATTCAAAGTGAGGTCAATGGGAGTTGTGGAGCGCCCCAGGAAGCTGCCACCCTTCTGGGCCTCAATGAGTTTGTTAATGTATTCCTCACTATAAGTTAGAGTGTCTTTCTCTGCCATATCCTACCTCGGTTCTTGTGGATAAATGGTCATACAAAGTTTACACACATTGGGTACATTTAACATACAAAACACCCTCGCAGGAGTCCCTGCTCAAGAGATCGTTATTATATATGGGGTAACCCAAAGAAAGTCCTAGGACCTGGGTATTGAGTGTTACAGATATGGTGGTCCTAGACGTGAACTTCCACACACAATGTTTGATATTATTTCAAAGAAGCTTTTTCAATTCTTATTCAACATGCGAAATCAATCCTGCAATGAAGAATTTTGGAAACAAAAAAGAATAACGACAGTAAAAAGTCCAGCAGGATCATTCAACAGCCAACAGGTGTGTCCAGACAACATGGACCACTACATTTGAAACCGATGTGGTGCAGAGAACACCTTTGTTGCAATTTGTGATCTGCTGATCAAGAAAGACAATTATCCAGTAGCACAAGCGGCCAGAGGTCAGTGCCTGTATTAATGATATTTTTTATTCATAGGGCAACAGGGGAGATTGGGATAATCCTAAACTTGTATCAGGTCAACAGAGTTCTTGCCATGAAGCATTTCAATTCAGAGACATTGCAAAAAATGGTTTATTTGCTTCAGTGGAGCTCATCGACGTGTACCTTGATATCCCCTTCTGGGCTCTCCACCAGAAATCTCTCATTTTTGCAGTTCATTGACATTTCTATGACGTTGAAACATGTCTTTCTCTTGAATCTTTCCAAATGTCGGCTACTTTTCCCAGGTTCATCAGAAGGGTTGCCCCTGAAGTTGTCCGGTGTTTTACCTTATTGGTGGGTTTCAGGGGACCATAATCCTAGAGAGGCCCCAAGCAACAAAGCTAGTGCTCACTAGGTGCACCCCTGGTGAGACTTCACTGTCGACATTGTTCCCTCTACGTATCAAAGGAATATCGCTAATGGCCCCATTACTAAGGAGCTAAAACGTCATTTTGGGGTACAGGAGCTGCATCCAATGTAACACCTTTGTTCCCCCATGAAAATGTAGCCCAGTGACTGCTGCTGAAAGGGAACATTTTGTGTTTATTTTTTTAATAAATCGTATTATTGTGTTAATTATAAGTACTGCACCAGGTTTTTGGGCACAAAAGCTCTCCTGGGGTAGACCTTTGATTCATGGCAAGGAGCCACCAGTGCCCGCAGTGCATTCATGGGACAAGACAAGCTCGCCTCTCCCCACCAGCATCGATCCCTGTTTCAAAACTGGGGAAACCTATCCAACCTGAGTGTTTACAAATTGTGTAAGATGCACTAGCGGTGCAAACTGTCCAGGCTTGGAATAGAAGCTGAGGTCTCCATCCAGCTAACTTAAGAGCTACATCCTCACAGCCATGCTAGGTTACAGAACTCCAAAAAACTCACTTCCTTTATAGCTAAACCCATAAAAACAGTTTGATGCCTCACCAAACCCATTATTAACTTGTGGTAACCATTCTCTCTTTATTCATTACACTGTTCAGGTAAGAGAGGGAGAGGTCATTCATAAAGTGAATTGTGACTGAGATACTGCAAGGCCCAAAAAATATGACCCCAAAGAAAGTAACCGGTTTCTGCAAGAAATCCCTGCTTCATCATTAGATTGCACAAGCAGCACAGATAACCTCAGAGAAACAGCTTGTGGCACATACATGCACAATCTGACGTAGGTATCAAAAGCAGTAGCTAAAAAGAGTTGTGAACCTCAGAATGGATTCACTTTACTATCAATTGTTGCGCTCACTCGATGTCTTAGTCCTTTTTACACGTTGAGTGTATGGAATGCACCATGAGTCCACAAAATATGCATTTTTAAAAACACGTTGCATTTTAAGTTGATCATTTATTTCCTTCCCTTCTGCACCCCATATCTAGACTCTGTAAACTCTGAAACGGTACACACAAATAGTTAATTTAACAGAGTGACGGGTATGGCAAATTTGAGTGGAAGTGGTTGCCTATTAGGCAGTGTACACGTGCCATAGGTTTGATCGAAGAAGTCAAGAACACCAGAGGACGAGCATAGAACTAGAGGGTAAATGGTCCATAGATCAATTTTCAAAAACCTCTGCTCAAATTTCTGCTGCAAAAACTGTAACATGGATACTGAGATACGAATTTCTTATCGTTTTGTAAATATGTTCACAGTTTACATCAATACTACATTTTAATTGTATTATTGAGCACAGCTAGTTAGTGACTTAGACCAGTAAATTAACATGGTCAAGAATTCTGTCAGGTGACTCATCGCATAGGATTACATCGGTCTATTATTTCTAATGAGAGGTGATCAGGGCCCATACAATCTGAACTATGCTTTATAATCACCGAAGGGATAAGGAAAGTGAGCGTCATCATTTTATATCTGAAGGATCAATAATTAATCCCCCTCCCTCAGAGTAACATTGGTGCTTATTTTCTGTGAGACATGGGGGTCGATTCCGATTCGGGAAAAACCGCTCGGAGCGTTTTTCCCATACGAATCGTACCCTGCAACGTCCCCCTTACGTATCACGAAGTACGATTCGTACCAGGTGCAGGACTCCGTACGAATCGTACAAAGACCGTACGACTCAATCTCCGCACAAATCTCCCTCGGAACCCGCTGTACGCAACATCTGTACGGTTCGCGGCTGCTTTTTCCGACCCGGCAAGTACGATTCGTGTCAGGTACGCACCGTACTACCCTTTTTCTACGGGAACTGAAAACAGCAGTAAAAGCAGAGTTCGCCCTGTAACAGGTACGGAACGGCCCCCCCGGGTGCGGTGCGTACACCTCATGATCGCAGGGGTAAGGTGCGTACCCCTGCGATCACGGGGTGTACGTACTATACCCCGTGATCTTGGGGTGTACGCACCATACTCCATGTTTGCTGGGTGTACGGTGCGTACACCCTGCAATCGCGGGGTACGGTGCGTACACCCCGAGATCGCAGGGGTATGCACCGTCCCCCTGCGATCATGGGGTGTATGCACCGTACGGTGTGTAAGTGATTGTGTGCTTTTCCGTACGAATCGCCCTTACCTGACGTGGACCGTACAAATCGCGTCCTCATACCCCGGTCCGGATCGTACCAGTTGGGTCGTACAGCATGTGTACGAGTCGTACGGTTCACTGTTTCAGCCTTGCAATACGTACGGATCGCGATGATTCGCATGGATTGACGGAATACGGATCGTACTACGCGACTCGGACGGACGGGTACGAATCGTACGGCGATGGCTCCAGTCGAAAATCGTACGGACGTTTTTTTTCCAGGGTCGGAATCGGCCCCATTGCTGGGATCCTTCTAGTTTGCAAACATCAGATTATGAACAGTAAATTGACTGCAAACTTTGGCACCACTCTTGTAGTATTGTAATTAATGTTGATGTTTTGTGTCTTTATTGTGTTTTGTGGTTTTCTGCCTCATTGGAGTACATTTTACTGTGTATGTTAGAGGGACTGGCAAAGGTCAAACTTCTCCTGGGCAGTCAGGAAACTTTGGGGCATATTAGCAAGGGCGATATCGCCACTTTAGCGGGAGTTTTTCCTGCTAAAGCGGCGATATTTCTATTGCCCATTAGCAAGCTGTCGCTCACAGCAGTTAGCGACAGCTTGTAGGCGACAGCTACAGGTTTGAGGCCCGCTTTGCATGTCAGCGATATTTATCGCTAATGACATGCAAAGTGGGAGTACCCAACCTGTCAGCGACTGAAAGCAGTCGCTAACACAACTATCGCCTATTAGCAAGGCAGGCGAAACGATAAAAAAATCGCGCTAAGCTCGATTATCGCTAGAACCTAACACCTGCTCAGACCATGACTTAACCTGTATATCCAATGAGAGGTGGATATTCAGGTTAAGTCCTGATTTGCGATAATGCCTGAATATCGCCGGATTTCCAGTGATATTCACGCATTGAGCCGCTATCGCCGGATATTTTATCGCATTAGAGATAAACGTTGCTAATAGCACGTTATCTCTGCGATAATATCCGGCGATAAAAAAAAATGCACTAAGCACATTTAGCGATAATTATCGCTATTTGTTGCTAATATGCCCCTCTGTTCCTTAATATTGCAGGAACAGTTTCTGAACTTTTCACAAATTCCACTGAGGCGAATATTAGCACCATAAAATCTTGATTCCCAGCAACCCAATGTATTGCCCAGTTTTGGCTGCACCTCTGGCTTGACAGATTTGTTTGTGGAAGGAACTGTCCCTGGTGCCACTCAGGGCTGTCAGGACTGCCCATACCTAATCAGAGGAGTTGAGACAATAATGTCCAGATCTGGACATATCAGTGGGGAATAATCAATGACGCACATTTCCTCGACCACCCGGGTCCCTTCACTGTAAGGGTATAGGACTGCCATGCCCTCCCCTATAACACTTGATGGACTAGCTTCCAGAATTTACAAAGCCTCGTATATTTCAAATTTTCCCTCTAGTTCACTTTTTAGTCCCTATACGCCCTGTAAGGACTCAATGCCACTACCTGTTTCACCGCCTGAATTTGAAGGAAACTAAGATTTTAAGGTACCGAAGATGGCAAAAATGACTAAAGATTCATAAAGCAAGAGTGCCAAGGTGCCAAAACGCCAGAGGGCCAAGATGGCAAACTGCCAAAATGACAGTGTAATAGAGTGTCAGTTAAAGCAAAAAATTAAAAGATTTTGGAATATTGGAAAAAAAATAGAACCTCCCAGTTTAATACAAAGTTTGACAGAGTTAGATAATATTTAGATGGCAAAAATCAGATTAAACTTTCAAACTATAGGGGACTATCATATGCTGTAAGAAGCCATGTCACAAAGAAAGTTCATTAAGACAATGTAGCTATGGGTTCCATTAAAACGTCTTGTGCATATCCAGGCATCCCAAGAGGAAAGTTGTGAGGAATAACACAAACCTTGTGATGTAATAAGAAAGAAACTTTGATTTCTACTCACTCACCGCATTAATCCCCAGAAAACTGAATGCTCGCTTGCTTGTATTTGCTTGTAACCGCTTGCAGTGACGGTGAAGGCGAACAGTGGCTGCAAGCTGTACCAAACTCTAACTCCCTCCTCCACACCCAACAGCCGAGCTCCAGAGGACTCACTCCGGCACGAGCAGAGGCCCACTTACCTGAGAGATCGTGACTAATAATAATAATAATAATACAGCATTTTGTAAAGCGCGAACAGCTATCTCACGAGGAGGTGTCCCGGCGCTAGGAAGAACACAGTTGACCCAGAGAACTGAAGTGAGGAAGCTTAGCGTGCTTGGGTAAAGAGCCAAGTCTTTAGCAACCGCTTGAAGCAATGTTCAGAGGGGGCTTGCTGAATTGCTGGGGGCAGGGTGTTCCACAGTGTCGCAACATTTGCCGAGAAAGTACGACTCCCCAGTCGAGCCCTTTTTGCTCGTGGGACGGCAAGTTGAACGCGGCAATTGGAACGAAGCGCACAGGCCTGAAAGTATCTCGGGAGCCGGGCTTTCAGATACTTAGGACAGGTGCCAAACAGAGCTCTAAAGGCCAACGTGAGTGCCTTAAATTTGATTCTGCAGGCAACTGGTAGCCAGTGCAGTGATCGAAGATACGGAGAGACTGAATGCTTAAAAGGAATCCGCATTAACAGTCTCGCAGCTGCATTTTGGACCAACTGAAGTTTTTGAGTAAGGTATTTAGGTAAGCCCAGATAGAGTCCGTTGGCGTAATCCAGCCTAGATGTTACTGTGGCATGGATTACTGTTTTCCCACAACTCTCAGGGAGAAGAACTTACTCAAACAGCAGCCGACTACTTGTTGAATATGCGAGGTAAAGGACAGGCTGTCATCCCACCGCACTCCCAGATTTTTTGCCGTGAGGCTGGGTGAGGGGGCTTGACCCATCTCCGCTTGCCACCATAGCTCTGAGGGAGGAGGGGGGCCTTTACCAAAAAAGATCACTTCTGTTTTATTAGCGTTTAGTTTTAATTTATTCATATTCATCCAACAGACCACATCTTGGAGACAGCCCTTGAAGCTCGAGAAGGATTGGGTGTCATCGGCGTATGAGATTGCCTTGACACCCCAATTGGCAATCAACGTAAAGAGAGGAGCGAGGTAGATGTTGAAAAAGAGGGGGCTGAGTGCCGACCCTTGCGGGACACCACAGCTGAGGACTTTGGGTGTTGAAGAAACAGTCCCTAGTGCCACCTTCTGTGTTCTCTGGGACAGATATGAATGCATCCACCCCAGAGCCTGGTCGCGGATGCCTATCTCATCCAGTCGCATCAAGAGTCTAGCATGATCAACCGTGTCGAAGGCGGCCGACAGATCCAGGAGTACCAGCATCGCTGAGCTTCCTGCATCCATCGACCACCTTACTGACTCCGCCACCTCAATTAGTGCTGTCTCCGTGCTAAAGCCGGGACGAAAGCCTGATTGCGTCTCATGTAGTATATTGTTTTCTTCGATGAATTCACTCAACTGGCGCTGGAGCATGGGGGCGGCACCTCTATATACTATGTAGAGGATCCCCCTTGAGTTCTGTGATGCCACTGCCTCCACATAGCAACCATCTGCGAGCCCACAACCTCCAAATGGTGACTCTTTTCACACACCCCTGTTGAACACAATAGAGATACCACTGGTAACCATACCAAAACCCAAAAAGTTCCATGAACCTCCGCCAAACGCCAAGCGAGCTCCGGCTTCCAATGGATGGCTGCTGGGGCAGCAAGG
Organism: Lissotriton vulgaris; assembly: GCF_964263255.1. Lineage (NCBI taxonomy): Eukaryota > Metazoa > Chordata > Amphibia > Caudata > Salamandridae > Lissotriton > Lissotriton vulgaris. The sequence continues at coordinate 90,537,681 of NC_141689.1, forward strand.
CGGAACAGGAGGGTGATGGGGTGGTAAGGCAGAGAATGTGTATGTGGAGGGGATTGGAGGGGATACTGAGGCAGCAGCCTCAGGAGAGGCCTGAGCGGGCTCAGCCACCTCCGTGAAGCGCTGCTAGTCTGCAAACAAGGGTGTAGTATGGATATGAATGTGACAGCAAAGCAACATTCGGAAAGTTGGTACTCTCTCATGCCACTGCTATGTTATGCTAATATATTTGTAGAGAGCGGGAAAACCAACAAATTGGCATCTTGGCTCTTGTGTCTGTACAATAATTTGAAGGAGAAAAGGCTACTGGGTTCTAATTAGTGGCCAAGGGAAAAATCCAGGTATTTAGTTGTTATCTGAATTTTAACAGATTAGACTCCGCTCGGAGATGGTCAGACAGTGTGTGCCACCATTTACAGGCGGAATGGAAGAAACGTCTCCCTCCCCAGTGGGTCTTCCTGATTCTAGGGACTGTGGCGCCCAGAGGTGTCACCTTTCATGAGCTCTTTTACAAAGTCATCACAACCAGCACCCCTGCTTATCTTGCAGACAAGCTCACCATGTCGGGAGGTTCTTGGCACATCATCAGCCAGGACAGCATCCAACTGCAAACTAAGAAGTGTGAAAAAGAAAAAACAAGGCAGCAAACTTTTTCTATCCATGCAACCAGAATCTAAAACAGCATCCCTGTATCCACCAGGGTCGCCCTAACACTGCTCCAAATTAGGAAAGAGTTGAAGTCTCTCCTTTTTAAAGAACACCACATCACAATGCATTAACCATCCACAACCCAGATTCCTCTCCTATCTTTCATAGACGCGCTTGCCTTTGACCATGTCCAGCGCTCCGCTGCCTTTTCGCTGGTTAGCTCTATAGATATATCATATAGATAAATACATACAGCTCTGTAGCTATGTGCTGAGAGGCGATAACAGTATGTGCTTTTCATAAAATCAATATTTACAAATAAGCAAATAGAAGACCTACAAAGCACATTTATCCCAATCAGCGTTGATGTCCGGCTGCCCTCCGCGTCCTCCACCTGGCAGTGATAGGAACCAGTGTCGGTGCTGGTCACTTTGCGCAGGACCAGAGAAGGTTCAGTGCTGGCCTGCAGCCATCGGTTGTTCTTGTACCAGGTGTAGTTGGCTGTCCCGTGAACTCCAGATGTTGTCACACATGTCACGTTTAACAGGTCACCTTCCGACAATTCTGGTGATGGCTCAACTATCACTCGTGCAGCTGGTTTGAAAAAAAATACAGATTAGGAGAATCTTTATATTTGCCCCTTTGCACATCTATTATTAAACAAAAGCAAGTATACGAAATCATATGTAAGCTGTGACGAAACATACATGCAAGAGGAAAAACTGCCAACCACACAATGCAGCTATTACCAGAAGTGAACGCGCGGGTAGTGGAGACATGGACAGCTTACCAGCTTGTAAGCACATCATACCCACTGTTTCGGACCCTCGTGAGTGTGGCAGTAAGAAAAATCAAAAGTGAGATATTTCAATATCCTACAATTATACCTAGAATTGAAGGAGACATTTTAATGGAGGAGCCATATGGCCAGAGCGGCTGACTCCGATCGCGGAGCTCTTGGTTCGATCGCCGGTGATACACCTCCGAGACACACTACCTCATTTCCCAGCAAAAGGTTCATCTCCCATGACTAGAAGGATGTGTTCACCTACAGGTTGTCACATGGATAGCAGAAACATTGGCTTTGATGGGCATGTCCATTGGGGGTGAGTGGTAGATTACAGCAAATCTGACCTTCACATGCTGATATAAGCACCTAAGGAAATGTGCAGCAGGTAATTATTTAATACATTGGAGGTCAAGCAAGAACAATGTCAAGCAGCCACTATACCACTAGCTCACTCACCCTGCACATGGTACTGTTAATGCAATTTGTATGTCTAGCCACAAGCCAATATGATACAGTGACCAGAGCCCACATGCATGTATAGGTTATGTATGCTCCTGCTCAGTTCCAGCACTGTTTCCCACTCAGAGACACATGTGTAGGGAGTGGGGGCTGTGCCAAAGTATGGCCAATGGCATAACAGACATGACAACCCAGGGGTCTATTAAAAAACTTCCTTTTGCAGTACATAAAATATTTTTTCAGAAGTGCTAATCATGTACTACAAAATGTGATTCACAAACCTATGGGAGGGGGAATTTACCTCACCTTTCTTTTCTGTGTGGAAATCTCCATCACTGTGTCTATTTCAAAATATTCCAAAATGTGGGATAGACAAGAGGGAGTGGCTTAAAAATGGGGAACGCTTGATTCTAAATGGAAGGCGTTTAGGGGATGTAAGGAGGTGTATAGAGAGGGAGATTCTAATGCAAATACACCCACAAAAAAAGTAAGAAGATTGCTAATCACAAACTACAATTGTGAAGTTACTACAGCCCCAAAGGTGTCAAAACTGCTTTTAAACAAGGTCCAGCCTTGGAGTAAGTAAAGCACCACACACTTAATATTTAAATAATTCAAATATTTTATTATTTTAAAAGTTAAAAATAAACACTTTAAAAAAAAGATCATTTTAAACCTTTCTTTAAAATTCAAAGTAATTAAATACATTAAACACATAATTTTTAACTAAATGTACCACATATTTGATAGAAATAAAAATGTTAATGAGGGTGGGTTTTTTAAATCATTCTTTAAAAATTATTATGTCTAAATTAATTAATTATATTAATATATTTGATTTAAGAAATGTATTAATGCACATTTAAGTTGAGGAGTTATTCTGCTGTAACATCTTATTTTATCAATTAGGGAAAAATATAGTTTTTGACATTCAAATTTAACAGCAAAATATTTAATATCTTTAAGTATAATAAATGTTAATAAGTTTCCCTTTGTTGTCTCACAGGGAGATCTCTGGCCCGGTGGTTCAGATTTCTGCCAACAAGTGCAAAGTTATTAGTAGTACTTTACACTTGTGAATCCTGTAAGTCTACACTCGAAAAGCTAAAAAGCGTAGTATTGCACCTACTTGTAGTGGTAAATATACACATAAATAAATATACACATGCATATTCATCTTTGTGAACAGGCCTCTCTGTGTCTATATGTACCTATGTGCTGCAACCTTGCATCACTTACCTATTCATTTATGTTGGTGTTGCATAAAGTGCAAACAAGTGGGTGTTTGACCACATTGGTGCCCCTTGCACAGACTGTTTCTGTTCAGTCATGCCTATATGAATGAATTCTGGCCATCCTATCACAATGGAATTACCAGTGAGATCAAAGTCATGTATCACAGAATCATGAACGTGAAAGTGTAAGGCTATTCGTCAAGTGGCATGTGTTAAGTTGCCAATACAAATCAATTTACAACAATCTAACAAGCTTCTAATGCAAACATTTGACACATAGGCCTGACACACATTTTTATCTGTGATGTATTTGATGTTTACTGGATGATAAACATATAGGACCTGTTTTGGACTATGTTGCCATTGTCTCAATTGGCACAACATCTCTCCAGCACCAACCAATGCTCTACCTCACTTCATTCTAGAATTTCCTTTTATCAGCCTCGGAGACAGGGTCACCACTGTCACTGGCGACTCTGGAGCAGAAGTAATCAAGGTTACTGCTGTCACACCAGCACAACTAAACAAGGCCATTCATCAGACACAGTCCCAGCTTTCTGATGACCTCCTACAGGGTAACATGCCTCATTTCCGCATGAGATTAAGCAATGCCTCAGTCTGAACCACCCATCACCAGGGTTAGGTTAAGATCAAATTGTACTTAATTTAAAGCAAATAAATATAGTTTATTAATAGTATAAGGGTTAACAACAAGTTTAGGTTAAGATTACTTTTTGAATTGTATGGAATTTAATTAAAGACCACAGTTATCGTAAGGGTAAAGCTAAGGCCAATATTTTATTCAATATTATTTAACTGAATTTAATTCAATGTAAGTTTATGATTAAGCATAGGGTTGATTTAATGTTGCCTATTTAATTTCATTTATGTTAAAGAAATATAAAATAAGCAGTATGGTTAGGGTTAGGTTTGATGCTAGTGTCAAAGTAGATGAAGGGTCAATGTAGGGATGGAATTAGTTATAAACTATATTGACAAGTTCCCTTGGCAGTGGCTCTAACAGGGTTGTATTTTGAGGTAGTAAAATACTGGTGGTATATCAGAATATAGTTAGCAAACAGACTTACAGAAATACTGTTTCCAAAATATTTCTCACAAAAGAAATCATCTTATTGGGAATAGATTTTCTGTAATGAACTCCAATCGGACCATTTTTTGTTAAACAATATATATTTCACAATATTTTGGTTACAGTATTCGGATATCAAAACATCAAACTGTCTGACATGCACCTGCTAGGTGAATATCAAGAACCAGCCTTACGTCCATGCCGAGAGGTGTTTAAAGTACTAACTGAAGACCAGGGCAGGTGTGTCCAAGAGGGGAATGAGAACTCAATTCTCTGCTTGGCAGCATATTCCAAGATACTGCACGCAGCACATGACTGAGTGTCTGTGTCGACCCTGACTACTGGAGGAATCTTCACACTTGTAGTCACCTGTAGGGGTGTCCATCTAGCTGCCTGGAGTATCAGGCATAAAAGTGGTGGTGGGAGTATGGAATTTAAGAAGAAAAGAACAATGTCAAATATTGGCTTCTTCTTCCTTTACTCAACGAAAACCATGCTTTTCTCTAAATGTGCATGGACAAGCCTTCCAGCCTTTACTTTCTAAGATGATTGTCAGTCCATAGGATGTTATTAAAAATTTCCAGTCAAAGACGAAAAAGGTAAGTTTCCTTTGATGTTAGTTAGAGCCAATTTTGAAAGAAAGTTGTGCAACAAAACATTTGTTCTATCATTTTTTGTTTAGTATATGTTTCACACTAACTTTTAGGTTTAGCAGTTGGATCTTTGTCTAGTGTCTGAACATGGACTCTTATATGGGTCTTTTCTCCTTCATGATTTCAGGAGAATTTGGCATCTTGCTGATTTTCATCAATATTAATCTTCATCTTCATTCAAGACCTACAAGACACACAAGGAGATTTTTCCTTCAAGGGTTTGTAGTACCTACTGGGACACTGGTATGGAGACACTTAATATCTTTTAGGTGTAATCTGTGCAGGGTGGCAACATGACTACTGGGAGGAATTGTCCTTTCCTCAGGCAATCAAGAAGGGGACTTCCCAGACCTTCTGTGTCTAGACCTTACCTCCCAGGTTCGACCATGTCTCTCTGAACCTAATTTTCCTCAAATGGCTCCTCATCAAAGCCAGCAGCAAATTTAAGTTGGCATGAATAGTGTTTAAAATACTCAGTTTGGGAACCCCAAATTACTTGGTACACAAATAGTCAATTTCTAGAGGAAGTCGCTTAGTGATTATTTTCTTGGAAACATCTTTCTTCAAGACAAATAGTACACTGAGACATTATCTTTCAGCGAGAGAACCTAATAAATTAAACTTCATCCTCCTCACAAGGAGAACCAATCTCTTCTGTGGAACTTTCAAAAGCAGTGGAAAGATCTCTTAATGTAACCTCACTAAGGCCTTGAGTGGACTTGAATGGTTTGCTTGGTTTATCTGCTGTTGTCCTAAACTAGCTATCTGCTCAATGACAATGATATCTGCAGTCTCTGACTTGATACGTAGACATATTACCCTCTTTGGTGTATGATGCTATTCTACAATACAATATGCCTTTACTCATAGCTACTAAGTCAATTCAAAGTTGTATCGATGTGCCAAGGAAAATCTTGGATGCAAAGCACTAGTACCCTAATAGGTCAAGTGCATGCTGAATAATATCACCAATACATATGTACATGAATAAATAGGCTAAAAATGTTTGGCCCAGACTAGTGATACGCCCTAAACCAATGCAGCATCAAATCGATCGATGTATCTGAATTTCCAAAGCTTATGGTCTTTCATACAGATTACCTTGTTTAGAGAATAACTAAATTCACACTATAAAACAGCATGCAACATTACAGTATATACAATATATACTAAAAACAAATGTACATACTCTCCACAGTGAAGTATGTAGATGTTGTTGCACTCCCATAAGTATTGTTCACTGTACACGTATATTCTCCTTGGTCATCCAGCACAACATCCTTGATTTCCAGTTGAAGGGAGTTGTGGGTGACAGAGACACTGATTCGCTGGTTGGTTGAGCTACGGAGACCACTGGAGGCTACCACCTCACCTGCCCTGGAGATGGCAACATTTGATGGAGGATCGCTTTCTACGGAGCACCGGATAATGCCCTGGTGTCCTCTCTGTGTCTCCAGGAAGGAGACCATCAAAGGCTGTCTTGGGGAAACTGTATAACAGAAAGATGAAATATCTTAGAAAACTTCAAACTGTAAGTTAGGTAATCAGTACATGTAAAGTATGGATCACATAAACTTTTTGTTAGTGGAGTTTACATTTGACAGTATTAGGAAGCAAAATTAGTACTTGATGTCAACACCAAATTATATCATATCACATATTCTTTACTGTTGTAGATGGTATTTTATTAGATAAGGTTTCACTCAATCATGGGTTTCAAACTGGCACTTTGCAAAAAAGTATCCCCATCAAGAAGCAATAGAAGTACATACTATACATTCAGACATCCATAAAAAAGAGGCATATGTATTCCATTCTTTTTAGGAAACAACTAGATTGCATCTTAGATTAATCAAAAGAATATCATTTCAAAACAAAAACAATTTGGACAAACAGCAAACTAACAATAAATTTAAATAAGAGGGGTTTAACAAATAACAAAACAAGAAACTTGGAAGGTTACAACAACAAGGTGGGGGTTTACCTAAAATGCAAAAGACTTACACCTTGACAATCAATTCACAATGAAATGTGCGGCGACACTTAATGTAAATTCAGAATTTTAGGTTGGTCTGTAGTTGGGAATAACAGGAAATCTTGTAAAGTTCAGACTAACTTCATACAAATCAAAGCAAAGAAACAGCTACAAATGAATGTTGAAATTGTAAACAACACTTGTTATTGCTGTCCTGAGCAAAATTATTTTACAATAGAGCTAAAAATAACATTGACTTAAACTAAGATATAGGTAACTATGTACAATTGGGATCAGTGCTGGAATATGAAATGGCCATTAACGCCTAGGGCTTTATTCTGAGTTGTGAGGTTAGTCCCGTTCCAGTGCAAGTTCCAGAGAACACAATTTTATGTATACCCAACTGTTTGTAATACAATTTGTTTTTATACCTACTTAAGGCACTGCTAGAGCCATACATTATTGCAAATTATCATGCATTTTAAATGCAGTGTTTACTTGTTATCCCTTTTGCACATTGCACCTTTATTTTAACTGTCCCATTATGCGTAGCCTCGTTCTTAAGTTGGCATACCCAAGCGAGGACTGCATACTACGTGAAGTCAGCCTTTTACAGTAGAATGTTGTAACTTTATTTTCAAGGTCTGCTCATATTCCCACAATAAGAATCAGGCACCTGCTCGTTGTTGACTATCTGAATTCTCTATTTGATCACATGTTTTTTTTCTCTGCTTATCGCATTGAGAAAAATAGTTTAAATATAGTGTGAAATGTACAGAATTTATCATTATGTGCTCCAACTGATCAAACGGCTGTGTGATGGTCCATCAAATATCAAATTTTGCTTAGAATATTATCAATACTTACTGGCTATTTTTGCATTAAACATATGTTAGACTTCGATGAGCTTTCCTGAGCGTCTGATTTCATTCATGCACCTTTGCATCTGAGTCCAGATTCTGAGTTGTGTGGGTGTTTTGCACTGACTAGATACTAACTGGAAGAATGTATGATGGAAAAATCGGGGAGATTGAGGGTATATATGTAGATGTAAGGTTTGGTAAAACCAACTCTGCATGTTCTCCCATATTCCGATATTAAAGGTTCTGTAAATTTGGCCCAACATAAGCTGTTGCTATGTATTTACCCTGGGTGATTTTACCTCACAGCAAATTTGAAAATCTCAGAATGAGGAGCCAGTCCAATTAAAGGAAATTTATGATATCAAACACTCATTCTAACTCTAATAAGCTTTTTTAAAGGTAGTCTGGACTTTTTGGAGGATATCATAGTGCAATAAAATAATTACAAGACAGTCAATACGGCTGAGTTGATGGGCCCCCACCAATCTGTGTGTAAACATAAGACATCTACATTGAATTGTATGTAGTATATTTATTATATAAAATATAGTATAGTAATCTGTAGTTGGGTGAATGGTTTGATCACATTGTCTTCTATAATGTTGACGTCAATACTCATCAAGTGAAATGTATTACAGTAATATAAGCTAGGGACATCAAGTTTTATTTTAATTTTCACTGCCAAAAAATATTTTAATTAGTATTTACTTTTTATGTAAAACTGATGAGAATTTCGTTTTGTTAACCTTTACAGACAAATACATTTCTTTCTGTTACTCTATTAATGCATTTTGGGGAGGCTTTTTAGTGCAAGAAATGTTCTAAAGTTCTGTGAGGGTAAAAAATAAAGATGCTCCCTATTTTATGACTGTAAATGTAAATTGATACTTGTATAACGCACTACTCACCCGCAAGGGTCTCAAGGCGCTTGTACGAATACCGCTGTTACTGGCTTTCCCTGTGAGGCGTCCACTCCTGGGCACCCCCAAGGTGGAGGCCAGGCATCCTTAGTGTTGTGGGGGCCGTTGTGGAGATTACGCAAGCTATTGCCCAGAGTTGCAGAGTGGGACTCCATGATTGGAATAGGCACCAAGGCGAGAATTATCAGGTCCACGGACATTGAGCCCAAGACCCGCCGAGGCAGGGAATTGAACCCTGGTCCTGGGCTAGACCTCTGCATCAGGGTCTGCCGCTCTAACCATTGAGCCACTTCTCCACTGTAGATGGTCTACTGCAGTAAAAAGAATCTACAGTATATTCGTGTTGGAAAACTAGCGCTGTATAATATAGAGAGAAAATGTTGCAGAAAGGCACATTCTCTCTGTAGTTTTCCCAGCTAATGAATTAAAACTTTTAATACAGTAAATACAATTTTTGATTTGAGGTATGGTAAAAATAATGTATACAATTGCAAAATGTATAGACATAGTGCTTTCACTACAGAGAGTGGGACAGCCAATCAGATTCCTCGGAATGCAGTGTCTAACTACCATAACAGGTTCTCAGTGAAGTTTTTACAAAAGAGAAACAAGATTTAATGTGGGACAGATCCAGCTCATGGCAGTTAAAATACTGCCCTTAAAGGCCGTGACTAAAGCTGTATATTCTTCTTAACCCTTAATATATGTCTGAACCTCCAGCTTAGGCTGATAGATCAGAAAAGAGTCAAAAACGAGTGCCACTGATTGTCTCTTCAGACAGTAAAGTTACAATAAGATGTTTCCAAACAGTAATGAGACAGTAATGAAAGAAGACGGGACCTGCTTCTTGAACTTAAAGAGGTTCTTTGAAGGCCATGCTACTTGTCCATCTTTCCCATCCTGTTTCCCCTCTTGCTGTAAATTTTAGGTCTTACTTTGACAGTGATTTCAGTAGGGCTGCACAGATGCCATCACAAAAGCTACAATATGTCTCTCAAGCACAGACCCTGAGATTGGCTCTATTGTCCCTGGGATATTTATCATCTTCATTTTCTGTACCACATTAGACTGAGTTATAGCACAAAAATCACACATCCAAATATTAGTTAGCAAAAATATAAAAGCAGGTAATAAAAACTAAAAAATCTATCTCTAACCACACAAAAATGTCCATGAATAATTTACTAAGTGGAGCTCTATTTAAGTTGTGTTCACACTTCTTTTCTTTTCACGGTCACACAGCTCTCTTGCCTACCGGCTCTTTAATACTCAGGCTGATGGTGTAATTTTTACTTCCAATATTTCTCCTTCACAACAGCACAACAAGATTTGGTCAGAGCACCTGGGTCACTCCTCATTTGGGATTAACTGTTTTTATTTAGTGTTTATCTCTCTGTTGGAATAATGTAAGCTAACTTAACCCATATAAGCCATGATGTCCTAGAAGTAGTGTCTATAGGAGAAACCAAATGCATATCAATATAAAGTAGATTTAAGTTAGATTTGTTAGAGACAGATTTGACCCTGAGCTCTCGCTTTGCGGTAAGTAAATGTATTCTGGGCTCTACTGCAAGCATGCCTTTGACGAATGCATTCTCTCTTACTTCTCCCTTACTTCAAGGTAGTCAGTGTAGATGTAGCCTCATGCTTTCAATCTGTAGGATGCTGAACTGATGATTTTAGCTAGGTAGATTTGCAGTGCCAGTCCTTTGGTTTATCCAATTTTTGCTTTCAGCCTGTTCATTGCAGTGATTGTTCTTTTGTTGGAAATACATGCTTTGGAGAACTGATCCAAGCACTGCTAATTAGCTCTAATCCCCTGATGAATAAATGTTAGGGATTTGAGTTTGTTGGCAAACTTTTCAGATTTGCCCTCCCAAAAAAAGGCGGCAAACTTTGGGCTAACATCGAAAAAGGAATACCGAAACCATTACATCATAAAATCTTAGGTTGCTCTGAAAGCCAGAAAATGCTGCTATAACATCACCCCTTGACTCTATCTACGTGTTGTAAAAGATCTCTCCACATGTTGGCATATGATCAGTCAACTTGCTACACTCACACAACTTAACTCCATCATACTCAGCCAGAGGATGCACTGCTTAATTTAATCTCTCAGATTCTGGAACAATTTCCTGAGCTAACATCTTGCCCTCTTTCCTTCCAAGAATTTTCTAAGCACCTCTACTTAAGCTGCACCTTTGGCAGGGGTTGGGACAGGGTCTATGAAATGTAGTTTGAAGTTCCCACCAGGGATAATTGAGTGTTCAGTGGGTACCCAGTGAGTCACTTTAATTAAAGAAACTAACCCTTTACCCATGGAGAGAACATGTGATGCAGTGTGAAAAGTAAATGTATTAATTTATGACTCTATACCTTTACTACAGTATAATTAAACACATCCTTGATTTTGTGACTCCAGCATGAGATGCAAGTAACTTTATTGAGTTTGGTTAATTAAAACCGTTACAAAATGCATGGTAGACACAAAGATTGTTAAATGTTTTTTTATCAAAAACACTAATAAGAGGATTGTTGGGTTTCCAGATGTTTGGGGCCTGACAGGTCTTTGGCAGCTGTGTTTAGCTCGCTTTCGGCCGGCCCATGTTCAATTTGTTTCCCAGTTGCTGATGGATAAAGAATTTAAAATGTGATATGTGGTATTTAAAAGTGGATAACCTTCATAGCAACTGACTGGATAAGGTAATATTTTTTTTTTACTCTATGTAACCCAATCCAGTTCCGGCGGCCCGCCTGACTAAGCGGATGTATTCGTTTTTTGCACATAGTGTATTTCACAGAAATAGTGCTCCCGCGTAGCTCGTAGGTCGTAGCACGCCCCACCCCGTAGAGGGACGGGAAGACCCCCATGATGAAGCATGACACTAAGGGATTCTTAGTGTGTGAGGGGTATTTTAAAAGCACATGCCTTCATCTCACCAATCTGAGGAAGAGCCTTATTCCACCCCTTCTCATTAAAAAACTTTCAAAAAACCCATAAATCTAACACTTGCACCGCTATTTTTGATAGAATCTTTTTGTTTATGTGGATCTACAAGGAGGGTGATTCTATCGATTCCTCTATACTTCCTCTATTGTTTTGGATCACAAACAGATGTGCCATGTCCTCAGTTCCGTTGCTGCACAGGCGGCAGTTAATCAAAGTTTGCCTCCTCAACCATGATGGGAGGTGCAGGATTGCTGGAAGTTTTCCTAGCTGGTAATTAAGAAATCTTTCTTTTATTTTCTTTGAGTATCCCAGGCTGAAATATGGCTGAGAGCTCAGCAATTTGTAGCCGTTAATTATCATTCAGGCTTGATTTCTACCAGCAAAGGAGGCTTTGTCTTCCACTAGGGATAGTTTCCTTGTTGCCTATCGCACCGCTCGTTTGAAAGATGCATGGGTGATGTGAGCATCTCAGAGCCCAGTGAAACCGGTGGTTGTCAGGGCGTCTTTTAGGAATTTTCTGGCCAGCAATGTAATTCTGAGCTGAAGCTCTTGCCAAAGAAGATGGTTTGTAGTGTGAGGGGGTGCATTCCTGATATTATGCCAGTAGATTAGGTAGGACCCTTGCCTTGCTAGGTGTTGTTTGGTGAGACTGAACTCTAACCAGATCTGTGCTGGAGAGACTTAGGTTGGTATGTTAAACATAATTTTATAGGCCCTGGCTAATGTAGTGTCCAAAATCTTGGAGTCTTTCTCTCAGAAATCCACTTCCATATGTGATGGTAGGTAGGATCTTGGAATGTGCTACCTGGAGGAGAGGGGAGAGCATAGAGCCTGTTAGTTTGGATTTAAGCTGCTTCAACATTGTTGCTATAACCATTCCTTTTCTTCGGATCGTCTCAAGCTGGCTGGCGAATCGACCTGCGTTATGGATGATGGCCCCTATGTACTTTATTATACAGTTAATTAAAACCGTAACATACAAATCATATTAATACTTGATAAAATGTAAGGATTAAAATATAAGAATTAATAAAAGATTGCATACACATTTGTAAATCTGGTAATACAAAATAAAATATCAAATCCAAAGAGCAGCATTTCAAGTGAATGGCAATATATCACAATTGGCCATTTGGTCCAAAAGAGAAGTGTATAGTATAAAAGACAGTAGCAAAAGTGTCACAATGCTTATTACTGAAGGTTGAACTTTCATCGACGTTCATTTATGCAATAAGAATAGAGCTTGTCAGTTTCTTAATGCTGGGCATTATGCAGTGCAGTTAAAATAATGTTAACAAACTTCCCAGCTCTTGCTAGAACTTGGGCTGAGTTATTACTGAAGCACAAATCAGATGCTTCCCTGCAATGTCTCAGTAACTTTTCCCAATAAACTGGGACCAGTAGGCGTCGGTGATCATTGGCAAGATGAGGGCAACAACATAACAGATGTAACCAGGACTCATGTGGATAATTGCAGAGCCTACATGTTAGCTGACCATTCCTCCGAGCCCACAGCGGGTTAAAGTCATGAATTGGAAGGGCTAACAGCCTCATATAAATGATTTTATTGCGTGATTGAAGTTAAAATATGGTTGAGATTTCCCCTTAATATACGAGTCATTCAAAGTTGCAAGGAGTGTTTTTTTCTGGGAAGTCGAGCAACATCTCTCTCGAATGACACTAGAGTAATTTGGCTTTTTATCGTTTTTTTCCACATTGACAGGGAAATGATTGGATTAGAAAAGATGATGATTTCAATCGTCAAAGTGGAAATGGCCAAATGCAGCTGTCTGTACCAAGGATAGGGTTCGTCCGTGAACACTGATTGCAATTGTTCTTTCATGGATTGAGCTGGTGCATGTAGAGTGTGGATGTAGAATTTAATTAAGTCTCCCAGACAATGAAGATCTGCACTTGCCAGGCCCAGCTCAAGTCCCAGCCTCGCCAACCCTGCATGCTGAGGAGACGAAAATATTTTCTTATAGGCCATTGTTTGATAAGTCACAAAAAATTAATCAATTTTGCCAGGGAAGGCCAGGTGACCATAAGACACTGCCGGGAGCAGTTTGGTGCGTAGGACCTTTAAGGTTGACTCGTCTGTGGGGCTGTGCAAATGCTGATTCAAGCACCTCAGACTATGTATAACCCCTGCTCCCTTGGGCCGAAGATGTTTGAGATGGGATATTTGATTTGCTTTTTCGTTAAAACAAACTCCTAGATAATTATAGCTAGTACAGGTCGCTACATGTAGACCACTTGCTCGCCAAGACATATTTTTCTTTTTTTTATGTTTCCCAAAAATCATGACTTTGGTTTTTGATTCATTCATCAGAAGATTGTTTTTTATATTATATGTGTAGACCTATTTTTGAATGGTCCATGATAATAATGTCATCAGCGTATTGCATAATCTGTAGTCGCATGCCACCCAATTCTGGGGCGACCAGAGTTGCACCTGCCAATTCTTTAGGCAAATCAGCAGTATAAAGAATAAATAGTAGTGGGGCTAATACGCAGCCTTGCTTTAGACCATCATTAGTTGCAATTTTTGCAGATACTGTTGTGGCACTTGTTTTAATCCTCACCCAGGTTTTCTGATGCAGAGATATCAGTGCAGAGAGAAGTGCAGATGGTATCCCCCAGGAGTTTAGTTTGTTCCATAGCGCCCCTCGGTTGACTCTATCGAACACTGCACTGAAGTCCACAAAACAGAAGAATAAAGGTAGATGATTGGCCAAAGTGGCTCTCCTCGACAGGTAGGACATCGCTATTATATTATCCGTTGTGGAGCAGCCTGATCTAAAGCGTGACTGAGTACGGGGAAGGATGCTGTTTCTGTAACCCAGTTTTCGAGTTCTACCAGCAGGACACGATCATAGGCCTTAGCTTCGATATCCAATTCAACTATTAGCCTATAATTGGCCGGATTTTAGTGGTTACCCTTTTTATGAAGTGGATGTAATATTGAGCCCTGCCAGGTGGATGGAATTGTGGCTGTAAAAAAAGCTTGTTTAAAGAGAGGTGTAATGAGCTCTGCCCAGAATGAGATGCATTTTATTCTGACGTTGACTGGCTGCATCCCTAGTACTGCTTCACATGACACCTTCATGGGTCAGATTTATTATGTTTCGCTTTATTGAAGTGGCTCATGATGTTCAAGGATCTTAGATCAATACTGGACAATGATGGGAACAATTGATCTCATGTAGTGGGCAAAGATCTTGCTTGTAATGCCTTAGTAAAGATGTAATGTTATGAGTTAATTCCTTTACTTTCACATTCCATAGTTATCCTACAGATAATGATATGGTGTCATGAATTTTGAACAAAAGAATGAGGTGAGATTTCAGATACATACACACTACTTGCAAGCTGACCGGAGGTGAGCCCTTGCTTCCATCGTTGCTTTGTGCTTCACATGAATATGAGCCAGCGTCTTCACTTGTTACATCCTGAAGTACTAACGATGATGCGCTTTCCTCCAGAAGCCATTTTGAGTTCCGATACCAAATGTAACGGGCCACTGGATGCGCGGTTGTAGTGACATCACAGGTTAAGGTAACTGTCTCACCCTCCTGTAAGTTTGCACCTGGGTTTATTAAAACTCTTGCCCCTGAGGAGGAAGTGAAGAAATTGTCACAGAATGAATATACAAAAACATAGGTTCTTAGTTACCTAGGAAAAAGCTGAACACTTTAGGAGGATGAATACATGTTTTGTTAGGCTAGACATTGTCTATACTCTTGGCACCTACCTTAATTCACAGGAAATATGCCTGGTCTCCCCTTGTATAGCTCCACACACTGCAACCCTTTCAATATCTGGATGAATAGACTAAGGGCCCGACTTACATCTCGGCAGATGGGTCAGTCTGTAACAACGGTGACAGATATCCCGTACGCCGAAATATAAATCCCTTAGGATATAATGGGATTTATATTTCAGCGGACAGGATATATGTCACCGTTGTGACAGAGTAACCTATCCACCGAGATCTAGTTCCGGTCCTAGGTACTTATGACGTCACTTCCAGAGTAGAGGAAGTCCAAGTAGGTGCAGCCTAGAGCACCACCAGTCAGGAGGCTCTGGATTGCCCGTACAAGCAGCAAATGTGTCCCCATCTCCATGGGTGTAGAGAGGCAAAATGTAATTTCACCCAGAAATCATTGGATCAGTCCATGCCACGCACAAGTTTACATGTCTGACATTACACCTCTTCACTCTCAGCCAGTCGTGGCCCATTTCCTGGCAAAGTGGCGGGCCGGATGAGGGAGTGTGGGGGCGGCTCGGAGGACGAAATAACAAAGTAACAGATGAAAAAAACGTACCTGATTGCCGCCGTCCGCTTCATCCCGCTTCCTGCTTCTGAGACAGGCTCCCAGACTGCAATGCGGCCAATCATGACGCTGCAGGAAAGCAGCATCAGGATTGGACTAAGAGCCACAACTTTGCACTCCCAAGGCAGACTTGAAGCCTGTGCCTGATTTCCCCAGCCCCAGCAACGCAGCTGGGGCTGGAGAAAGCTTCACTGCGCAAGAGCTGTTTGGCCGCTCTGGAAAGGCGGCCAAACACCTCATGCGCATTGAAGGGAAAAGGCAGTGCTTGCACTCCCCCACCACAGTGTCACCCCCTGTACCTGCCCAAGACTCATCAGAGTCAGGGGGGGCGGTCCAGGGGGAGTAAAATAAAACAATAATAAAACGGGTTAGACACCCGTTTTACTATCGTTTTATTTGCAGCTGGTGGCACGGTGTGCTACGCTCCTCCGCCCTAATGGAGGGACCGCCGCTGCTCTCAGCTCTGTGCAGCATCAAAAAGAAGGTCCATCTGATCCACTGAATGGTTATCAATCAATCAATCAGTATTTGTAAAGCACAACACTGCTGTTCCAAGCGGTATCTATGCGCTGTGTTATCACTGCACAGATGCCTTTGCCTATGGGCCACCATGTTTTTCTACCACTTCAGTAGCTCGATTCAGGTCTGAGATCTGATAGAACTAAATTAGGACCACTCACCTAGGACAAGGATTTATATTACATGTGGACTGCAATTGACATCATGCCCAGTGAACCAAGACTTTTGGTAGAAAGTTAAGGTGACAAGCCAAACGAGAAGAGAAGAAGCAGCAGCAATAATAGAGGGCCAGTTACAGCTGCTGTGGTAAGCATGATGGGGCTGAAACAAGAGTTTAATTAATTAATTGATTCATTTGAACAATGTGTATATACATTAACTTTGTTGAAGGCGTGAAAGAGGTTAACTATCAAGAAAACAATTTGCTAAAGAAGGTGATGGCAACCACTGTTGCAGCGAAAATAAAAAAACATGAAAAAAACTGAATGACTTACAGAATAGTATTAAAAAGGAATCATCAAGAAAAAAAGCAGAAGAGGGATGGAGAGGAGAAACAGGAAACAAGGAAAAATAATTGCTGTGGTGTGGGGGAGAGGGGGTGACAAAGCCTCATTGGCAAGATAGAGTGGTGTGGGGTGGACGTGTGGAAGGCAACAGATGGAATGTTTGGTACAAGTGGGGGTTCATTGAAGAGGCATATCAATCAATGAATCAATCAATCAAGCAATCAATCAATCATGGAATTGTAAGCGCGCTACTCACCCGCATAGGGATAAGGACCAAATAACAGTGTAGAGTGGATGCCAGCACATATTACAGAAGAGGGCCAGGCCTCCAGAGGGTAAGTTTAGCTGTTGCCAGAGAGGAAGTGTCTTTAGAAAAGAAGTGTATACAGACCCATGGGGGATTATGAGGTTCAAACTAATCCACGGATCATGCATTTCACTTAGAGATTTCAGCAGATTTCAGCTGCTAGGAACAGGGGAATTATTGGGGAGCCAGGTTGGAACTACAGTCTCCCTTGAAAGGGAGACAGACAGGTCCCTGCTTGTAATCACCAGGGACTCTTCCCACGGGGTTACCAATGTCCACAGTATGCGTAACTGTAATTGGACGAATCATCGCACTAAGTTCGGTTGGCAAGGGGGCACTCGTAACAGGACCTTTAGTAGCCCTTGCTAGACTTCAATTAAAAATGTTTCCACTTTGACTTCGATGTCTATCTGGATCACGTTGATCTGTTTGGATGGAATGTATGACGAACCACGGCATACATTTACAATGCATGCCTTTACAACGCAGTTTCTACACCGCAATCTACATTTACAACGCATTCCATTACATCGCATTATACCTTTACATTTCATTTCATGAAGCTTTCTTCGGTTCAAGTAGATGACCATAAAAGCACAAGCAAAATGCAGAATAATAAAACAGTTATGACATATTTCATCTCATCATATCACATCAAAAATAATTATAAACATTAAAATAAACGTACATGTCCTAATCAATAAATATTACAATTAAAAAATCATGCTTTTCCTAGCGTTGATGCACTGATTTAAGAACGTCGCAGTATAAAAACAGATATCTGCCGACTCCATATTAAAAATTAAGTTCATAGCATGTGTAACTGTGCATACACCATATTTAACAAATAAAGGTTTCAAAAAAACAATACGGAATTGTGTGTACAGTTTACATAACAACAGGAAGTGCACAGTACTCTGGGTGGATACATCATCACATCTGCAGGGCCCAGACGGATGTTGTTTAATGTTAGGATGGGCAACTAGATGATGGACCATTCCAAACCGGAGCCCAGTTAATACAAATTTGTGCGAGTTCCTAGTTACCATAGTTAAATATGAAGGGAAACCTTCCACTGTAATATATCTATTGTAAAAAAGGACAGTGGACAGGGATCCGGCTGCAATTGCCCGCTTTCTCCCCATATAAGTCAAGAAAGTATTTTTCATTTCAAGTTTGGGGATCATAGATGCTGCATCGGGGTTATCCAAAAGATTAAAATTGAATATGTCTGAAAAACAAGTAACAACATATTTCAACCAGGGAATATTTTGATATTTATCCAGGCGTAGACAATCCTCAGCAATAGATCTATTAAACTGCTTGTCTTCCTCTAGCCAAATAGACCGCCAAGTCATTAATGGCCTGAGGCATAATAGATCAGCTAGGTGATTAACTGCTAATTCTCGATGAATTAACTCGTTTGAGACAGACATGGGTAAAAAGAGGAGTCTTTTCAAAAATAAATTTTCCTCCAGCTGTAGTTCGGAGACACAGCTGTGACCCCATACTCCTGCCCCATACAGAGCTATAGTAGCACATCTAGCCTGATAAATTTTTAACATGTCCCTTGATCGACGATCCCCTACCTTGGCAGCAAATCTATAAATACCATGGGCGTTTTTAGCCATTTTATTCCGGATGTTAATAAATTCATTTTTCCATTTCCTATCATTTGAAAAAGTAATACCTAGGTAACAGAATTTTCCTACCTGTTGCACCTTCTCTCTATCTATAAAAAAGGTATTTAAAACTCCAGCTTTGCCTCCACAAGTCATGGTGTAAGTTTTCCCTTTATTAATTACCAGTTTTCTGTCTTTGATGAAAGAGGAAAAACTATCCATTAACCGCTGTAAACCCACCGGGGTCCTAGAAAGTAAAACAGCGTCATCGGCGTATAATAACACCGGCACTGGTACACCATTTATCTGAGGAGCATCAGCATTAACTTTTTTTAAAATGGCATCAATTTCATTAATAAATAAAATAAATTAAAGGGGAGCCAAAACACAGCCCTGTCTGATTCCTCTCTTGACACTGAATTTAGGGGTACATTCTCCTCTGGTTCCAAAGCGCACACTAATTTTCAATTTCTCATATAATCTAGCGAGGAAAAAGATTATACCTTCTGGTGTGCCTTGCTTCAGCAGTGTCGGCCACAAAAGTGCGTGATCAACCATGTCAAAAGCACTACTCAGGTCTGCAAATCAGAGGTACATGGAGCCAG
Source organism: Lissotriton vulgaris (assembly GCF_964263255.1). Classification (NCBI taxonomy): domain Eukaryota; kingdom Metazoa; phylum Chordata; class Amphibia; order Caudata; family Salamandridae; genus Lissotriton; species Lissotriton vulgaris. The sequence goes on from NC_141689.1 coordinate 90,557,157, forward strand.
GTTTAGCCTCAGTATACTTCCCAATCAACAGGTCAAGATTGAGGCATTGATCAAGAGTACCCCGACCTTTTCTAAAGCCAAACTGGCTATCAGCCAAAATACCATTCTGCTCAGCCCAGTCCTGTAATCTCACAAGCATAACTCTACTCATCACCTTTACTGATGAGTCGAGAAGGGAGATCGGACAATAATTTTTTGCATCAGACCTGCTGCACTTTGTACACTCCCCCCCCCCTCTTCTTTACCCCTTTCACACTCCCACGTTTACGGTTTCGGACTCCTGTTCTTCCCAGCTGCAAATATACCCACTATCACACAGCGATAGAAGGGTGCCCCCAGCCGAGCACTCGGCAGCGAGCCCGGGCGCGGGCAGCGTCTGCCGAAACACCAACTAGGGCGATTCATCTGTTTGCGGCACACACCGCACACTGAGCTGACAGTCGGTGAGGCACCACCGCCCACCAGGCCTGCCCCTCACCAGCTCTACAGCTATCTGTACATGCACACCATTGACCCCCCGATTCACTGACACACTCTCAGTGCACATTGCACCGTTCAAAGGGTCATTGGTGCTATACATGCCGAAGGGACGCGGCGCAGCGCTGCCACAACAGAAACGCTGGGACACGCCGATGCAAACTGCTTTGTTTTTTGTTTGCAGAGTTCAAGGTTTATTTCTAGTAAAAATGTAAAATGAGACGTCACTTATGGAGATGATTGTGTGCTGAACAAGACTGTTATGCATGAACTACCCGTGGCTTAGCACACCCGAAGACGAGTAAGATACTGCAGAATGCCTTCCCCTGCACACCTTTGACCAGACGATCCACAGACTTGTTGCAGCCGGCCCACAGGGTTGTAGGCTTTGCTATATGTACTGCACTTTTAAACAATAATAAACGTCTCCAAAAAAAAAATCAGACCTGCTGCCCTTTTTATAAATAGGTACTATGATTGACTCGCACCAGGTTGCAGGGGGCTCAATACATACGGCCGCATTAAAGACAGTTGTAAGGAGCGGTCCCCATACCTCTGGGGCTGCCCTGTAAACATCTATAGGTACCCCATCAGGGCCCTAGGCTTTCCCTCCTTAACTATTATGTATACCACTTTCAACCTCCTCAACAGAGATATCAAGCGGCAAAACAGCCCATTGATTAGGACAGGTCTCTAAAACTCTATTTGTGTCAAAAATATAAGAGAAGTGGGCAATCCACCCTTCGCTAGATACATTTGATGTTAACTCTGGTGTGTTTTCATCTCTTAGGAAGAGGGAATTAACAGTGGCCCAAAATAGGGTGCAGTTTGAAAGTTCTGCAGCTTGGTTGAGAGAGTCCCAAGCTAATTGCTGCAGTTCGCACTTCCTCTGTTTTAGCACACGTTTATACTCCACCCTCAAGTTAATTATTAGATTTTTGTCCCTGGGCTAAACTACTAATGTCTTTTTAAGTTTAGTTAGTGTGGCAGTGCAGTGGTGGTTAAACCAACCAGAACCGCTCCTGTGCTGCCCATTTTTACGTCCCGTGAATTTGGCATCAACCGCTTTATTAATTACATTAAAAGATAATAAAACTTTCCCATAATCAAATTTATTTTCTAAAATGAAAATTATGTCCAGCAGGCTCTCCTTAATTATAGAGGTGGATAATTCATTTGCCTTTTCTCCTATCCATCATAGCCTTATACCGTTGGTCCTGTGAGGTTCCACATTAGTAATTGTGTTACCTACATCAGTCAAACAACCTGCCCAAAGGTTGGTATTCAGAATAATTTGATTATGATCACTTAATGTAGTAACTTCAATTCTAGGGGGGACACAGTAGGAAATAATGTTCAACGAAACTATCACATGGTCTATTATAGAAGTGGCATGATGATTTTTAAAAGTAGGGATGGGCAATCCATCAGCATCTTTGCCACACTCCACAATTTCCAGATCATAACAACACATGAGCTTATGCAGTGCTTCGCCATACCCACTGTGACCAAAATGCAAAATATCACACCCCTCATTGTTAGTGACCCTACATACCTTCTGTGCTGACATTTCACACAATCCAATATTAAAATCCCCCACCCATATAAAATCAAATACAACATTGGCTTCCTGACACAAATTGTCAATAGCAACGGACAAATCTATAACTAATTCAGCGCTAGTCCCATCGAAAATGTTGTTATAATAGTTAATCAATAAAATGTTGTGCTCTTTACCCTCTATTAACCAGAGGATCTGTACAAGGTCACCTACTGGTACATACCTATTAACCACAATAGGGCGTGAAATGGTAACAAGTGTAAGAAGACCCCCTTTAGGTCTTCCTAGGCCCCCACCCGTCGCTAATAAGTTATAGGAAACGAATCCATCATAATTAACTTCACTCAGGCTCCAAGTTTCCTGAAAACATAATATATTGTGGGCATTAATAAACTTTACCCAGCCCGGGTCTTTCTCCTTTGATCTCAGACTTGCCACGTTCCAGCAGACAATTATTGCACCTTTATCCCTAACAATAACACTATCGGACCTCAATTTATTATTACTCCCCCCATTCTCAATTTGAATCATTTTATTTAGGTCCTCACATTCAGGCACGGTATTTACACACAACCCATGGTCAATATTTGTGCTCGTACCAGTATCAGAGGACACATCAATTCCCTCGTCAACGACCACAAAAGGATTTATAGGTTCCTGAGATCGAAGATTCCCTATCGAGTCGGGTCAATCGTTAGCATCCAAAGAATTTAAGGACTGGTATCGGTTTTGTATCACAAGATCAGGTTGCGGCCCAGGGTTGCCTCTCCTACCTTCACGGGAGCGAATACTAGGTGGACTATAGAAGAAACCAAGCGAGCGGGCACACACGTTTCCATCGGCAGTCGGTAGGGATGCAGCTCTCAGTAATACAGTAGCTGCGTGTTGTGGGTGCTTAAAATTTATTATAACACAATCCCCCCTGAAACATTTCCTTGAGCTCCCGATCCAGTTCACCCTTCTGGTAGTCAAAACCTGATCTGAGAATGCTGTAGGGAAACCGCAGTATCTAGTCAACCAAGACACCGTTTTATTTTTTAAAATCTCATGGGTTTCCTGATATTTGCCGTTCTCAGCTGGGGGAACATTTGTTAATACGACCACATACGGGGCACAATCAGGGGGGAGGTTAGTGGCAGCTCACCTATGCCTTACTTCAGTCCACTCTTCACTCCTGTCGGCCCTTGTTACGGCCTGGTTGTTAAAGACAGGAGGCAGAGAAGCTGATAGATTACGTGTAACATTTTTATTGGCACCCACATCTCTCTGCAAGGTGACATCCTGATTATCTGGGTCACTTGATGGTATTATTATTTTGCTACCCTTTACTTCCATTGATTTTTTAAGTAGTCCACCCAGCCTATTTACTTCAACAGTAAGCTGGTCAATTTTGGTCATAAGGGGTTTAACAATGCCCTTGATCTTAGAGTCAATAATACCCACTAAATTCTTAATTAAGTCTGCATCCATCGTAACAATGTCATCCGTAACCTGACTATTATCCTCCTTGTCTGGGATAATAGGGGGAGTGGCAGCTCTTTTTCTTACTGGGCGAGATCCTCCCCGCTTAGCTTGTACTTTTCGACATGCCCTTACCACTCTAGGGACTGGGGTACGTGGATGGTGAACTGTGGTATTATTTGAATCATCCAGATAAACAAGGTTAGGAATGACCTGCCCAGATGTATCTAACAGAAGTGTCATGATTATTAGTGCTACTGCTTTCATCCAGTACCAGAGCAGCCGGCACTGTTTCTATTATAAGTGGCGAAGGGGGGGGTGGCTAAACCCAGCGACTGTCGCCTTTCGTTATTAATCTTACTGACAACCTTCACTAAATAGTTGTCTAGTGTGCGCGGCGCCTGAGTAGCCTTTAGCTTAGACATTATTCACGTTTCAACGAACCGTTATATAGCTTCAAATACTTAAAACTGAAATGTAACAGATTAAAGAACACACCACCAAATGGCGTATCCCCTGATTAAAAGCGAAACATACATCCACTCAGCATATACTATAAATGCCTGCTATAAACGAACAAGGTTTCTGGGCCAGTCCAGTCTCTTACTGTCTTAGACTGTCCGCCCTTTGTCCGGGCTTCGTCCGGTGCCCGCGCGCGTCCCGCGCTGCGGTAGTCAGTAATTGCTATACCTTCCGGTGTGCATGGGGGCGGGGCTCCTCGCAGCTGCTAGCACGCACGGACTCCTGGTCAATTGAGTCCCGTGCGGCGAGCGGCGAGAGGCTGCACGGTCTTTTTGTCCCCTCACAAATGCCAGGCAAGATCCCTCTGACCCTGGCCCTCCTCTGATGTTACCAGCTCCGGTTAGCAGCGTCAGGAATTGCGCAGCGGGACCTTTACAATGCATACCATTACAACGCATACCATAACATTACATTTAAGGTAAATGTTGGATAGTGTAGGTGTAACATTTACTATTCCAACTCCAGGGGGTGCAACAGTAGGGTAAGTGTTGGATAGTGTAGGGGTACTATGCGTTGTAATGGTATGCATTGTAATGACATGCGATGTAATGCCTGCGTTGTTGTGACATGCGATGTAGTGTCATGCGTTGCAGTTACATGCAATGTAATGGATGCGTTGTAGTGACATGTGTTGTAAAGAATGTTGCAATGTAATGACTGCGTTGTAAATGTAGTGCGATGTAATGGTTGCGTTGTAAAGGTTATTTCCCGTTTGGATGGTTCTACCTCTTGAACAATATCGATACCTTAATTTCCCTCACTTTTATACAACTGGTACTATATTTAAATTTGCTTATTTATTATTAGGTTTTCTGCAATTGTTTGGAGTATAGAAATGCATTGTTCCTTTCTCTTCACAGTGGCCAACTCTTGCTGTCTGTAACATAAGGGAACATGTGGTCATTGACCCTAGAGAAAGTTTGAAAAGCTGTGATATATTTTCAGAGAAAAGCCAAAGCAATAATAGGTGAAAAGCTTGAATTACTTGCAGCCTCTGGCAGTCACATTTGGTAGCATTCTTGTTTATTGGTTTTCGTTCACTGTGCCACTACAGAAAGGGACCACGTTTATGCAAATCAGGCTTGGTCATGCCCAAAATAGAAGAAACCAGCTGGAGCGGCCGGGCAATGTTCTGTCTGACCAGATCACAAGCAACCCAGACCTGTTTCAGCCTCATTGAGCCTCATAAGTGAGGAGTGCTCCAGAGAACAAGTTGACAGTGAAGAACCTGAATGTAAAATAGTACTCAAACATTTACTTTTTGTTTTGAAAATACATTTTGAGGCTTGTGACTGCCCACCCCTACCTTCTCCACCAGGGTGGTGTTTCCCTTTGCACTATTTCTCCCATTGTTTATCACTTCTGAACGCCGTTAGCGTTGCGGTTGAGACTCAATCGAGTGGAGTGAATTGTGTTGAGTATTGATACAAGCTTTTTTCTTTCCCTACTTCTTAAATGGACATTACTGGTCATCTGTTGTGCTGAACTCCCGGGGCCGTCCAGTGTTTCCAGTCGCCTTTAGTTTGCTAGCTGCCACACTCCTGCACTATTGGGTTGCAAGCTCGCGTCACTGTCGCTGAGCTCTCCTCCCTCTAGGAACCGGGGGCGGTTGAGTGTGCAGCAGGACAGTTGGTATGGATCCTGTCATATATGTTTCTGTGCGACTGACATTCAAAGTTGGGCGTAGTCCTACGACCCAAATAAAGCCAGCGGATACTGTGCATACTGTGTGGACTGAACTAGCTGTGTAGTCATTTTCTGCTCTCAGGAAGAACATACCTTATAGTAATGTTTTCTTAAGCCAACTTTTATCCGCACAGCATCTTCTATGTAAAAGGTATTTAACAGAGGATACATAAATCCAGATGTGCATGGAAGATCAATTGCTCAACTTAGCTTACAAAAATACAAATTACAGATCGAAAATAAATCTGCAAATTATTTTATCTGGTGTGGAGGTGCCCCTGATCCAGGACTATTTTATCATGTTAAACAGCTCAATTGCTGTAAGATATATTCATACTCATATGCCTTCTCTATTGAGACCCCTAGATATAATTTCCCCTCATATGACACGGAATGTGGACCAATCCGCAGCTGTAAATAGAGCAGAAGACCCTTTAAATTATGTTTCTTCTAAGCTGATGCTGACTAAAAGGTGAGGCAATTGGATCACTATAAGCATTGAAACTTAGGTCTATCTAAAAGCCATTTGAATTCTAAATATAAACTAGTAACAGCTAATAAAAAAGAAATCAAGCATTAAGCAACTAGACTTAACAGTGGAAGCACGTTTTTGAACAACTTTCAAGAATGGTGTGAAATTAGTCATCAAGGGGTAGGGGGGAGGGTGGTGGGGGTAAGTCTAAGGTCAAGATTAAATAAAGATCTCACCAAACAAATATTCCAGGTAATCCAACAACAGTTTTCTCGGGAGGAGGGTAAAAAGAGGAGAGAATCAAATATGAAGGCAGATTTTGCTGGTTAATGAGATAGAGTGTTAGACAAATGAGAACTTTCAGTAGCATACACAAATCTATATATATATATAAACGAAAGTATATCTGTTTGTCCTTTATGCATTACTACACCATTCATCCGATCGGCATGAAACTTTGGGAAGCTTTTGAGTACACTCCCGCGAAGGTTTCTGGCAAAATAAAAAAGACAAATTTGTTAAATATCGGCCCTCCGGTCCCCCAGGGCCCTCATAATCTTTCCAATACTGAAGGTTTACAGTTTCTGGTGCGACTTGCTTTTGCAATGACCATCAACAAAGCACAAGGACAATCGCTGCAAGGGTGTGGACTAGATTTGGAGAATCCGTGCTTTTCACATGGACAACTGTATGTGGCCAGCTCACGTGTCGGAAAACCTTCTGATTTATTTGTGTACGCACCAGACGGAAAAACAAAAAATAACGTGTATCCACAAGCACTCTAATAAATAAACAGAATTAAAACAACACTTTAAAATGTTTTACATATTAAAATGAATAAGTTTAAAAAAAAATGACACAATGTAAATTGAATGTTATCATAACAAATTTCCTTAAATTTCCTTTCTTCTGAGATCGCAGCAATGCGGGACGGGTAAGCTAGTTGTATAATAACAGCGATAATAGCCACTGGCTATATTTAGATACAATTAGATCAGGGAAAATATAGAATACATTAAAATAATTATACTGCTGTAGTCTGCTGTAAGTATTTTATTTCTGTCCTCCTTTACATGGAATCTCACCTGAAGATCTGTTGCATGTGGGTGTCATGAGGAATTAAGAGGGGAAAGAAGTTACAAAGCTCTTGTAAGAGGGTTAATTATACAATCATAGCTTGAACTGCAGGCACATGGTATAACAATGTTGCCGGGGCATGAATTAGAAATAACTCCCAGGATTAAACCAGTTTTAAACAATCAGTCTGGCTTAAATTTAAACTAGGTTTATTAACCTAGAGAAGAAATAGTAGGCAGTCACAGGAATGAACAATCGTAAATTTACATAGCGGATAAATATCAGGAAGAAATTTCAGGATAAAGTGATAATGATTAAGAAAAAAGGGGAATTGGACTACCCTGTCTTATGTTCTTGGAATGGTAATGAATTAAATAGATTGTTGAAATCAGACTGGTTAAAAAATGTATGAGAGCAGAATTCTCTAATCTGTCTAAAAGAGACACAATTGCTGTCATGCACTGAATTGCACAGCAGTAGAGATTAGCCAGTAAAACAAGCAACACGCACCCTCTACAGCGAAGTAGGTGGAGGCCATGGTAGTACCATACGCATTGGTGGCTGAGCAAGCGTAGGTTCCTTCATCTTCAATCATTACATTCTGGATCTCTAACCTCAATGAGTTCTGAGAGTAGGAAACAGCCAATCGCTGCGAAGAATCTTCCTGGTGCGGCGTGTTAACCCACGGCGCGTCTTCCTTGAGCAGGCTCAGTACTGATGGCGGGTTGCTGCTGACAGCACACTGAACAATGGCCAGCTTTCCATGGTCTGTCTCTTGGAAGGATCTTATCCATGCATTCCTTGGGGGATCTAAATACATGATAAAATGTATTTTGATTAATTTCCTGTTAATGAAGAGTGTAAAGTATCAGGCAATGGAATCCCCTGCTTTGTTTCAATTTAACTACTGCTTACTCCCTCGAGACAGAAACCAATTGGTATTATATCAGACAAAGAAGATTCACAATGTAAAATTATTGTAATGCTTTTCATAAACGGCACCAAAGTTATATAGTAAGTTACAAAATGACCCATGTACGCTCCTATTCACAGCCACATGCTGAAATAAAGAAAGAAAAATACAAAAAGTAAAAACACAAAAAAGCAGCATATTTTACTTCATTTTGGTAGCCAAGGTGTCATGCTACAACTGCAAAACCACAAAATAGTCCTTTTCCCGTTGATCTACAGTGAACGTTTGGGTTGTCACCTGTACCATGTAGTTTGCTTGCAGCTCTTTGAAGGCAGTCCATAGTTCATTGAGCTAGATTATTATTGTAACATATGAACTGTACAGAAACAAAGGGATCTTTTGTGACAAAAGTACTAACCCTCAGAGCTATGCACATAAAATACATTGATGTGATCTGCATGGTGCACATTCTTGCAACACAGCTGAGTTCTCCGTCAGTGAACACCTTCGGCATGAGGCTCTTGTTTTAAGCTTGGTGCTGTCACCTCTTTTGGGCCTTGTTTGGGAGAGATGGGGAGGGAGGGGGGAATAGGGAGCTCTTGCAGACCCTTGCTGTGAGAACACCTTTCCCAGGGGAAAAAACTAATTGGAACACTCTCATAGTCAGAGCTGCTTACAGAACGATTTGGAAGTCCCGGCGTCAGCTCATCTTCCTGTCATTCTGGGCAAATCATGTGATCTCCCGTAAAATAAGATTGTCTCACCTAAAAGAAAAAGTAAAGTGGATCTTGTGTAATGTTACTGGTGCTTATGCACACTGCCCTAGTGCCAATGGGCAGAGTTCATGCTATATAAAACTACAAAACTAAAAACAAAAAATAGCCTGCCAGATTCAAATGAGACTAGCTCCCTGTTTTTTTTTGTGAGTGCCTGGGCCTAAACATGTTCCAATCCGACCCTGTTTATGAATCTCACTGAGAGACTGGTATCTCGGTGGTCCCTCACCACATTCTGCAGTGGGGCCCCAATTACCTTGCCTCAGGCCAGTAGTTAAACCGTGGCCTCACTGTGATAGGGACTTCCCCGTTGAGTTTGCACTTCAGAGCTAGCTGCACGAACCTGGATGCTTATGGTTTTTCCTCTCTCCACCTCAGCCCATTTTAGGTGAATTCAAAGGCAGTTCTATGTGCCCAAAACAAAGGCTGACATCCATCTGAACCCTGCCAGGCGTACCGTTCGTGTCTGGCTTTCCCCCGCCCTCCTTTAATTAGCAAAATGGGGCTCCACCCCTCGCACTTAACCAATATTCACAGCCCCACTGTTGTCGGATCTATCCTCATAAACTTCATTAACCATAATGCACTACTGGCGGCGGTTGGAACAATGAATTGACCTACTGAAAATTGAGGGAGTTGGAACAAGGAATTGACCTACTGAAAATTGAGGGAAAGAGCTTGCCCCTTCATGAAATTCCTTATTCTGCCTGGGCCCAAGCTGTAAAGTGCCAAGTCCAGACCATTTCGTTTGAACTGGATCGGTCCTCACTCCGGGACAACCCTCTCATCCTGGCCCTGAATAAGTCATACATTCCCAGCAAACCCCAACCATACTTGCAAGACTCACTCTCTACTCAAGCAAGAAAGAAAATTCTGTATCTGCGCCTCCTGGCCCTTAGGATCGTGGATTTTAACCCAAAATGGGCACGAACTGACTGTACCACTGCCTGCTGATTATGCAACTACCGTAGAGAATCTTGGTTACACCTTTTATGCTGCTGTACAAAACTGGCCAGCGATCGCCACCGTTTGCTGTGCCCGGCCCTACGGAATTTGGGCCATAGAACTTGCAGAGAGGCTTCAGACTGGTGCTTTTCAGAAATTACGACTTGTCTACTTGCTTGGGTTGGTAAGTTTATCCATCAAGTTAGAACTGCACTTGATTCCCATCAAAAGGCCACAGAACTTAAGGACCCTGTTATTTAGCAACGAGAACCATCTGGTGTTCTAATCATGCTAGTTGTCACCTAATTTAGGAATTTTTTGCAACGCCATTAGAATCACTGGAATCAGAAATCTAACCAGGGTCTTACAGGGGGCTTTTTAAGAACTTTTCTATTGACAATTGGCATTATGGAGAGAATAAGCCTGTTGAACTTTCACACAACTTGAGACTCTCGGAGGTTTTCTTTCTTTTTTTTTGCTTGCTTTGTCTTTTAACTGAAATTTTAACGGCCACAAAGCAGTACAAACAGTTATTACGCTATCTTAAAGCTGAATATAGGGTTTTAAATGGGGAAGGGTATTTTGGGTGGGGGGTGATGTTTATGTGTTCTATACTGTATAGATTTTAAGTAATCGCACAGTCAATAAAGTTTTACTTACTTACTTACTGGCGGCGGTGTTGCATGCTATTTCAGTAATTACTCTTGCCCTCACTTGATTCAAAAGCTCTCCCCGATCAAATCTATCAGAATACCCCGCCCTCCCTTGCGATGTCAAGTAAAACGCTCGTGCTAGAATGTTACAATTTTTTGTCCCACACAAATGCAAATGCAAGTGTACTGTGCATGAAACGCAACGTTTGAGAACAGAAAGGGAAAAGCTTTAAAAGTCACTCAAAGTTAAAGTGTCCATGAACTCGAGAAAATCCAACATATTTCTTTAAAATCCGTTCCCAGGATGTGTCATCCTACGTGTGCAGTCTTCATGAAATCTGTTTAACTTGTAATCCAATGGCTACTACATGTGGGTAAGGGCAGACGTGTTACTTGAGTGAAAAGAAATGATACAGTGCACACCAGGCGGGCAACTAGAGCCAAATTTCGGGGGGGGGGGGGGGGGGGGAGGGATGAACAATATTTCGGGGGGGGGGCGGGTAATTCTTCTGAATTTAGACCGAGTGGCTGTAAGAAGGGGTGAACACACAACAAAAGCCTCATTTACAACTAAATGGTCTTTTAAAGACCCGTTAAGTACTCGGGCGGCTGCAATTAGAGGCTCGCCAGCCAGCGAAGCTGTCTCCGTTAGCACTACAATAGTTAATCTTGGTAGGCCATCAATCAGGTGGCCACCACTAGACTTCTGCTAGTCCACCGCTTCAGCAAGGACAACTGATCAGCTCAGGGGTTGGAAGTGTAAAGTAATGGCTGGAGGCACATATAGGGAAATACTGAGAGCTTTAAACTGCTTTCGAAGACAGCAGTACCTTCGTAAACATAGCAACGTGACAGAGTATACAGGATAAGTAATACAAACATTGAAAGAAGATTCTGCAAATGCTGGAGCAGATGTCTTCTAATAGTCACCCTTAAAGTGTGGCTCACACTATTGATCAGAAAAACAAAGAGTAATCACTTTGGATGCCTTTGGTTTATAGTGGCAGAAATGGATGATGCCTCAGAGACAGTGGAAGTGCATTGCCTGCATCAGTAGCTGGAGGGTGAAGCCCCAGACCCTGAATTGAGGAGGATGGAGACAGCACCTACCTTTAAAATGTTATGAGGACTTTGTTAACAAATGGCTGTTGTAGTTCATCTTGAGCACTGCTGTATGTTTGGCAGTAGAGGTAAGTGGTGAAAATCAGAGATAATCTCATGATAGACAGCTATATACTCTTTTATGAAGGAGTAACTGGGAGGAGAGAACTGGGGCACTAGTTCATTATTAATGAGGTTGTTGGCCAAACAACAACCTACATTTTAACCACCGCAGAAAATGTATGCACCTTCACCGTAAACATAAGCTAGGAAGTTCAGCTTCTTTGATGGCGCTATTGGAAAAACTCATAGGATGCAATCACTCCAAAAGAAAATAAAAGAGGGGATAATCTCAAAAGAACGTTCTAAGAATGCATTTTTAAAATCTACAACATCAAAACACAACCCTGACGAGAAATAGCAAATAAACCAGATGCAAAAAAGTTAATTTGACCGATGTAAATCCTAAAATATGAAATTAGAGCAGTATTAACCGTCTGTAGCCACATCCCACAGATCAAAGATTCAATATGGGAACTACCCTGGAAATCCTCAAGACCTTCAGTGTAGTGCTATGGATGGAACTAAGGAATGAACTTATCAATCATAGATGATACATTTATACAAACAAGATCACACTCAAATTGGGGTGAAGAAGGACAGAGGAGAAGGGTGCACCCACTATGGAGAGGTCCATAGAGAACACCCCAGCGTGCACAGAGACAAAAGGTTGTCCACTCAACCCACATAGAAGCAAAGATGCCAACATGGTGCTTGGGAGTTAAGACACAGACAACAGACAAGGAAAGGTTCTCAAACGCAGCACAGATTGTGCCAGCCCTGGCAATAGACAACTAAATGCACCCATTACACGACCACAAGAAGTTTTATCTGTCATATCCATGAATAGAGAAGACCCTTTTGAGGGTTAGACTACTATGCAAACTAAGGTTTCAACAAGCAAAAGATCTTTGCGCTAAAATGTGGGAAGATTCACTGTAACAGAAAGGGGTAAGCCATAGACAAGGGCATTGTCCTTCACACAGCATGGAGTTGTAACTGCTCCATCACATACTTCTCCACATGAAAGCAAAGGCGTTACTTGCTAACTTCCACCATCAAGGACACATTTCACAGACAGCAGGGTCAAACCCACTAAACCCAGATAAGGAAAGCATGTGCCCTAATAGCATATCAGCCACTGATCCCACAGACCAAGGTGCATATTATCAAGAAACAGCGTTAAATTTATTGCCGCTTTAGCGGCAGGAAACTGCCACTAAAACAGCGATAATGGGCTTGATAATATGCCCTTGTGAATTCCCATAGAAGCCCATGTTCTGGTGTGAACCTGGGCTTCTATTGGAATTCTCAAGGGCAGATTATCAAGCCCATTATCGCCGCTTTAGCTAAAGCAGCAATAATTTTAATGCCGTTCTTGATAATATGCCCCCAAGTTTTTCTATTGAGATACTCCATTCTGCCCGAAGACTTTTCAAACTGTTGCTGAACCTGTTGAACCAAGGATACCACAGGTATACCCTTACTTTCCTTTCTTTGATTCAAGCATGATAATGATCTCAGTTGGCTCTACATGTCCTGTACTGTGAACAGTAAAGTTTTAAGAATTACTTACAGAGTATGTTTAGAGAAACCGAAGAGGAAGATTTGTTTCCCTTGAGGGTCTGCACCTTGCAGTAATAGGAACCTGAGTCCTCACTGACCACGCTTTTGAGCATCAGCGTCTTGTCTGTGCCTTGCTTGTACCAGTTCCCATTCTTGTACCAGGTGTAGGCAGGCACTCCTGGGGCGTTGCTTGTAACAGAACAAGTCAGGGTTACTGCGTTTCCCTCCAGCACTTCAGTGGATGGATCCACAACGATTCTGGCACCTAAAATAGAAGGAAGAGTTTATAATAAGGGTTTCAGAGTATTTTATATTGTGTACTGTAGCAGAAGCATGCGAATGTAGCAATGAGTGCAGCCGTATATGTGACAAATATATGGTTTAAATTCTCAGTGATTAAACAGTGAAGACAGCTACAGTTTCTGACATTACACAAAATTAGCAATTATATATAAATGTGAATCATCACCATGGTTGTTTTCCATCACTAGGAATGCGGAAGTGTAAAACATGCCTTTGTTGTTGTGTATCTATCGAGAACAGTATGATGTGTATGCCGCCCAATGTCCTCTATGAGTTGTCCCTACAGATCATCCCTACAGCGATATGGGAGGTGATTTGCGAGGTACCTTTCAGGTCCTGACCTCCTCTCTCATCTACCTAAGAGGTTTCCCATTAAATATATTTGTAAAATATACAACCTCTTAAGGTCCTCGCTCTCTGTCGTCTTGGTCCTCCCTCACTAAACTCTCAGCTACTAATCTCGGGTTCTCTAAAAGAGAAGGAGTTTAATTGAGTTCCGCACAGCTAGTGAGACTGACAGAGATACCAACCGCGACAAGCATCTTCTGCTTTTCACAAGTCTCCTGCATTGAATCTTCTTGAAACCTGCAGAGGAGGATTCAAGGTCCTTCCGCCGATAACCTTGGGCATGTCAGAAGGTGGTAGGTGAAGATGATAGAGATTGTGACGGACGGGATTTCCTTAGTTTTCAATGAAAGGGAGAGGAAAAGCCAATGAGCACTGCTTCAAGGCCGCAGCAATGTCCGCTTGACCTCTGTAGAATTATTGTTCCCAAAGAGAGCATGAAGTGAGGACTAATTGTGGCCGGTGGACTCTTTTTGCAAGCTTTTGGGCAGTCACCATTAGGAAACCCAGAAACGAAGCTCAAACATTGTATCTCTGTTGAGAGGACATCTTATAGACAACATATGGCCTGCGTGGACAGACAGACCATTTAAAAGTTGTAGAAGTTGCCCAGCATTGCCATGCCACAGATGTAGCTAGATTACCTGATTGCATGCTGGCCAGACAACATCATCATCGTCATTATCCTGCAAGCCCTGAGTTTAGCCGGGAACCATCAAGATACTGAGTTGAGAGAAGAGGAAGAGTCCTCTTCTTCTTCGCTGCTAAACCCAAGCAAGAAAGTGACAGAGAGCAATTCACGAGGGCCGCACTATGTGAACCAGAGAATACACAGGCCATAGGGAGAGGAGTCAAGTTTCTAATATACCTACTTACAGGCATGAAACCAAAATACAGCCTGAATGACCAATGCCTATTGCTGGGGGAAGGATCAGATATATGGGCAGATACATAACCATTGTTTAGCCAGGCTCCATTTGAACTTTTTTAAATATGTTTCCAACATAAGCTTTCAATACTTACTTGCCCATGCTTCTCATGCCTCAGAAAATACTACCTCTGACCCATAAAGTACCTTTGGTAGACTTTTCATTTCAGTTCAGTACTTTTCAACAAATGTACTAACGAGCAACCTCCACAGCTACTTATTTGAATAAGGCCCTGGAGTTTATTCAATTTCGCTGGTTATTCCAATGTATAGGTCTATTTACTAACAAACATAAAAATCTATAATGTACTGCCTCAATTTTAACTTTGTCTATAAACCAAGATTAATTTATTATTCTCCTACCAAAAATCATTATTTTAGTCTTTTCTATATTTAGTCATTTCTATATTTAGAGTCATAACATTTATTTGACAATCATCTATTGTAGACATACAGCTGAGTAATTGAAAAGAAATAGATTGCCCACATAAAATAGATTTGGAATGAGGGCTCCTCCCGTTTTCGTCGCGATTGACCTGTTCTCGCTCCAGGTGGCCAGATGGACTCCAAGGTAGATATTAAAATAGGAGAGAGACAATATGCACCCTTTCTACCGACTGTTTTTATATTTCAATTGTTTTGGACAGCCTACCAGAATGATCAGACTCTACCTGACTCCAATTTGATTATGTAATCCTTTAAAAAGATGCCTTTAAAGGAGAATGGAGGCCCTGAGATATTTTTCATAATTCTAGTTCTTCCTACAAATAACCTCTTTCCACTGAGTCAAAAGCTGCTCGAAAGTCAACGAAGCAAACACACAGCGTTTTAGCTCCATTTACTTCGGTATTAAACACCACAGTGCAAAGCAATGATCAGTCATGGAATGTCCCTCACAAAAACTACCCTGTCCCAAAGGAAGAAGATTCATGTCAAACGCCCAATCTTTAAGTTAAGTTTGTCAATGGCATCTGTTAAGCTTATTAGTCTATAATTACTTGGTTCCATTCCATCATCCACTTTTAAATCATAGGCCTGTGCCAGGACTCAGGTATTTTCGCAGTTTGTGCACTCCACTGGAATAAGGGAGTGAGATTTCTGTCCAGCAATTAATATTCAGTTTAAGAACTACTGCAAGGATGAATCCCACAGCTCTACTAAGTTTTAAAAAGTGCAGTAGTGTCTCTTATTCTTTCCTTGCAAAAGAGATTCAACAATCCCAGCACCAGCACCCGCCGCAATGTTAAAAATGCATGGTATGCATTTGCATACACAAAGCGGCAGGCACCGCGCGGTGCCTGCCGCATTGTGTATGCTAATGCATTTCATGCATTTTTAACATTGCGGCGGGTGCTGGTGTAAACACCGCCCGCCGCAATGTTATAAATGCATGATGTGGGCGCATCATAATGGGCGTGGCGGGACCGCCGCTCAAATCGCGGGCGGTCCCGTTTTCCACAAGGATGGCGGGCGGGCAAAGTCTGCCCGCAATCCTAATGGGGGCCTTAGTGAGGAAAGTCTCTATCGCCTTTACCTTAACATCCTTAGAAAATGAAAGTAAAATGTGTTTCCTTCGCTTTTTTGCTTACCCAACTCTCAGTTTTATGAAAAATTGAAATGGCGAGTAGCATGTAATCATTTGTATTCTGTTTCAAAGTTCTGTGCAATGATGGATTATGCCCATGCACATTAAATACTAAATGCCCTATATGCCAAATGGTAAATTATTTTCCAATTGCTTTAAATCAGCAGAAAAAGTTCTTATAAACATTATTTTTAAAGTACACAATATGTATAACGCAGCTTCCTATCACATTCTTGGCCAATATGAATTGTTTGGATATTGTTATCAGGGTAATTCGGTTCTTAAAAGCTAGTAAAACAATCTTATAATGTTTAGATAATGAAGTGTGGTGTATCTTATAAGAATGTTAGTTTTATTACATTATTTATTATGATTGTTACTTTTATTTTATCTTGAATGATTGTGCTATGTATCATTGTGTGTAGTTTTATGGACAACTGTCTCATAAATGTACTTCTCAACTGAAACTATTTTATTTAAAGATCCAACCATAATATTTTAAAAATTAATAGTTAATTTCTAAAATAAGTCAGATCTTTACTTTAACTAAACCTGTCATAGACTCTAAAATTCAATGGTTTAAAACTATTTAATGGATAGAGGGGGCAACCGGCACTCATTTTTGTGGACTGACACTTATTTTTCCCATCAGACATTAACCAAGAGCAATAGAGGAAAAACATAGAAAGCCAAAAGACCGAGGAAGAGAAAAATGAAATAAAAACGTTATGAAGAACAAAAGCAGGAAACAGCAAGACAAAGATAATGGAGCAGCGAGTGTCTGGTAGTGGATTAAAGATGTTTAGCATAACTTCATAGCTGGCATGCCTTAAACATGAGCAGTGTAATGTATACATAATATAGCTTAACGTGTATTTGTAAAGCACAAGTTCACCCCAAACAGGGTATCTTGGCGCTGAATTACAGATGTTTGTTGTTACTCAACGGCACTCCTTTTATCGACCTCAGATGGATGAAAGGCTGAGTGGACCCGCCGTGATTTGAACCTGTGACCATGAGGTCGAACACATGCCCCTGCAGTGGATGCATTAGTCCACTGAGCCACCAGACCCAGACACAGAACCCTGAATACTCTAGGGCTTATTTACGAGCCCCCTGCGCTGCTGGAGCATCACTGTTTGTAACGTTCCAGCGGTGCAGATTGTAAAATCACATCTATGAGGCCACACAAAGCCACTCTGAGTGGCTTTGGATGGCCTCATACATATAGAGTAAGGCGAGGCAGCGCAAAGTACTGGGTTGCCTTACTCTGTGTTCGGGAGGTATTCTATGGGCGTTGCAGTGGGTTTTCCGACGCAACACCCATGGAGTTTGATGCTGCCCCAGATTTACAAGATCATGCACACCTGGGGAAGCACCAAATCCTTACACCTCCCAGGTGAGGCGTAACAAGGAGAAATGTATTCATTTCTCCTCGTTATATCCTATTTCTCTAGGTGCTGCATTCTTCATCAAGCATAGAAAGAGGAAAATCCCTCTTAGTTTCTGTGCAGGAAGGTGCCCCTTCCTGCACAAATACAATCCTGCCTACAGGCAACCTTGCATCATGGTGCAAGTGTGCATGAGTTGGTGCAAAAATAACAATTGATGGACAGAATGCAGGACAATGTCATACATTCACCCCAGTACAGAGATCTGGGCCTAAATCCATCGTTGTTTTGCTCATCATGCCATTCCAGTTTGGAGCCAGCCATATGCAAATCAGCCTTGACCCTGTGCCCCATGGGAACAGTCCAGCCCGAACTGCCAAGCCATGTCTTTACTGGACCGGAATCAAGCATTCTAGGACCGGTTTCGGACTTTCATCCCTCATCAGCCAGGATAGCTTGACTCCAGTGGCATGGAGAGCACGGGACCCACGTTTGGCCATACCCGTCCCACTCGGGGTGACAAATGCAAAAAGAACAAATGATGGACAGAATGCAGAACAATGTCATACATTCACCCCAGTACAGAGAGGCAGCTGAAACAGCACCAGCACAGGGGGAAAGGGCAGGAATGCACCTTATTGCATAATTACGGTGCATTTCTGCCCTTTGCCTTTGGCGTGGGGCACCGCAGTAAGATGGCTTACTGCCCGGCCCTGCCCCATATCTCTGTAACAAGGGCCTCTGTGTGTCTCTGGGATCCTAACTGAATGTTAGACATTTCCAGACACAATTGCACTGCATGCATCACAATTGAAGCAGACTTCCATTACATTCAAGTTACTTATGTTACACCTGCATTAACCTAAACAAAAATAAGAATGTTACTAGTGCAAATACAATTCCTGAAACAAGTTGATAAAAGTTGAAAAAAATATAGAAATAAAGATATGCTTCCCTATCAATATATAACCTCGAGTCTTGTGCAATACAGTATATATTTTTTAAACTGTTTGATTAACACATTTTAAAACACTGCTATCATTAATAAATGTTGCTAATTTAGGCATAGATCCAAATATTTTACCCAAACTGGAACTCCAAGCAGAAACAAAATAAAGTCTTAACCTCTATAATTGGATCAAATTGAAACTTACTTTCTGCAGAAAATATGATTTGCGATTCTGCACTGCCATATGTATTATTCGCTAAGCACATGTATGTGCCTTCATCCTCTAACATGACATTTCGGATTTCCAGTTTCAAGGAGTTATGGGAAGACGAGATGGAAAGCCTGTGGTTGGGAGCAGCAGGGGGGCTGGTGGAAGCCACCAGAACATCATCTCTGTAGAGAGCTATTTCAGAGGGAGGGCTGCTGTCCACAGAGCAGTGGATGCTGGCCAGCTGCCCTTCCTGCATCTCTAGGAAAGAGCTCATGGTCAGATTTCTTGGTCCATCTGAGAAAACAAGCACAGAAGGATTACACGACATACACCAATGTTCTTGATACAATGTAAGTGAAGAGACACAAAATGTTTTGCTATGTGCAATTCATTCCCAAAGCTATCATTCTAGTGTGGTTTGCTAAAATGTGCTAAAATGTGGTTCTGTAGGGTGTACTCTCAATGTGATTTATTTAAGGACCATTTCTAAGCAATCTCAGTGAGAATTCACATGAAAAGTCAAGGACAGTGCATTTGGGCTGCATAGCATACCAGCGGAGAGGAATAGTATTTCTGTTTTGATTTTTCTTCATAACCAAAGCAGCCCTTCAACAATACATTTCCCAAGATTTTTGGGGGGCGGTTGGTAACTGTTCTTGTCTGCCCACAATACATTTGAATGGGTACATGACCATTTTTGGGGCAATCCAAATGCAACATTAACACTTTTAACCCTTTCACTGCGGCGGCTATTCCGCCGCAGTGCTAAGGGGCGGGGGGCCGCGCGGCCCTCCCGCGCTGGTGACGGAACCGCTCCGTCACGCCCCTCGGGTGAGCTGTGCTTGTGACGGAACGGTTCCGTCACGGCCCCGCCCACTCAATAGAACGCGCCGCGCAGGCGCGCGAGCGGGCCATGACGGAACCGTTCCGTCACCAGCACAGTCCACCCGAGGGGCGTGATGGAACGGTTCCTTCACAAGCGTGGGAGAGGTTAAATAACATAGAAGCTAAAACTGCTGAATGGAATTACACCAAAAGCACCATGAAGAAAGAACTATTCAGCTTTTGTAAATTAGTTCAGCATTTCTTTTAAATATTTCAGTTAGTAAAATGTTGTTAAGTGGGCTTTGAATTGTAAATCTTTTGTATATTTGAACACACGCTCCCCCCAGGAATGACTGGGTTGATCTTGGCAGGCAATAAAAATACAATCTTCCTAAGAAAATAAATCCACATTTAGTCCACATACAATATGCCATTTGAGAGGCAATGCAAACCTAGGGTGATATTACTAATATCACCCTAGGTTTGCATTGCCTCTCAAATGGCATATTGTATGTGGACTAAATGTGGATTTATTTTCTTAGGAAGATTGTATTTTTATTGCCTGCCAAGATCAACCCAGTCATTCCTGGGGGGAGCGTGTGTTCAAATATACAAAAGATTTACAATTCAAAGCCCACTTAACAACATTTTACTAACTGAAATATTATAGTATAATGTATCTTTCTAATGCATAGCATTGGCCTAAACCCTAGACTTTACCCCCTAGCTGCTGAGGCTGTCCCACCTCTAAGTGCTGAGCCCTTTTTTTGATGTTTGGAGCACTTTGCCCATAAACTTCATAATGTTTATTTTCTTTCACAAAATATATCCAGGCCAAATTTGTTTCTTTTTGTCACTTAATTGGGGATTCTAAAGGTACTCAGGGTTTATGGATTCTCCTGGAGGGCTCCAAGAAAATAGCCAAAATCTAGCAAAACATTTTTTTTGTTGGGTAGATGGGAAAAAGTGCTGTGTAAGAACACATATTTTTTTTTTAAACTGGCTTAAACAAAAGGTTTTCTGATTTAAGATCACCATCTTCTCAGCTTTCAGAAGCAAACAGAGTTGAAAAAAGCACACATTTTTTTCCATAGTATGTGCATTTTTTCTAGCGGTAGTCCATCTAAACCAGGAAGCGAGGTAGTAATTTTGTAGATCACTGCAGATTCCACAGAAATTATTTTAGCCAAAGTTTGAAGTTTGCACAGCATTCTGGGTAAGAAAGCGTAACAGTCTCCATGCAGGTAACGCAACCTTGGATTCCTCTGTGTCTCTAATTATCAGGAATGCTCAGGATTTGTGTTGATCCCTGGTTGCCGGCAGACCAAGAGTCTGAATTCATTATGGCACATGAGAGATGGGATTTTAACCCATCTTTGCCGACTCACATGTCAAATCAATGCCCATAAGAGTTCATATTTGCTCTCTCTTGCCGTGGGGATGCTGTAGCCCAGAGAGAGGCAGAAAGACTATTTGTGCTTTAGGGGTGGGGGATAAGCCCAATCCATATTTCGGCAACCCACATCCCAAAATTGTTTCTAAAAAATGCCTGGTGTCTAGTTTACTTTCTGTCTTGGGAGGCAGATTGGGATAAACTTCCCACAGCCTCTGAATAAAGATTGCTCGGCCTGTTCTGGGGTTGGAGCACGGTCCAATGGATTGGCGTGACATCACCATCACCTCTTTTTAAAACATGATTGTCCTATGGGCAATGATAGGAAACATTTTGTCACAATAGCATGCATCCAAGTGCTGTTGGCATGTTACATAGCTATGTGATGAATATAAAGGGTGGGTGAGTGGCAGACCCGCACACTTGGAAGAGTGCAGTCTACTGTGCTTTGCAGGACAGCCTCCAGCAGGCGAACATCAGTACCACGCGGGCATTGCATTGCAATGCCTTTACATTGCGGGTGTTACAACGCAAGTCGGAACAACAACTTGCGCTGGATGGCGATATAACCTAAGGAATAGTATGATTTACTATTCCAACACCTTCCCTACTGTACATAGATTGGTGTTGGAATAGTAAATAATACTATTCCAAAGTCCAGCACCCTCCTACGCAAGTTGTTGGAACGGCTTGCATTGCAAATACTGTGATGTAACGTTTCGCGATCATTTTGATCGCGTTGTAACGTCATATATTCCCTGCAGCATGCATCATGCAGCTAGTTCAGTGCTGAGAGAGGGCTCCACGGGTGACTGGACATTTTCACTGAGGTGAACAAATTGAAAAGTAAGCACAGGCCTATGAAATAGAGCAGAATAAGTGTCTGGAAAAAAACGCTTCAGGGACTGCTTAGGACAATGGATCATCATTGAAAAGATGGGGTATGTGCTGCTGAGAAGGCTTGATTGGGCCTAGGGAAATGGGGTCTAGACACAGAACCCCCAGCAAGTGGTCATAGAGAAATACATTTACTGAGTAGAGGCAGGCCACCTCTCCTCCACCCCTGATCACAGGGTGAGGCTGCAAGGCCCGGCAGCAGCTGAATGCTGACTGTCAGAGTCTTCTTGAGCAAATAACTTTTTGCACACTGCATCACAGGGTTCAAGCATTGGCTAAGCTAATAGGTCTCCTCTATGAGACCGCTTTACTTTGCCAGTGGCTTTAGCCATGCTGTACATCACTTCAGCTGCTGTGCAGCATGGCTAAAAAAAGTGTAATGATGCAGCTGCTGCAGGCATGCACATGCTTTCAACATGAATGCACACACTTAAAAAATGACACAGGTATTTTTTAACTTTTTATTTACCGGTCCAAGATAGATCAGCAATTTTTTTTAAAAAGTAGCTTGAACCCGCTTTAAAAAAAAAATGCAAACACAACAGGTGATGGACCGAATGTGAATCAATGTCACACACTCACCCCAGTCCAAAGATCTGGGCCCAAATCCATCGTTTTTTTGCACTCCACACCACCCTGGGTTAGACAATGGCGATATGCAAATCAGCTCTGACCCTGTGCCCCATGGGAACAGTCCAGTCCGAACTACAAAAGCCATGTCCTTCCCAGAACGGAATCAAGCATCCGAGGACCGGACCGGTTTCGAGGTAACACCTCTCATCAGCCCGGCTAGCTTGACTCCAGTGGTGTGGAGTGCCTGGGACCCACGTCTGGGCATCCCCAGCGCACTTAGGGCGGAATATGCAAACACAACAGGTGATGGACCGAATGTGAATCAATGTCACACACTCACCCCAGTCCAAAGATCTGGGCCCAAATCCATCGTTTTTTTGCACTCCACACCACCCTGGGTTAGACAATGGCGATATGCAAATCAGCTCTGACCCTGTGCCCCATGGGAACAGTCCAGTCCGAACTACAAAAGCCATGTCCTTCCCAGAACGGAATCAAGCATCCGAGGACCGGACCGGTTTCGAGGTAACACCTCTCATCAGCCCGGCTAGCTTGACTCCAGTGGTGTGGAGTGCCTGGGACCCACGTCTGGGCATCCCCAGCGCACTTAGGGCGGAATATGCAAACACAACAGGTGATGGACCGAATGTGAATCAATGTCACACACTCACCCCAGTCCAAAGATCTGGGCCCAAATCCATCGTTTTTTTGCACTCCACACCACCCTGGGTTAGACAATGGCGATATGCAAATCAGCTCTGACCCTGTGCCCCATGGGAACAGTCCAGTCCGAACTACAAAAGCCATGTCCTTCCCAGAACGGAATCAAGCATCCGAGGACCGGACCGGTTTCGAGGTAACACCTCTCATCAGCCCGGCTAGCTTGACTCCAGTGGTGTGGAGTGCCTGGGACCCACGTCTGGGCATCCCCAGCGCACTTAGGGCGGAATATGCAAACACAACAGGTGATGGACCGAATGTGAATCAATGTCACACACTCACCCCAGTCCAAAGATCTGGGCCCAAATCCATCGTTTTTTTGCACTCCACACCACCCTGGGTTAGACAATGGCGATATGCAAATCAGCTCTGACCCTGTGCCCCATGGGAACAGTCCAGTCCGAACTACAAAAGCCATGTCCTTCCCAGAACGGAATCAAGCATCCGAGGACCGGACCGGTTTCGAGGTAACACCTCTCATCAGCCCGGCTAGCTTGACTCCAGTGGTGTGGAGTGATCTACATTCTGTCCATCTAATTGTTTTTTGTAATTTTCTCCCTGAGTGTACTGGGGTAGCTCAGACGTGGGTCCCAGAGCCTCCACACCACTGGAGTCAAGCTAGCCGGGCTGATGAGAGGTGTTACCTCGAAACCGGTCCGGTCCTCGGATGCTTGATTCCGGTCTGGGAAAGATATGGCTGTTGTAGTTCGGACTGGACTGTTCCCATGGGGCACAGGGTCAGAGCTGATTTGCATAAAGCCATTATCTGACCCAGGGTGGTGTGGAGTGCAAAAAACGATGGATTTAGGCCCATATCCTTGTACTGGGGTGAATGTAAGACAATGATCTACATTCTGTCCATCAAATTGTTTTTTGTAATTTTCTCCCTGAGTGTACTGGGGTAGCTCAGACGTGGGTCCCAGAGCCTCCACACCACTGGAGTCAAGCTAGCCGGGCTGATGAGAGGTGTTACCTCGAAACCGGTCCGGTCCTCGGATGCTTGATTCCGGTCTGGGAAAGATATGGCTGTTGTAGTTCGGACTGGACTGTTCCCATGGGGCACAGGGTCAGAGCTGATTTGCATAAAGCCATTATCTGACCCAGGGTGGTGTGGAGTGCAAAAAACGATGGATTTAGGCCCAGATCCTTGTACTGGGGTGAATGTAAGACATTGATCTACATTCTGTCCATCAAATTGTTTTTTGTAATTTTCTCCCTGAGTGTACTGGGGTAGCTCAGACGTGGGTCCCAGAGCCTCCACACCACTGGAGTCAAGCTAGCCGGGCTGATGAGAGGTGATACCTCGAAACCGGTCTGGTCCTCGGATGCTTGATTTCGGTCTGGGAAAGATATGGCTGTTGTAGTTCGGACTGGACTGTTCCCATGGGGCACAGGGTCAGAGCTGATTTGCATAAAGCCATTATCTGACCCAGGGTGGTGTGGAGTGCAAAAAACGATGGATTTAGGCCCAGATCCTTGTACTGGGGTGAATGTAAGACATTGATCTACATTCTGTCCATCAAATTGTTTTTTGTAATTTAAAAAAAAAATGCAGCATAAAAGTCAAACAAACAGAGAAGGGGGTTGCGGAAGTGAGTGGGGTGAAGAAACATGGCG
The DNA here is from genome assembly GCF_964263255.1 of Lissotriton vulgaris. Lineage (NCBI taxonomy): Eukaryota > Metazoa > Chordata > Amphibia > Caudata > Salamandridae > Lissotriton > Lissotriton vulgaris. Next base: position 90,582,164 of record NC_141689.1, read on the forward strand.
GGTGGCTGAAGAAGCGATACAGCAAGTGGGGGAAGAAGCAACAGAAGGGAGAGATCACAAAGACAAAGGGATTAACCCCTTCGATGCTGATGACGAGCTCAGCTCGTCATCAGCCACGGGGGGCGTGTGCGGATGACGAGCTGAGCTCGTCATCTAACGCGGCTTTTGAAATAAAGCTGCGTAGCGCGAAAATAACCGCCGCAGCGATGCGGTTAAAAAAAAACATGGGTTGAAAGAGAACAATGAAGTGTGGTGGAGGGAAGAATATAGGATATAGAGAGCAACATGAGTGCTGGCCGAAGGAGAGATGCACATGGTCGAAAGAAAACAACAGGGAAGGAAGCACATGAGGGAGACAGCTGGAAAACACAGGCAATCTCATGAAGTGTTTAAACGAAAAAGAAAAAAGTAGTTCTCTAAAAGTGAGCAGTAGAAACATAGAAGCCAGGCAGCCACAGAAATAGTAAAGAGGGTATGCTCCATGGGCGAGTAAACACAAGCTGGACAAGGTGAACACAAGGAAAGCCATTAAATAGAAAGCAAGCAAATAATGGACAAGAAATGAAGCCAATGGAAAGCAATGGCCGGGCTTTACGCTCCTGGTAAGCTCTTGGGAAGCCCAACACAGAAACAGCTACTGAGCTAATGGGAGCTCTCAGAACGGTGTGACGAGGTGGTCCAGTGCAGCAATGAGAGAATGATTAACGATTTGTATAGTTGGTATATAATTGATAATCGGCAAGCATGCAATCGATGAGTTCTGATTTGTGAATGTCACCAGGAATCTAAGATTACAATATAGAAATATATTGCAATCTGCATAAAACCGATAAATGAAGAGAATCAATGTGTGTGTGTGTGTATGCATATATATATATATATATATATATATATATATATATATATATATATATATATATATAAATATATATATATGTATATATATGTGTGTGTGTGTGTCTGTGTTTTTCTTGTACAAAATGCCGTAAAATTATCTTTTTATGAGTGTTAGCCTCATTTCCAAGATGTTTAGACCTTTGTGATTGGTAAATTAAAAATAAAGGAACTTAATGCATTTCTTACCAGTACAGAGTCTCCCCTCTTTACCTCGCTTACCCGGACCGACTCAAAGGAGGTGGGCACATACACACAAACACATGTATGCACACACACGCACACACACATACAAACATATATATAAAAATACCATTACAAATTTTAAATAAAGAGCGGAAAAAAACTCACAAAGCACTTGTATATTGACAGAAGGCGATGTGCTGCTCCCGGCCTTATCGCGAGCCGTGCAGTGATAGTAGCCTGTATCGCGACTATCGATTTGCTGAAACACGAGGGAGCTTCCAGAGTCGTCTTGGTACCATTTGCTGTTTTTATACCAGATATAGCTCAGCTCATCCTGTGCACTGCTGGTGACCTCACAGGTGAGGGTGACTGTATCCCCATCACGAATGTCCGCGGGTGGCACAACTAGAACTCGTGCAGCTACACACAAAATAAAGATGGAGATTAGAAAGAAGGCTCCTCATGATAATGCAGACAGAAATGGGATTTTGTTTCTATTGGTGTATCAAAATTATTAATATTAAAAAATAATGTATGTATTTATTGTCACTGACAATGTTGACATGTAATTTGGGAGCAAAAATCTTTTGTTTTTGCAATATTTTCTTTCAAACCTTTTCCATCCTACTCTTAATTTGGATTCTAGACAGGTCTACTGCATTACAACATTGACCCTCATTATCTGCACGGTTATGAACTCATGTGTGATGTTACCGTGAGATGAAGTATTGATACCAGAAGTCGTTCTAGTAAACCATGTATCTCCCTGTAGTCCTTAGGAGCAGCGTTTTCCACTGGTTATTCACCTACTGGCACATGCATTAATGTTGACTTTTACGATTTCTTAATTGCGAGATTTAAGGAATCGCAATTAAGGAATCGAAAAAGCCTATATATGTAGAAATCGCTTAAAAAATAGGGATTTCTAAACATTCCTTAATTGTGACTCGCAAATTGGGAGTTACAATTAAGGTATTCCTCCCCATTCATTCCTATGGGCCTAAAACCTAAAATCGCAAATTGAGAATGCAATTTCAAGGGTGCCAGGGTGTCAAAAGGATACCCTGTTGCACCCCTGAAATCTGCATATGAGTAAATCTTGCACACACACATGCCCGGGGCATGTATGTGTGTAAAATGCAACTTTGAAAAATGCACTTTAGTTCAACTTCATGGTAATTTGCGCCCCCTAATAGCGAAATCGCTACTTCAAAGTGGTTCTTGCATTGCAATTACGGAATCACAAAATGTGATTCCTTAAATGCAACCGCAATTTGAGAACTCGCAATTAATTGCGAATTCTCAAATTGCGAGGGCCTTGACACTTGATATATCGCAAAAGCTAACGGACGATTTTTGCGAATCGCACAGTTTGCGATCGCAAAAGGCTTTGATGCATGTGCCTACTAATCACCAGTCTGATATCTAGATACGATAGAAAGGGTTGCCAGGAATGATTTACCGGCTAGGTCCCGTTGGCCATATTTACCATCCAACTTCATAATTGGGCCCACTAACCCTGGTTAAGAAGGTCCCCTGATACTAATAGAAAGATTACACATTGAGTAGAAGACACTAGGGGCCGATTCTCTAACTTAGCGTGTCATGGTTGCTTAACTTTTTTAACACAGCCACAAAGCAAAATGCTGGTGGAGATTTACATAGCCAAGCCACGCCAGGGCCAATTTGCGTCACCTTTAAAATGTGAGTCCATACTAGTATCGATGCCCGGATGGCTGGCGCAAGACGCCTCTTAGTTTCCATTCTGAATAGTTACCAAATAAAGAGACGGGCGCTGGAAGCAGGAGTCACAAGAACAGGTTTTATTACTCATGAGGAGAGCCTGTCATTTCGGACACGAAACACAGTCTCTTTCGGGAGGTGCTCTAACAAGTGAGCTGCAACGTCGTCTTTTATACTTTACAGAACACTTAGCATTACAATCACGACATTGTGAAACACGGAAAGGACATCCCCATGATCCTCGTGTCAATCCTACCCCACATATGTTCACAATAGGGACCCTTGACCTGCTGATAAGAGGGGAGGGTAATCACGCAGCTGAGTGTTCCGCCAACTTTTAGGATGTGTGCGCCTGATCATAGCCCAGGGGGTGGGGTGCCCAGGATCAATAGTGGGTCCTTTGAAGAGGAGTGATTCCATACAATAAGCAGTAAACAGTATCTCCTGGCTTAGGCGATGACCTCAGACATGTGTGGACAGTCAATCGCGGAGGGAGGGTTTACTAACAGATGGGTTATTCATGAAAGGAGAGGAGGTGCTGGTCAGGCGCGGCCGTGACTCCCAAGGACAGGGTCTTGCAGAAGAAGAAGGTTTATGACTTGCCCGTGTGAGGGAGAAGGGAGGGGGAGCCAGGGTGTGTACAGGGACGGAGTCGCACAGAGAGAGAGAGATCTTATGACTTATGCGTGAGAGAGCGGCACCCGCGTAGCTAGGGGGGGGCGAGGGGGGCGGACCGCCCCAGGCGGCACCATTTAGGAGGCGGCGGCCGCGCGGCACTAAAGGCTGAGCAAGCAAGCCTCTAATAAATTAAATAGTGCGCACCATAGAATTTACCATGCACAACCAAATAAACCTGCAGCGCAATTAAAACAGGACCACAAGTTCAATGTGGCATTTTCTCCCAGCACGTTGACGTCACACATATTGTTACATTCCAGTGTCTGCTATCGAGGGCTGTGAGAAGCACTCGGAATCTCCTTTGCAGTGTGGCTCAACAATGTAACGAGGCGCGGGCGGGCTGGCGCCTCTGGCCGTGGGCACCGCACCAGCATAGCAGCCCAGACTGTGCACGTGCCGGGGATGGAGGGACGGGGGCAACTGCACACCCGGCGTTTGAAATAATTAAAAGTTGAACATGTCCGCTGGACCCCGGCGGGCCTCTCTGAGCAAGGCTCTTTATTAAATATGGTGCGTGCCGCATGGGGAAGTGACTCCGTAACTGCGTGTCTTCAGGGTGGGGCATGTTCCCACATTGTCATGCGCATTGGTGCGTAGAAGCGCAATTAAAAGTGCGCGTGAACGTGCCAAAGCCGCGACGGGACGACTGAGGTGAGGCATCCCACCAAGAGTGACTACTGTCTGAGGAAGAGACCGGCACCGTGCGGTGCCCCCTGCCTGCCCGAACTTATTAATTCTGCTCAATTACCTCCAATCGCGGCGGAAATGTTTCAGGGATCTGCGTGCGTTGACGGGCCCTCTAAGGTGAGTACCGATCAACAGAGCTGGTAGTCATCTATTTTCGTGCTAGACTGCTACTTTTAGTGCTGAGGCCTGAGCTCCTGTGCATGCGCAAATAAAACAAGTGTAAACTAAGTGCAAGAAAGGGGCTGTCCCTTGAAGTGGCTGTCTATAACAAGAGTATGAGAGACGTGTGAGAGCGCATAGAAAGGTGGGCATTTGTTGAAGGAGAGCGTTGAAGGATGGTGAAAGTGACAGGTGCGGAGTCAGTTCCTAGTCAGCACAACAGGCCTGAAATGGCAGTCTTTCATGATTGTGACCAAAACCATTTACTGTTTAAATTGCAACCTCGCCAGGCTGGGAGGCAGGGACTTACTCATTCAGGTGACCTACCCAGGGACAGGAAGGGGCTTTCTTCTTTGCAAGACTCGAAAATGGAGCAGACTCGGTGGTGTCAGCTCTTAGTGCCTGTGTGTTTACCGGCCTTCATTTAACCAGAAGAGGTGTGCAGGGTTGCAAAGCTTGCTTTTTGTTTTAACTTTCCCAAAGGCGTATAGAAAACTTTGCAATTGTCTGTCACGATTTAAACCATTTTCAGGACGAGTCAAAAAAGTTCTGCGTCAGACGTACTCTTTACAAAGTTGTGTTCTTTCCCCGAATAATACATTATTGTCCATAGAAAGAAATCCTCAGCAAAGGGTGAACTTGCAGAGAGGAATGCTGCGTGCCTTTCCTAGCTCGGCTGGGTTTAGTTAGACAGTTATAACACAAATTGCGTTTCAAATTATTTTGGAATTTACAAAAAACTTTGCACAGGCAAAAGCGAATAGGGAAACTTCACAGAGCAACAACTTTGATAAAGTTCACCAGTATAAAGCACACTTTCCTCACCTCTTCATAGACCCCATTTCATTTCAACCACACAGCCCTGCACGGACATGGCTCATAAACCGGGTCTGGTGACTGAGTGGACTAATGCATCCACTCAAGGGGCCTGTGTTTGACTTCATAGTCACAGGTTCAAATCTTGGCGGGTGCACTCAGCCTTTCATCCTTCTGAGGTTGATAAAATGAGTATTATTGAGTTGGGTAACAACAAACCTCTGTTATTCAGCGCCAATATGCCCATGTGGGTGAACGTGTGCTTTACAAATAAACATGCTATGTTTTATGAACCGACTGGCATTGCACCCTAAGAACTTCTCTTCTGAGCAGTGCTGTCACTCCCTGTGTTGAGCTTAGGCGGGTTTGCTGAAAAGTGCTGGTCCTATAAGATAAACGTTATGTTATATAATGAGTTGTATTATATACAGCACATATCCAATGGTGTTTATATAGGGTTTGGCTTCCAGATATTGGCCTCTTGACTCCAGGTTTTATTCTATCTCCTGATCTTGAGATAGTCCATGGGTGCCTGATTGGTGTGGACCAAAGAGTTACACAGTTTCGAGGAACGGTTGCCTAACAGCGTATTCACAATAGGCAACAGATTTCATATAAATACTAATCAATAGCAGTATATTAATGTGCATTTGCGCTTGTGATGTGTACATATGTATGTGTATAAGTAAAGAGAAAGTGAATTTGGCTACATATCTATGGGCATCTATGTTAGTGGAATAATATATAGATCTATGCTCTGACAGTGAAAATTGGCTAAATTAAATATGCTACTGGTTAGAATGTATACTAATACATGTATGCCCCCCCCACTCCCATTTTATACCACAGAACAAATGTCAGATTTTATGTTATTGCCGTAGAGCAACCCATCTAATGTGGAAAAAACATTCTTCTTCTTCAGAGATTATTTGCTACTATGCCTTTAGAATATACTATCTCTGTTGATGCTCACAAGGCCTATTCAGCATGCCTGCATCTCGCTGTATGGATTTAATCCATTATCTCCTCTTAAATTTTAATTATATATAAATGTATTTGTTTATAACTACTAAACAAGTCATACATAAAGTATACAAAGGGTAACGAGTTATGTACTACCAATTTTGAGTTAGGGAATAGTCCTCATGACACACTTGAGGCTTTGCTTCATGTAAATCACTCCCCCTCCCATCCAGAACATTGCTGACAAATAATAGATTACACTTTGCCTATAGACGGATCAATAGTTAGATACATAGATATATTGTGTTTACTCGTTTTTTTCATGCAATTGAAAAGCTTTCTATTAACTAATAGATACAGAAGCTAAAACGAAGACCGTTACTTGGGGAGACCATGATATTTGGTCATTTAATGTCAGCTGTAGATGATGGATCCCCAAACAGTGTCATGTATGTGCATGTTTCTATTGTTCTGAGGGGATTACCAGGTATTTGTTCACGCAGCTCTCAGATGGATGTCACATGCGTTTTTTCTGAGTCCCCAGACAGATCATGCGTTCTGTGTTTTCTCCTTTGTACTGCAGGTCACTAGTATATTCAACTGTGTAGCCCTGTACCGTGTCATGTATGTGCATGTAACTTGCATGATCAAGGTAACTATTAGCGGCAATACTACGTGTCTCTCGGACCTCTTTTAAGTGCTCGCCTTTTTCCCATGCCCCCCTAACCCCCAGGGGCGGCAATCTGAGGGATAGCCCCGGGCGCCACAAGCTCTAGCTACGCCCCTGGAGAGCGGGGACAGTCAGGTGCAGATGGGGAGGGCTATGTCAGCTAAGGCAAAGGGTGCCTCTCCAAGAGGGAATGGGGGGTTTGCGTGGGTCAAGCAGGAGGGTTGCCTTTCAGGGCAGGGTCGCGCAGAGGGAGAGGGTTTCATAGTCTATGCATGTGAGAGAGGGAGGGGGGTTCAGATACGCGCAGAAGGGAAGCCGGTGATTCTAATGAGCAGGAAAAAGGCCAGGGTGCCTAAAATGGCTGTCATGTACATATGGGTGCGGGCTTTTACTGGCAGAGTGATGCGGTCAATAGTTTACGGTATTCATGGTGCTTACAGGGAGAGGAGCGGGAAAATGGAATAATGAACGCTGTTTATGTACATCAATTTCTCAAATTTCCACACACCTTGCATTGCTTTGTAAAAATAAAATAACACTGCATCGGGTAGGTGTTCTATGGTTGTTCCCACGTATCCACCCACGTACTTTGATGCAAATCCGGATTTACTAAAGGCAGTACACCTGGGTTTGTGCTACAACGCGGCTCCAACCTGAGACAAGCATAACAAGGAGAAAATATCTTCATTTCTGCTCCCTCCCTTTATTGATATACAGCACAGCAAGTTGCTTTGCTGTATTGCATTGCGTGAAAGGTTAGTAAATCAGGTGCTTAACTGTTTCGTACACACACCCTTCCCAAAGCCACTGTGCCGGGAACTACCACAGTGTCTCACTCTCCTGGTTTCCCTAAAGTAAGTTGACTTTTGAAAGATCATGCAGCATTGCCATAATGCTGATTACCTGGATGCAGAGATTATACATGAATATATACTTCTTCATTTTGGAGTCAGCACCCCTCAATTCATATCCTTTTGATCACTGGAATCACGTCATGTTCACAAATTTCAAGAAGACTTTAAGAGCAGCAAAGTTTTAAATACAAGATGCTTTTGTATTCAGGGCTATGGTAAAGCAAAATATTTCAGCGTAAACTACAACATTCTACCAAGTATGCGGGGATTTATGAGTTTCACACCTCGTTTTACTCTATGTGATCTTGAGATATTTCCCTCACTCATCTAGTGTCAGATACTCTCTCGGGTGATTAGTGCGCTATACAAATCAATATAACATAACATAACTCAGAGCACCCAGGGTACCCCACCTTATATATTTCTGAACCAACACTACATATTTAGTAGGGAATGTGCATCGGAGTCCGAAATAGTGATGTGGGTCCTGTCGCAGAGAACAAGAAATGTTTCCTAAATGTCTTTGGTGCACTCATGCTTCTGGAGCAATGATAACTTTCCCAGTCTGAGGAACAGTAGAGCACACCATAGGAATCGTCTTAGCACTTTTTGCGATACTCAGTAAATGTGTCCTTATTTAAGGCAATCAGATGCGCATATTCAATCAATCATTCATTCTGTCCTGTCTGATCATATAGTGTCAAGGGATAGCATTGCTCCAGTGCCACTTAAGTGAGATCCTGATTGTTCACCCACACAATTGTACTACTGAATATCGACCCCCAGAATATCGTAGTACAAAAATATCGAGGATAGAATAGCAAAAGTTAAGTGCACATAGAGAAGTATAGATTTACAATTCCTAACTCCACGTCAATGTTCTCTAAAGATCTATGCACCACGTAAACACATATATGTGGAGTTATGTATAGAAAATGGAGATTTACCTGCCAATATATTTACATATATTTTTGGGAAAAGTTTATTTAATCTAAAATGAAATCCAGATTTTGAACAAATGATGCCATTGATCTTCTATAATTTACAATCTTTCTAAAGTTCATAAAGACCTTGAGTATCATCTTGATCACGCCATTGCATCAGTCTGCGGCTTTTGTTATAACCATTCATTATTGATGTTCAGTGGTGTATGGAGTAATACAACACAAACCACACCAGTGCAGTACAAGTGGTGTATCATAACAGAATAGGCATTTCAAACTGTGTGAACCAATACAAGCTTGCCAGAACCCATAACATGTCTACCTTGCGGCTCTTACTACAAGGGTTTCCGATAGTGTTCAAACATCTCTCACATCAGTGAGTAGTTGTGATGTAGTTACCTTACATCCTGCCTAAGAAAGGTGATAATAGCTGGAGGATTGTGCACCTAAAGTAAATATTGAAATAAAATGGGGTGGGACATAGAGACAAAATGGAAACATTGGGAACCTTCATAACAGTGTGAGCCCCCGGGAGACAAACTGGTGTCGCCCAGCCCATGTACGCTCCGTGTATGTTCGGATATCCTCCCAATAGCCCATGATAGTGGTGTGCATCAGGAAGAGGGGGAGGAGGAGAGGCAGATGGAGTCGCTTCACCCATCTGTTCAAGACGAGGGGGGTCCAGAAAATGTCCTCAGTTGGGTTCAAATTTCTCGAATTGAACGTGGAGCCTGTAGATAACCTGCTCACAGGTGGTGAGTTTATACATTTGTTGGACCCATGATACGTCAGGACTGTGTGGGGTTCTCCAGAGCCGAGGGATGCATATTTTGGCTGTTGCTGGGGAAGTGGCAAACCACCTGGGCAGAGCACCGCCCGACTAGATATCGGATTCATAGGTCCCAGAACATGTACCAAGTACCCCCAGATCGCCCCCAATGTGATGTCATCCCATAGTATATGCATGCTGCCGCAGTACGGATGATTACATCTCCAACTCTTCGCCCCGGGTAGAACTCTCATGTCATGCAGTCGTGCCACCTCAATCAATCAAACATTTACAAAGCACTGCGAGTCACCTGTGAGGGTCTCAAGGCACTGGAGATGTTGGCTGCTGTGTGGTGGTTTGTTCATTCGAACATGCAGGTCTTGAGTTCTTTCCTGAATTACTGGAGCTAGGGGGAGGTCCTGAGGTGGAGGGGAAGGTGGTTCCATGCCCAGCCACGAGGTGCGATCCACCTTTGGATTATTTTGTAGTAACTGCGTATAAGAGGAGCCCCCCCGCCCACTGTGCAGCCATGAGGTGGGCCCAATCTTCATCTTGAAGGTCAAGGTGCAGGGGGTCAGCCCACATGTCTTTATGACCACTTAGTGTGAGCTTTAAAAAACGTTGTCAGTTAGTAAAGGCCCGACATCCTCCCCTTGATTGTTCCACATCTGTAGAGATAGGATAGGAGTGAGGATTCAGTTAGGGATCTGTCACGTACTCCCCAGCACGGGAGAATACCAAATGAACAAGCCACACATGGAGCTCAGTACCAGACGTTGTTATTCTTCAGCATACAACATTTATACTACTTTCTCCTTATGTCATAACCATTAATAACCACACCTCCCAGCCAATTACATAATTTCTCTATTGCGTCCACCCAGAACTGCAAGGTCCTAGCGCACTTAGGGGCACATTAGGATGGCGGGCGGACTTAGTCCGCCCACCATTCTGATGCAAAGCGGGACCACCCGCCATAAGGGCGGGGGTCCCGTGGGGGCCATTAGGATGCGCCCGCCACACTGGCGGGCGCATCCCACATTTTTAGCATTGCGCCCGGCGGTGCTGAAAGCACCGCCCGCCGCAAAGCTAAAAATGCACATCATGTATTTCAATACACAACGTTGTATTTTGAAATGCAGGGGGTACCATAGGTACCCCTTCACGTGCACCCCCCACCTCCCAGAATCACTGGGGCCCCGCAATGGGCCCCGCAGGTGATTTCCACCTGCCTCTCCGTGGCGGCAACGAAGGCATTTCCCCGCTATTATGCTAATATAGATGGCGGTGTCTGGGAGACACCACCACCATGTTAGCAACTTGACCAGTGGACGGTCTTTCTGTCCGCTGGGCTCCCCCGCCATGTTAACGTGGCGGGGGGAGATTACAGTGCGGGCGGACGTTTTCTGCGGGCGGATCGCCACGACATACGGGTGGTGGCGATCCGCCTGCAATCATAATGGGGCCCTTAGTCTCCAGACACACAGGGACCCAGGCAGCGATGTTCTGAGTGAATGGATGCAATGCCTCCGGGGAGATGGAATTCTTACCAATCCTCTGCAAAGGATTTCATCCTGTTGTGGAAAAGGAGTTGGTCTGTAGTGGGGACATTTTTAGATATGAAATGTTCCTTGGTCCCCTATACCAATCTGACCATTGCCCTATAAAGGTGCTTCCCTATGTAGAGTTAAGTCTACTCTTAGGGTCATGTGGCTCAGTTTTCATGCATAGAAAGTAGTGTGAATTATTGGGCTGCAGGATAGCCATGGTATTGTGCAACATGTGTGGAGAGGATAGAGAAGGTGGTCGCTTATCCATACAGCATCTTTGAACGACCACCAGTCATGTGTATCTAATGATGAGAGGGGAATATAGTTTAGAGGTGCTAGTCGGTGTTCCAGCCAATAATGTTCTATGTGAGAGAGGAGCAGCCCTTCACATTCTGTGGCTGCATAAAGTTTGTCAAGTTTGAGTCTGGGTTTGCGTCCCATGTGAATCTTTTCATCATTACAGCAAGTTCTCAGATCATGATTGTAGGGAGTCAAAAGGACAGCATCACAAATAAGTAATTAATGTGAGGTATAATGTACATCTTGCACACTTCTACTCTGCCCCATAGGGACAGGTCCAACGCGGACCAGTTGGGATTAGTCCACCTTGATCTGAGACAGATGTCTTAGTAGGTTCAGATTGTCTTGCACCATATGGAGAAGTCATGTGTTAAGGTATACGCCTACGTATTTCAAGTTACAGTGAGTCCATCTAAGAGGGTGGTGAAGGATCGATGACTTCATCCTTTAGTGTTCGAGAAGTAGGGCCTTGCAGTTGCTCCATTTGATCTTTTAGCCCAAGAAGGCAGAGAATTGTTAGATAATGGACATAAGAAGTTGGATGCAATGTATTGGGTTAGATATGGTGACCAAAATATTGTTAGCATTAATGAAGGTTTTGAATTAACCCTCTGCTGTATGGATACCTCCTATGCCGAGATGACGGCAGATAGCGATCACCAGAGGCTCTAAGCTAGGACAAACAGGAAGGGGGAAAATGGTATCCCTACCACATTCCTCTGTTAATCTTGAAATCCATGGAAGAGTGGAAGATGCGTACCTGTGTAACCACTGGATCATATTAAAGTTGTCGCCACTCCAAAGCGGTGTAATATAAAGAACCCATAAGGTGATTCTATGCTACCAAACACTGTTTCTGCACCTAGAGAAAGGGCCACTTAATCATTCGTGTCGTTTTACACCACCCGTAGAATTTGAGCCAGCTTTCAGAGGTGTGATGTTGAAGGGTGTAGGGTATAAAACCTACTTGGTACTGGTGGATCAATGCTGGCAAGTAACCCTTGAGACGACTGGCCAATACTTGTGCCAAGATTCTCATGTCTGTTTTTAACTGCATCGCTGCGGCGGCTTTTTCCGCTGTGTGCTGCATTTTTAAAATTACCGCGTTACATGACGAGCTCAGCTCGTCATCAGCACACGGCAGGTAAGCCTCATGACGAGCTGAGCTCGTCATCAGCATCGAAGTGGTTAACAGGGAAATAGGTCTATAATTAGTGCAGCCTAAGGGGTCTTTTACGGGTTTCAATATCAGAACTATCTTGGCCTTGTTAGCATCTCTGAGGGGTATTCATCTTGAATTTCAATAAAGAGTTTTCAGAGGAGATGGACTATCAGGTGCTGATTGATTCTATAATACTCTGAGCCCGATTCTGATGCGGTTAGGAAGCCCTCCTAATGGCATTTGCTCCGTCCGAATCGGATCCAGGACGGGTCTTTCTGACTGAAACGGAAACGTTTCTGACCGACCAAGTACGATGCGAGTTAGGCATTAGGAATATCCCAATCCGAACCCGACGGCATTTGGAATGACCGAGTCATACAGAGCAGAATCGTACATCTCTATGGGCCCCGTTTCCAAACAACCGAGATCAATGCTTTCTAAATCAGCAGTCAGAATCAGACTTTGGGCCCCGTAGCGGGCCCCTCTGCACCTGGAGCCTTCCCAATCAGGCCCGAGGAGGTACCCATGGGTCCACCCTTACCAGCCATGCACAGTGTGGCAGGCACCAGGGGGTGCCCGCCACAGGGTGCCCGATTTTTTCCAGCCACCTCTTTCTTCAATGGGAGCCTATGCATTCGGTTGGAACATAGGTTCCCATTGAAGTCAATGGGAGTCCAACAAAATTGTATCTGGAAGCATCCGGATGCATCGGACTCGGTCAGTCGGACTCTCCTAATCCGAGTCGATTGGAAACTATTCCCAAACCAACTTGGTCGAGAAGAATTCCTAACTGTATCGGAATCAGGACCTCTGTTGGGTAACCATCTAAGCCTGGTGTTTTATTATACAGAAGGTCTTTAATGACCTGAAATATTTCTTCCTCAGTTATATCTTGCTCTAAGGTGTTCCATTGGTCATCCTTCCAATGTGGTATGGGGAGGTGAGAAAGAAAAGCTTCTTCAGCCGGCAAGTAGGCAGTCTCTCCTGTTGTGTAGAAGGCAGAGTAGTAGGCAGAGTAGTAGTGTCTGAAAGTGGTTACTATATTAAAAGGGTGAGCTTGCAGGTGTCCCTGATTATCTTGTATCATAGGGTTCACTCGCTGGGCTTACGGTTGTCTGAGTCAGGATGCTAGTAGCCTCCTAGCTTTTTCACCCCCTCGTACTGTCGTTGCTTGAGGCGGAACAAGGCCTTCTCGGCCTGTGAAGTGAACAATTAGTAAAATAAATGTTTACTTGTTTAATTTTGTGCAGAGAGATCACTGTGTGAATGAGAGGCTGTGTAAAACTTATTTGTCAGTGTTTTCATCAATATAATCGGGTCAGGGTTTCCTTTTCCTTATGTTTACAGATGGATGATTCTCTCATAAGTTCCTCGTATATGGAGGCCGTACCTGCTTCCCACATTACTTATGTTGCCCTAACTGTGTGTTTATTTTCCGACAGGTATGTTCGAAAACATGGAGACCACTTTACGTTTATGGGAGGGCTGCCGATAGTAAGACATATTCACCCACCACCGATCTAATGGGGTTGTGTGATGTCTAGGTTCATCCAGATATCCCCAACAATTCTGACCTGCTTCTCACAACTACGACTCTGTTTCAAAGAAGGCAGAACTGTTTGGCCATTGTCTTTTTGGCTTGGCTATGGGAACGCCATTTACCAGGGCTTACAAGAACCACCCTTCAGATACTGCAGTGGATTCACAATATGGCGGTGATGGTGGTGAGACTGCTCTGGAAAACTGACCATGTCATGGAGGCGAGACAAACCTTACTCTGACTCCAAGTTAAACAGCAGATTCAGTTCAATGTTGCAAATGCCCCTCTAGACTTTCATACCTTAACACAAGCCTGGCCAAACATCCCAGACATTCAGAGAGCTAAATGTGTGGAAAGAGTATTTTGAATGCTGGAATCTCAGCTCTAGAACAAGCTACCGCTAACATCATCGAACTACCTGTCAAATATTCTTTAGGAAAGACCTTAACAAATTTCTTTTTTTTCTTAACCATCATCTGACAAGTCATTGAGCTTGCCCAGTTGTTTAGTTTGCTGTCTTCTCCTTCAGAAGAAGAGGTTTGGCGCCGCGGTTAGGGCGACTGACTCCGGAATCTGGAGATCACGGTTCGATACCCATCACCGCTGGCAGTTTAGCCCAGCACCATGTGACTCTGGGAAATAGCTTGCTTAATTTTCCTGATGGCCCCCAGCGCCTAGAGACTCTTGCGGGTGATTGTGCACTTTACAAATGTGGATTCATTATTATTATTACTCGGTCCCTTGAACCAGCATATCTTAGGTGATAGTGTACTTTACAAATATATAAATAAATAGTAACAATGACCATTGTCAATTAACTGGTACTTACTCTGTACCCGGAAGTATAGGGATTGTGAAGAGGTCCCATGTACGTTACTGGCATCACAGTGGTACATCCCTTCGTCTTCCATCATGACGCTCCTGATGTCTATTTTTAAGGCGTTGCGGGAAGAGGCCACTCTGAGCCGCTGTCCAGCTGCAGCTTGGGAGTCGCTGGAAGCCAGTTGTTCATCCCTTCTGTACATGGTGATTCTGGATAGCGGGTTACTGTCCGTGGTGCAGAGAATGAAAGCCAGCCTCCCTTCACCAGTCTCCAGAAAAGATTTAACCAGAGTATTCCTGGGGGCATCTGTAAGTGGAGCCAAAACATTTGAGTTATACTGGTAAGTCTATATAAATAATAGAACTCGAACTCCAGAAAGTGTTTTGAGCCTTGAAAGGGGTAATGAATCACAAATATACAATATACTAAACACTTACAAAAAACTTTACAATGAAACGACATTTTTCAGAAAGTAAAAAAAAGACAAAATGTCTAGTCTTGGAGCTGTTAGGTTACTTCTCATTTAAAAAAAGGTGAAAACTTTGTTCATTGTTTCCATGATATCTTTCTTTAGTGTTCAAAATCATAAGAAAGAAAACTAACATAAAAAAGTAATCGGAAAAAGGACAGTGACAAACAGCCTAGTCACTCACAAAGCGACCACTTTGATCTAAAAGAATATCTTTTTTATATGGCAGTTCAATCTGAAAATTTAGAACAAATTTACCTAATGTTTTCTTAATTACATTCTGCCTTACAGAAATATGTTCCTACTTTGATTATATATTTCTTTCTTCCACTTTCCTAGTGAAGATTTTCCAGTTCTCAATGGCCTCTTCTAATATTGTTTTTTAGTCGCTGATGCAGATGTGGTCTAGGGGCTACAGCTGCCAACTTGATGGGGACTTAGGTTGGAAACGCAGCCCCAATGCTTGACTCAAAATCGCCTGAACCTTGCCAAATCAATATGGGCCGGATTATGAATTTGCCGCAGTTGTGCCGACTGTCCGCCGGCAAAGCAGCACCAAGGGCCGCCGACCTAATTACGAGTTTTTCTCGTACAGGTGGACAGTCCTTTTGCCTTTCCCGCAGTGGTGCCAGAAAAACAGGAACTGCAATGGGAACGGCAAAAATGTTCCAGCACAGCATGGGCGGTGATCTCCATGCCATGTTGAAACTAGGGTGCAAGCAGATAGGGGGGCACATGTTGTGCCCCCCTGAATGCATCCCCATGACGGGTCGTATGGGGTTCCCTTTGTTCCTCAACCGCCAGCCTTTTCATGGCGGGGAGCCCCGCCATGAAATGGCTGGCATCGAAGGAACTCTTAATATGCTCAGCGGGACTGCTCCAATCCCACTCAGCATGTTACAATAGGCCTCCGCTGCGCCACCACCAGGGAACGGCGGTTCCGTGGTGCAGCCGGCAGCCCACCACCAGAAATGAAAGGGGGGCCGCTCGGCCCCCACACACACATGGCTTGGGCCGGCCCCCCTTCACCGCCCTGATTGGTCCCTGGGTCCCGCCGTTGACCCGGAAGCAGTTTTACTCTTCTGGGTCAAGGGGGCGGGACCTGTAGCATTTAAGAGCCTGGGGAGCACAGGAAGCTTCCTCTTTGTGCCCCGCGCTTCCCAGGCTCGCTCCTCGCCCCGCCGTGGGGCTTGTAATTTTCTCTCTGTTTTTATTTCAGATTCGTTGGGAGCGTCAGGTTTTTCGTGATCTGGAGCGGCGGTCGGCGTGCCCAATCGATCGTGACGAACAGGATTGGCGATCGTCGAATGCAGCCGGCTTTTTTTCATTCTACGCGGTGCGGTGGTAACAGCGGGCACAGAGAGTGGGCTGCATCGAGTGATTCGGTTAGGATATCAGGTTGAAGCTTCAGAAGGTACGTTGCGGGCTTTGCGTGTACGGCCGCTGGAGAATTAACCCGACAGAACGGCTGGGGGATCTGCGAGGCACACTCCAGAGTGACCCGGCAGTAAGGGCATATGCGAAGCAGGGTCGGCCCGGGCAGCAAGTGAATGGGAGACCAAAGCTGGGTTTGTTAGGAACGAGGATCGTTTTGCTGGGTATTTAGGCGGGGACAGCCCGGTACATTGCTTAAATAACTTTTAAAGTCAATTTTAAAACAAGAAAGGTATGGGTAAAGTGTGATTCTTGGGAAATCACTTAAACTCACTGGGATTAATAAATTCAGGGTGTTCATTATCATTGAATTCCAGATAGCTGATGCAAGTCGTGTGTGCATTATACACAACTCTTTATAAGGCGTGATTCCGGGCAAAACACTTAATCTCACTGTATTTAACAAAGTGAACTGTGTTGGGGCCAAGGGTTAAGCGCCTTGATAGCTGTTTTCAGGTTAATTTTGGTACTCTACAAAACAGTTCAGAAGACAGTAGTAGTTTCTTTCTACAACAGCTTGTGATTCAGGTCAAGTTTTGCACTATATTGTTTTACAACAGCTTGTTGGGCATTAACATACTGTTTGCTATATCCCAGTGGCAGCCTTTTGGATTAAGGTGTCAGCGGGGAACTGTTTAGCGTGTAAAGCGTTTAGGAAGAATTTACACAGTTTGGGACTGAGAATTCCCCATTTATGAATAGCCTGAATTAGTTTTTTAACAACTTTTCTCATTTTAGGAGCAAAAGACAAGGGCCACTGCGGACCGGGTAGCTGGGGAGCTCACGGTGGATGGCGGATTCAGAGGACGCGGGCAGGCCTGCATTTCACTGCTTCTGACGGGCCGTGGGACTAGAGTTCGCTCGCCCAAACACTCCAGGCTAGCTGGTGTGTGCGGTCACAGTCGCGTGGTGCTTACGGCCAGCTCGTGAGCCTCCGACTTTGACAGAACGCATTGTGTATTGTAGGTGTAAGAGCAATATGTCGGCCAGACGGGGTCCGGGGAATTCGCGCATGGAATTAATGTTTCGGACAATGATGCGCTGAATGTCTGCAATGGACAAAAGATTAGGGAAGGTGGACAAATTGGATAGGACTGTCGCTGAGCTGGATGCGAAAGTTGAGGCACAGGCAGGACCAGCGGGAAGGCCTAAACGGACCATTGTACCGCCCAAACCAAGGGGTGATTTTGAGACACCGCCGAAACGTAGCAGAACTAGGAAGGGTAGTGGTCACCCTCCCAAGCCCATTGTGGGTGGGGGGTCCCCGAGGCCGGTACCGAAGAGAGCGTCTGTGCCACCAAGGTCACCCATGCCCGCACCGCTAATTCCAGTGAGCGTGCCAATAGCGCCAGTCATTCCACCCATCAACCCAGTCCCTGTCATTGTCCCGCTGCCGGTCGCTCCACCGAGTAACCCAGTTCCCGTTATTGTCCCGCCCGTACTTCCAGCAAGCCCATCACCTGGGGCGGGTCAGGTGCCACCAGAATTAGCGGCACAGATAGCTGCAGTGCTACCATGGTTGGGGATTGGGGGAATGTTACCTACGGCAGCTGACCCTGGTGCAGAGGCACAGAGAATGGTTGCACAAATCATGTTGGCTAGGGGCGAAAGCAGCACACCGGGCGTACCGATTTCTCCCCAAACAGATCCAGGGCACGGTGGGGGCGCAGTCAAGACCGTGGAACCAACGCAACCTGCCAAAAGTGGTAAGGAGGTTGCCCTGCCGGTACTGGGCGAAGGCGCATTTCCCTCCAGGGGGGAGAGTTTGGCGCAGCATGTATCTCAAAGTGTGTAGGAATTGATTTGGGCAGATAAATATATTAATATTTTCTCATTGCTGATTGACAACAGGGAATGGGAATATGCTAAATCACAGAAAGAGATGATGTTGCCTAGTGAATGGCGATCTCAGTTATACAAATTTAGGGTGGAAGAGACACTCATCAATTGGATCAGGGCTTTTTCTGTGTTTAGTGCAGTTACCGCCGAACGTTACCCCGGTATGCAAGCTGAGATGGCTTGCTATCAGAGCAGGATTACAATGTTTAATGAGAATCATGGGGGGATGCTTGGAAAGAATATGACATAGCTTTCAGGAAAGCAAGGTAATTTAACAGATCTTTAGCTTGGGACAAAGTTGACTCTATTTCCTGGCATTCTCAGTTTGAGAAGGCGCAACCTGCAGGTACTAGCACAAACTGGAACAAAGGCTACTCCCCCAAACCCTACCAGCCCTTTCAACAGCCCTTTCGGGCAGCCCAAGGCGGGGAAATGGCCAATAAGGCCAAAGGTAATACGGGTGGGAAGGGAGTCTGCTGGGATTTCAATAGGCGAACCTGCAACAGGGCACCATGCACTTGTAAATTCAGGCACGCGTGTTACATATGCGGCCATCCTTCCCACCCAGAAACGGCATGCCGGTCAAAAGGTAGTGCATCAGGTAACAGAGGAAGGAGAAAACCTGAATAGCGGGGGACACCCCCTTATTGCGCAGTCACCTATTATCTCACCTATTATTGTGGTTGCAATGATACCTTGGCTGAATAGATACACAAACCATACTGTTGCAAGGATGCTCCAAGAAGGTTTCACACGCGGTTTCCGGATTCCAGCTGGGGGTTATACCGGGACGCCACAGTGTAGGAACCAGTTGTTAGTTAAGAACATTCCAGGGGTGGTGGCAAACAAGATAGAGAAGGTACTGCGCTTAGGTAGAGTAGCGGGGCCTTTCCCCCACATACCTGTACATGATTTTGTTTGCTCACCATTAGGAGTGGTCCCGAAGAAAGAAAAAGGCGAGTATAGGTGTTGTAAAGAAAACTCCAAACGCAGTAGAAGGTAAGAACTTGTCTTTATTCTGCCACCCACTCTCCTGGACTGCCTGAGAGATGCCAACATTCCAAGGTGAGCTCTCACGGAACATACCAACAGGGAAGGGACAACCAGGGGGGGACAGAGTGCATCAAGTGATTATATAACAAGAAGAAATATTACAACACATCTGCCTTTGATACGTAAGGGAGAAAACTGAAGTTGACAGGAATGTCCAGAAAGTCATCGAGGGGCCAGAATGCAACCTGGAAAAACTTCAACCAAGGAGGGGGGGGAAGGAAGGCATCCACAGCTGGAAAGAGACAGTGGAGGGAGGACACCACAAGAATAACAAAGTTGTATGGAACAAAGGTCACTCAAGTACAATTCCATCACAAATGTACATTTCCACAACCCAGAAACCCCTTAAGCATTTACCTACAAGATGCTAGGGAGCATAATGTAATTGTACGAGGCACAATGAGAAATTATCTGGACCTTTATCATTTATATACTTCTATTGTGCGGGTAAAGATACAGTATGGTTAACCTCAAAGGTACCTTAAATCTGACTTACACCACTGACAGGTTCTTCTGGTGGATACATCTCCAAGATACCTTAGAAGTGTATCCAATAGACTGGCCAAACTGAAAACTTCTCCTAATGAGGGGAAAGAGGGTACATCTTACCAAAGATCCCTGACGAGAGAGTACTACACTCCCAACTCCCCTGAGCGGGTTAGGCCTTCATCTTTACCATGCCCCTCAGGTGTGTGGGCTCCCCAGCATAACTTATTAGCGATACCTTGTGTTTAGACACATAGAGTGTGGCAAAGCTATCCAGATCATTCACCTTACGTAGTTCCTCTCTAATGCAGGGATTAAGGGTACACCTTGCATGCTGGTCCCAGAAGGATGTGGACAGGGCAGCCATGAAGGAGGGAAGGGTGGGAAAACCCCCTTTAAAATTTAAAGGAAGGAGCAGATGTACAATTAGCTAGCGGACAAAAGAACCCAGTGGAAGGGGTCCCTACAATGCTAACCCCATTCGAGAAAATAGGGGGAGGAGAGGAAGCCCACTTACCAAGGATGGTGCTAACTAATTGTGGACACACCAAAGTACTCTGGGTACTAGCAGTACAACTGACTGTATATATATCGCTGTAGATCCGCTGAAGATTCCAAAGACATTGAAAAATGAGAACACCCCAAATAGTTCTGTAGGCGCACTAACCGTACAAAAACTGTATGTGAAGTACAGGGGTACCACGTAATTACTGTATGGGTAGATGTAACACACTGTACTGTATCACTGGAGTACTAGGGTTGCCATGAGTTTACAAAATTAGCTTTTCACAGGCTGTACACCATCACTGCCAATAAGATGAAAGCTACTAGGTTTACCTTAAAATAATAACTACATAGCTTATCACAGGCTGTACAATATCACTGCACGCTGAACTGAGATAACACTTTGCTGAGGGAAGAGCACTGTAAGATAAATAAATTGAGTTTCTATAAACGTATTAACAGTACAAAACTGAATCGGTGTAGAGTACTAGATTTACCCTGAGATAACAAATTTAGCTTTCCATAGGCTGTACAATATTACTGCACAAAGAACTAAGATACACCTTTTTCACCAAAACACCCAATACAAGGCATAAAACCAACGAGAAAGGAAAGGGAAATAACTCAGGATGCAGGAGCAATTCAGTAAAGATAACACCCGTTAAATGACTTAAAGTTGAATGCCTATATGTCCAATGGGTAATCTTGTATGAAAGGTTAATACCATTGTAGTAATAAGATACAACTTGAAATGGTGTGTGAATCACCGTGAATGATGCCGTGACTCACTGGCGAGGGCAAAGTTCAATGGTGGATTACTATATGTTGAACAGGCACTAGCAAACATAGAGAAGGTGTGTGTATGCCTCAGAGACACACACAGACAAAATTAGAATAGCAAAAGTCCCGACTGAAAAAAATATATATGTGGGCAATAGGTGTTGCTTCCCCAATGGGATGTACCAGTGAGAGAGGAGATTCGGACGTTGGGACACAATTACAGCAGTCTTACTTGTATCCTAGAAGACAATGGCTTATAGAGGTGGACAGCTCTGCTCCGCAGCCAATCGATAAATCCCAGGAACGCTTCTCTGCAGGCTGAAGACTTGGAGGGACGTCCTGTGAGGGGAGCGCTCACTGAAGAGAATGTCGGCACCACGGTGGCGCGGGAAACCCAACAGACGGCTTGATTTAGGCAACTGTCCCCTGGAAGAGGCGATCACAGTATGACGGAGCTGCAGACAGGGACCGGAAGGTAGGACCGGTTCTGAAGCGGCTGGAGCGCCGGGAAACTGACGAGTAGTGCACTGAGGAGACTTGACAAGCACCGCTCTGACGACTGGAACCTTGTTGATTGATGACCTGCCCCCTGGAGGAATTGACGATCACTGCTGGAGCACTGGGAACTTGATAAGAGGCACGCTGATGAGAACCGATAACAAGAAACTCTGACGTTTGACGACAGCACCCTGTGAGGAAATGACGAGCGGCGTACCGCACCAAGGATTGGAATGAGCCGTGCTGAAGGAACAGATAACGTTGTCCAAAGAATCACTCTGAGGCAATATTGACAACGTCAACATCAGATCACCGTATTTATTATTATCTCTTTGTGGTAAATCACGCAGCCACAGATGTACACACACTTCCTTTGGCTCTTGAGTAACGGAAAGTAGATTCCCACGTTCTCACCATAGCCCTCACCATCCGCCTGAATTGGCTCGTTTATCACCGAAATACTAATCACCATGGACAATTTGCGGCGTTGGAAGCACGTGAGGACCAGCCGGAGGTTGCGATGGACAAGGCACTTAGGCACAGCAGTGGGCAGCACACAGGAGCCGACGTCTTGAGCAGGGTATGCCTCAGGTACGGGAACGGCACCCGATACCGCACTCATGGATTTCTCACTGATCGCTCCACCATGCGATACGGAGTCATCAAACCACCACACAAGTTGAAGCTATACCAGCGCCGGACACAGACTCACTCTTCACACCACAGGGCCGCTGCTCACTATCCACGCCAACTAAGTTCAGTCAGGCCAAGCTGCACTGCGGGCACAGATGCGGGGCTGTTCACTCTCCACTTCGGACTCTGAATTTTAAGCAGCGTGTCATGCGACTTACGGACAAAAGTAGGGCGCTACCAATGCTGTTCCAGACAGGAGGACGACAATGGGCATCAATATGCCAACTCACTCCCTGAGGCAAAGTCGAGTAGTAATCCACGCTTTCACCATCGCCTGAATTAGCAAGTTTTTCACGGTAGAACTTTTCACCAATGACTATACATCTGTCACTTCTTTCACGCCAGAATGAATTCTTCTTCGCAGAATCTCCATGTATTCGCAGAAAATAGAGAGAGCACTGAAAGGGGAGGTGACAGCTTGTCCCCCTACGCCAGGTTCTTCACCTCGTCGCCAGTGTTGTAAAGAAAACTCCAAACGCAGTAGAAGGTAAGATCTTGTCTTTATTCTGTCACCCACTCTCCTGGACTGCCTGAGAGATGCCAGCATTCCAAGGCGAGCTCTCACGGAACATACCAACAGGGAAGGGACAAACTGGGGGGACGGAGTGCACCAAGTGATTATATAACAAGAAGAAAGATTACAACAATAGGCTTATACACAATCTGTCAGCACCTAAGGGCTTATCATTGAATGATGCGATTGATGAGTCCATTTGTAGTGTGACCAGGCAGTCGAAATGTTGAGAGTTTTGGGCCCTGGGGCACTGATGGCGAAATCAGATATTGAGTCAGCGTTTAGACTACTTCCAGTGCATCCAACAGACCAACACTTGCTAAGTTTTTCATTTGAAGACAAATACTACATGGATAGGTGTGTGCCCATGGGTTGCTCTATCTCATGTGCTTACTTTGAAACATTCAGCTCTTTCCTGGAATTGGTCCTGAGAAAATCTACGGGCCACCAGTATGTCATGCATTACCTAGATGATTTTCTTTTCCTGGATCAGGCGGGCACACAGGAGTGCGCGTGGGCATTGCAGGAATTTTGCGTGCTCATGCGTACTTTTGGGGTCCCGCTCGCGCAGGGAAAAACAGTAGGGCCACTGACATGTCTGGAATTCTTAGGAATTGAATTGGATTCCATGGAAGGCTGTTTTAGGTTACCGAAAGAAAAGATTGAGAGATTCAGGGCGACCCTTGAACTATGTTTTCTAAAAAAGAAAGTCACTTTACAGCAGTTGCAGCAGACAGTTGGCCAGTTAAATTTCGCCTTGAGGGACATACCTATGGCACGCCCATTTTCCCGCTCCATTGCGCAAGCCATGAAGGGCCTGCGGGACAAGCATCATCGCACACGACTGTCAGTCAAGGTTCGCCAGGACATGCGGATATGGATGGCATTCCTGGAGGATTTCAATGGCGAAGTATTGTGGGGTGCCCCCACGCTGACCTCAGCAGAGTTAGGATTATGGACTGACGCTGCCGGCAGTGTAGGGTTTGGCGCCATACTTGGCAAGAGGTGGGTCGCCCAAAGATGGCCCAACTGGTGGGAAGAGAGCGGTTTGACCAATCTGGGTTGCGTTAAAGGTATGGCCCGAGCAATTGGCTAATGGGTCGGTCATTTTCTGGTCAGATAATATGACCGTGGTGGAATGCATCAATCAGCAGGCAGCGCGGTGTAAGTTCATACTGTGCCTAGTAAAGGAGATTGTGCTGAGTTGCATGAAATTGAATGTACACTTCAGGGCCAAACATGTTCCAGGGGTCTTGAATAACGCAGCTGACGCCCTTTCTCGCTTTAAGATGCAGGTATTCAGGGAACACCTACCGGCTACAGAGGCCTCCCCAGCTCACTTCCCATCGACACTTTGGCAGATTGGTGCCCCCAACTACATGACCTTGTGGCAGCCAGCCTAGCTCCCAGGACCAGGACAGCTTATGAAGGGGCGTTCAGGTCTTACTGTGAATTTCTGGGACATGATTGGGAGGACAGATGGGATCAAGAGGCTAGTTTTAATGGGTACATGGACACATTACACAAAGAGGTGCGCTCAGCGGCGACAGCCAGCAGACATAAGGCAGCAGTTTCCTTTTTCGCACAAGTAAGGGGAGCCAGGGATCCTACGGACAGCTTCATAATACAAAAGGCTTTGAAGGGATGGCGGCGCTTAGAGGCGCACACCGCCGATAGCAGAAGACCGATTGGTCTAGACCCGTTGGCAGCAGTATTCCTCGCCCTGCCCAACACATGCAGTTCTTCGGGTGAGGTGATATTATTCAAGGCTGCCTTCTCCCTGGCCTTTTACGGGGCTTTCCGGGTAGGCGAACTAGTTGCTAGTAACAAACTTGACACAATAGGAGGCCTTCAGCTGAGAGATACCAGTATATGGGGTGACACAATGCGGGTCACCATCCAGAAATCCAAGACTGATCAGGAGGCTAGGGGGAGAGTTTAGTACTGCATCGGGCACCGAATAACCCGTACTGCCCGGTGTCACATGTAGAGGCGTTAATCAAGCAACGAGCAGGTTAGGCGAAGGGAGCCTTTCTAATGCATGCAGATGTTACCCCTCTGACCAAGTTTCAGTTCCAAAGAGTCTTAACTATGTGTATCGCCAAGGCAGGTTTAAACCCCAAGGAGTTTGGGACACATTCTTTCCGGATAGGGGCAGCCACCGAGGCCACTGCGAGGGGTTTGAATGTCAATAGTGTGAAGAGGATTGGGAGATGGTCTTCCAATGCCTATAAGCGTTACGTGCGGCTGCACATGTTGTAAGGGTCAGTCGCATCCCCTGACGCCTGCTTTGTTTATGTTTATCTTCTAGTTTCTCGGGCCTGTGACGCAGGGCGGATACTTCTTCAAGGTCATCTAAGCCAACCATCAACATCTCGGCAACAGCAGGAAGACAAAAGGAGGACACATGTAGTATGGGTAGTCGGTCATTCCTATGTGAAAAGTGCTAAACCAATTTTTCTTGCAGGAGAGGGTAGACGGAGGACGGAGTGCGGG
The DNA here is from genome assembly GCF_964263255.1 of Lissotriton vulgaris. Lineage (NCBI taxonomy): Eukaryota > Metazoa > Chordata > Amphibia > Caudata > Salamandridae > Lissotriton > Lissotriton vulgaris. Next base: position 90,607,668 of record NC_141689.1, read on the forward strand.
GGTCTCAAGGTTTCCTTCCATGGCAGAGGGGGGCTCCGCCTCAATCAGCTTAGGGGCTACATGTCAGATTTACTCACAAGACACACCTCACCGCCCTCAGTGGTCATCCTGCACCTGGGGGGGAATGATTTAGTCGACTTGGGCAGAAGGGTCCTGTTGGAGGAAATCATCTCAGCAGCAGGTTGGCTGGCGAAACTGTTACCGGATTGCACTATAGTGTGGTCACAGCTGATACCGAGGCTTCAATGGAGGGGGGTGAGTCAGTCAGGGCGTTGAATCACTCGCTAAAGAGGATCAACAATAAAATAGACAATCTTTTTCGAAACCCTCATCTACAGAGTATACCTCATGGGTGCATTTGGGGGGAACAGTTCTACTTGCGGGATGGGGTCCACTTGACAGAGTCAGGGAATGTCCTATTAATAGGGAACATACTGGCATGGGTAGAAGGTTTTGCTAGGAGGGTATGACCTTTCAGTGTAGGCAGTTGGGGGGGGCCAGCTAGTCGGTCAACTATGCTGGCCTGTAAGGTCATAATCGGTGAGCAGCAATTTAAGGTCCTTAGGGGGCGGCACCATTAACGAATGGGGCTGCCCAGGGGGAGGGGCCAATGGTCTCTCCTAGAACTTCAGGGGCAGGATATCCGCTTGCTTGGAAGGGTGCGGGAGAGGGAGTCACGCTTTCCTTGGGCTGGTAGCCACCCCGCACATACACTATGATGTCAGCAAATGGCGCAAGTGTAAGGGCCCTCCTTTATGGTTAAATGGAGTTCACGGAGCGTACGAGGGCAACCAGGAGAGGGACGAACTCTCCCGGGTAACCGGCCCCTTGTCGCGCATGCGCACTCAGACCTGAGGGCATAGCTGGGTAAAGGATCGGACACCGGTTAACGACCTTGCCATAGGACCAGAAATTATTAGAATGCAAAATTGATAAGTAGGATGTTAGATTCGGTTAGGAAATACGCTGTATTAGACATTTGTTAAGGTCAGCCCATCATACCTGTCTAACTTGCTGTAAATCTAATGTCTGAATTTTGCATTTAATAATTATGTAAATAATGTTATTTTAATTTTTGATTTTTTTAAATTTTAATAAATACGGCCGGGGGGTCGCGAGACCCCCTGCCTTCCAAAGAATTCTGTTGCTTGTCTGTTAAGTGTGTACTATAGTTTGCATGATAAGGCGGGGGTGGCCGGCAGTCCCAGACCATGAGGAAAGGGGGGCCTCTCGGCCCCCACGCACACATGGCTGGGGTCGGCCCCCCTTCACCACTCTGATTGGTCCCTGGGTCCCGCCGTTGACCCGGAACCAGTTTTACTCTTCCGGGTCAAGGGGGCGGGACCTGTAGCATAGGGGGGGTTTAAGAACCTGGGGAGCGCGAGAAGCGTCCTCTTTGTGTCCCGCGCTTCCCAGGCTCGCTCCTCGCCCCGCCGTGGGTCTTGTAATTTTCCCCACCCTCCATCCATGTTAACAGAATTCAAGTTGAGGACATTGGTAGGTATCCTCTGAAACGCTCTTCAAACGCTGTAGGTTTATAATGTGTTTTCTTCCTTAGGCCTTTTTCCCGTTTACAGGCGATGTTAATTAATCTGCTTAATTGGTGGTGTTGTTAATGATGCATTAATCATTTTTCTTTAGGCCTTTTTTCCCTTCTTAGAATTGTCGTATTTATTATGTGGGTCAGGCGGTAAGGTCATAATCGGTGAGTAGCAATTTAAGGTCCTTAGGGGGCGGCACCATTAACGAATGGGGCTGCCCAGGGGGAGGGGCCAATGGTCTCTCCTAGAACTTCAGGGGCAGGATATCCGCTTGCTTGGAAGGGTGCGGGGGAGGGAGTCACGCTTTCCTCTGACTGGTAGCCACCCCGCACATACACTATGACGTCAGCAAATGGCGCGAGTGTAAGGGCCCTCCTTTTTGGGTAAATGGAGTTCACGGAGCATACGAGGACAACCAGGAGAGGGACGAACTCTCCCGGGAACCGGGCCCTTGTCGCGCATGTGCACTCAGACGTGAGGGCGTAGCTGGGTAAAGGATCTGACACCGGTTAACGACCTTGTCGTAGGACCAGAAATTATTAGAATGCAAAATTGATAAGTAGGATGTTAGATTCGGTTAGGAAACACGCTGTATTAGACATTTGTTAAGGTTAGCCCATCATACCTGTCTAACTCGCTGTAAATCTAATGTCTGAATTTTGCATTTAATAATTATGTAAATAATGTTATTTTAATTTTTGATTTGTTTTGTATTTTAATAAATACAGCCAGGGGGTCGCGAGACCACCTGCCTTCCAAAGAATTCTGTTGCTTGTCTGTTAAGTGTGTACTATAGTTTGCATGATAAGGCGGGGGTGGCCGGCAGTCCTAGACCATGTGACTCCGAGGCGTAATCCAGCCAACGCAACACTGCTGCCGCACGTCTGCTTGTCCATGGACCGCCAGACTCGTAATCAGACCCTTAATCTCTTTGTGCCTAGAAATGTGACGTGTGAATTGTAATTGTATAAACGAGCCCACTTGCTGTAATTGATGTTGTAGATTGTTTCCTATTCCCAACGGAAGGCACAGCGGGCTGAATGCTTTCTAGCTTGGTTTGTGCAGTATAAATACTAATATATACATTTCGATTTTGGATGTTTCAACTCAATTCTAGAGCAGTGATTCCTCTGTGCTATATATCATCCATATGTGCACAATGTCCTGTATCCGAAGTTGTAGATATTGAATGAGTTTGGAGTTCTGAAAAGTATTAATGTTGATATGCATTTGACAACCAAGTGCACATTATTTACACTCATGATACATTCAGGGGCTTATTTACAAGGCCTTTGCGCCGCCAGTGCATCACTTTGAAAAAGGGACATAATAAGCCCCTCCGTTTTTAGGATACCATTTTAAATGCATTGCAGATGTATAACTGGGTGGCTAAAAAACATTGTTTGAAACATCTAAACATGCAGCTCATCTCAAGACAATTAAGACAATTTCAGTTCAGAAAATGTACTTCTAAATTTACTACAGCCCTATCGGAGTTAAAATAGGAAATGTACTCCTGCCTTGCTTTGGAGTTTGTTGAGAACCATACATGGCCAGTCGCCTCCCAATTCCTGCATTCAATAACCCGACTGGGACTGGTCTAGTGAGACTCGTAGCATTCACTGCCTGTCACCTGCTCCTGCATGCCAGTGCACAACATTTTTGCCACTTTCTCTGTGCTCCAGACAGGTAGGAGAAAAAAAGACATGTATCAGCGTTTCTGATTTCCGATCCTGTAGCAATACACATACATGTCAGAAAACCCGATTCAGGCCTCGATAGAAGTCAACGGGAGAAGAACAATCTCCTGATTATTTTTCTAAAATCTCCCACTTTCCTCTTCTAAAATGTTGGCATGTATGCTGCTGGTTGGAAGACAGCAGGAGCAGTGCAGCTACCATGCTTGCAGGCACTGACAGCCCAACATGGCCGACAGCTAATGTCTGCCATGGGTCCTCACTGACCCGCAGTGGGCAGGGGAACACCGCGTCCTTTGAGCCTCAGGAGACCAAAGGTAGGTGGCAAACCAGTGCATGTCCTCTCACCGATTCCCTCGAGTCTCTCCAGATCTGGGCGATGTTGTGAAAGACAATGCAAGCGACAACTTCTAAGTGCTGAGTGAGAATTAGTGCTTTATTCCCTGATTCTCGCCGAGTTTCAGTGGAAGCCATTAATACAAATCGTATATTTGCTTTCTCTGTACTGGAGTAAATATTCGAAAAAGGTATTGTCCAACAGCCCTGCTGCTAACTGGAGAGCACTCTGGAATTATCCTATAGTAGCTAGTACATTTAATGGACATATGCATGCTTTCAATGGTTCCTTCAGGTGAAATATCTCGAAGCTGTGGCAGTGTACGGTCATATGGCATTATATGAAAATACTGTGCTGAAACTGAGTAGAAAATGACCTGCTTGCTACAAAATACATGGATTTCTTCAGCAAACAATAATTTAAAACATGGCAAAAACAAAATAGTACGTCAGTTAAATCTGTCAAGGACCCTTTTTTCAATCAATGAGTAGACCTGGAAGCTTGCAAACATAGCCCCAGATTAACTAAGGCCTGCGTCAGTGCAAAGTGCCGCAACTCATGCAAAGTGCCACATGGGATTGGCTTTCCAGTACAAAGGTCATTTTGCAATGGAAAGGTGCCCCTTTCTCAGCACACAAAGCATTTTGAGCTGCTTTGCATTGCCAGGCGCCAATGGGACATTACTAGGGGGTTAGCTGGGTGGATCAGCACAAACATCCATACATCTTGACGCCAGGCCCGGTCTCCTAAGAGAGGCAGATCAGGCTTCGCATCCAAAAACATAGCGCTTCTTTGAACCATGCGCTGACAAGGAGAAATGTTTTCATGTCTTCAAAAAAACATCAATTGCTGTGTCTGTTGATGTGCACAGCACACACCGGGGGCACATTTACTATTATTTCACGCAACACGCAAAATGCAGTGCAAATGAAAAGGGGGAGTATTAAGGAGAAATAAACATATTTCCCCTTGTTACGCCTCTGTCAGATTTTGGTTTAAACCAAGATTTACAAACCTTTGTAAATCAGGGTTTGTGGCAAGTCATATAAGTGGATGCGTAGGAACCCCCATGCTCCATCCATGTAACACTACCTGACACAAAGTAACGCAAGGCAGCGCTATGCGTTACATTCTTTGTATTTACTAAGCTATGCAATGTGGCTTTGCATGCCTTACTAAATGGCAAAAATGATTTTGCGTCATGGCTATGCCACAAAAGTGATGCACCCCTGATGCACAATCATAGTAAATCTGGCCCCCAGTGTGTAGGATACGTCTATGCTTGTCTAGGCATAACAGTTTGTATTGGAAGGGTATGAGTCCAGGGCAGATGCTATGCTAGACGGTGCACACTGACCCCTGCAAGGCTGTGCATCACGCAAGGCAGCCCTTTAAAGTGCTGGTGCACGAAATGACAGCAGCAGGAGACCAATTCAAACATGTATGGCTCTGTGCTGTGTTTTTCCTCTTGTGCAATCCATCACAGCAAATGTCGATGTTGCACTGCGTTTCATGAAACATTGTTAAATCTGGGCCATGGTGTCATGTTGCACAACAGACATAGCTAAAGAAACCTTAAGACATGATTGTAAAGGCCTCTTCAAGTGTATCCACTGTAGATGTGATGGTGTAAAATCTATCTCCCTTCCAATCTCATAGCACTTCCACCATGTGATCTTACAACTTGCCAGTTGCACTTCTACTGTATTTTATAGGGATTGCATTCTTGGTGCCTGGTGCCCTCCCCTCACCAAGGGACCGAACAATGTGCAGTCTGTCCCTGAAACCACATCTACATCAATGAGTGCTCAATCAGCCTCAGAGAAGAGATTCGGAAAGAACATTGAGAGGACGATGTCATTGTCCAAATCAAAGTGCTAAAAAGCACCATCTACTGAAAAACCACTTGACAAAGATAAGTGCATGTTTTCTGGACTGCAGAGCTAATAGCTCGCCAATCCTTTGAGTTGATGAGACCAACACCCGATCGGTGGGTGACCCACTGACCTTCTGATCTAAGTATGTGATATCATTGGATGCCTCGTGCTAAAGGCTTGTGAGCAAATATATCCAACACATCATTAAATCACAAATAAAATAAGGTTTCTTAGCAGGAGAAAAGAAATGAAGCAGGATTAAAAACAAAAAAGAAGGCAGTAGGCCTTCTCCATCCATTCACCAAGATCTGGATCAACATCCCGTATACATCAGGACCGCCCAAACGCTGCTCCAATTTAGGATAGAGTTGGAGAGTCAACTCTTTAAAGAGCACTACTTCACAATGTATGGTATTCGATAACCCAGCTTCCCCTCCTATCTCTCATTGAAGTTATGCTTTCCTTTGACCTTATGCAGCACTCTTCTGCCTTTTAGCTAAGTTTGCTCTAGGTACACATAAACAAAGGTGTTACGTCAAATTGCATTATATCTCAATCAACCTTACTTGGCCATGGTAGAATTTAAATGGTGATTGTCATCTAGATGCCAGGCTACTGACTGACTTCCTCAACAGTCCTCGTGTGCATGCTGGAGATGATACCCAACTGTGAGCTGCTGGGTGCAGCAGAGGAGGTCAGGAGGAGATCTCTTTGATGTGAGCATGTGATACCTATCATCCCTCTCCATGTAATGGATGCATGATGCACCTTCGAAAGAGGGTACACAGAGGGACACTCATAAATACATGTGCGTGTGTGCACACATATTCACACACCCTCACATGCAGACACACACACACACACACACACACACACAGGCATGGAGTTCATTGCTCAGAATAAAATTTAAAAAGCAGAAAAGTTTTTAACTTTGGCACCGTGCCACATATTTTAATAAGTGGCAGGAAGCCTGATATTTCCTTATTTTTTTTAAAATGTATTTTCCTATCAAATTGCAGAAGAAGTGAAACTGCAGTTTTTGGATCTTATACTGCCAGATTCTTTTTATAGCATTGATGACACTGTTGACCACAACTATCATGAAGCCAAAATGCTCACAAATTTACCACAGTAATGACTAAACCCAAACCCAACTGTCTAATATTCCAAGAACATGTTTTCTTTTTTATAAAATATACTTTAACAAACTTACAGAATACATTCAAGGCAATGGCTGGTGAGCTTTTGCTTCCTTCCTTGCTCCACACCTTGCAGAAGTAAGACCCTGTGTCCAGGCTTGATACCTGCTGGAACACGAGAGACGGTTCAGAGCTGTCGGAGCGCCATTCGTTGTTCTTGTACCAAGTGTAGTTGTCACCGTCCTTGGAGTCACGGCTCAACATGCAGGTGAGCGTGACCACCTCCCCTTCCAAGACCTCTGCAGATGGGCTGATGGTTATTCTCACAGCTGGTTAATGCAAAAAGGAATCAATGGAGGAAAACCAGAATGTCTCATTTAACTGTTGACATCTCAACATTCCCTTCAAAGCATTTCTACAGGACTTATTTGTAAAACTACCAAAATGTAAGGAACTGTAAAATTTGAATAAAAGATTACCTCATTGAAAATGAATCCCCATTTCACTGCTGAAATAAAGAAGAAAGAGAGAAACAAGAAATGCAAGCACCGCATCTACTACAATGCTATGGGGCTTTAATGAAGATGTATACTTGTGATAAGTTCTGTGCTGCTTTAACTGAGTACTACAAAAATCTGAAATATTATCTTTAACACAAACAGTACATGGTATCTGCTCCTCATAGTCAAATAATATCTTCTTTCGGAACATTGAAAAAAAAATCCTAATCAAAATCCTAATCCTTTCAACTGTTGCTTACAATTTACTGTCTATTGCATGATTATGTTCTAGTGAGTTAAAAGAAGCTGCTAACCTTTGTGGTGATCCTTAGATCAGGAGTTCAGGTCTAGTCAGCAAACCGCTTGTTAGTAACATTAATTATTTACAGTTCTTAAAAACAACATAAATGATGATTAAACTGTTATATAAAAATATTAATTAAGTTATGTTTAACCACTATTTGGATATTAAAAGTTCAGCGCATTTGTGAAACATGTAGATGTCAAATTTACAAATTCCGGAGGTTTACACATACGGCCCAACATATTGCGATACATCATTTGCTTTTAAAAAGGCGTTCTGATTTTTAATGTAATAATTGGGCCACATTAATCTTTCCTACCTTCATTGTCAAAGATATACAGATTGCACCTGCTTTTAAAGTCTGTATGTTATGGTTAATTCGAGATATTCTGCCCAAATTCTGCTGTTTTCAGATCTTCCAGTAAATCGTTTAATTTTATTTTATCAAATGGATGCAAATCAAAGATCTCAATATCTTTAGGGTTATAACTAGCTAAATACCCAGCAATAATATATCTTAAACCATTGCATTTTGTTCACAATTTCCAACATTTTGTTTTGTTTGTTTGGTTTTTGTTTGTTCTTACTAACAGTAACAGGATGTTATTTGTTTCACAAACAAACTGTTTTAGGGGTCTTGTCTGGAATCTATACAACTTTTCACAATGTTTCCTAATTAGTTCATGAATTACTTCTTTAACTAACTTAGTATTAGTTTAGTATTATAATCCGTATGCGTAATTCTTTAATATCTGCATTGAAATGTTAAACCATCAAAGGAAATAATCAAATTTATCTTGCACGTAACCACAAAGGTGTGACAAAGGTATGGAATATCTCCCTGTGGACTTTTCCTATGGGAATGACTACGGGAAGTAGGAAGTATGCTGCATTCAATACTATGATATGTATAGATTTCTAATCAAATTTCTTGGGATTTTGTAATTCCCCAAATATTAGAAAATGTAGGCAATACATTTACTGTTCATAGAAATAGTCTATCATTCATAGAATTAGCCATGTTTCTGCAAACAGAGGTGATATTTATCAAGAGAAACAGAATCTTGGAAACTTTGATCACACATATAATTCCAACCACTACAACCTTCTTGTGGCTAGCACATTAAAGTGACACTTGGTTTCAAATAAACAGCACCACCATTTGTAAAAGGTGCAAATAACACTAATTGTCACTTACTTTCTGCAGTGAAATCCATAGATGAGTTTGCAATACCATAAGTATTGTTGGCAGAACATATGTATTGTCCTTCATCCTCCAATTCAACTCCTTGGATTTCCAGTTTCAAAGAATTATGAGATGAAGAAATGCTGATCCTCTTATTATGAAGAATGTGAAGGCTGGTCGAAGCCACCAGAACACCTTTTCTGTATAGAGATATTTCAGAAATGGGATCACTGTCTACGGAACACTCAATGACGCAAAGTTGTCCACCTTGCATCTGCAGGAAGGAAGATATCAAGGGCTTCCTTGGTGCATCTGTTGATGAAAATAGTATGTTCCAATACGTTCTAACACCACTTGTATGAAGTCAAAAACTTAAAAATGCAATACTGCATCACATTTGCAAAAAACATATATAAGGATTCCTGTAAGAGTTCTAAGAATGCATAAGTCAGACATCACATTATTTGCATCTCTGAAAATACCTGTATGGGGTGTTGCTTTACTTTCTTTGCCCTAAGGCTTATACTTGTTGAATGGAATCTTTGGACGTTTTTGACTTTTTATGTAATTTTTATTTCTTCCCTTTCTATTTCTGTGATTTGTCACTTTGAGATGGACATCATTTCTGGATTTTAATTTAATGTTTACCCATTTTCACTTAGCCACAGATAACAAAACTTTGCTTAGACATTCACTTTTCTTAGGGGCATCAAATGTAAACTTAGCAAAATATAAGAATTACCACTTTACACTAGAAACACACACCAACTGTTTACTTAGGAAGAAAGCTATTACTCATGTATAATGATTAAACTATGTGTACCTTCTGGTTGATAATCAGCTCTCAGATTTGTTATGAATAAGAGATTAGAAGTGAGGTTGTTTTACATTTTCCACTATGCACTGCAGTACTATGATATTCTTAATGTTAACAGTTCAGAGATGGCTCAGTGTTTGTATTTCTTTGTATGAATGAATGTATATTTATGGTATAGCACAAATAAATCTAAAAGGCAGAGGACAGCCATGAATGGTCAAAGACAAGCATACCGTCAACAAGCGATAGGATAAGTAGCTAATTTGTGGACCGTTAATGTATTGTGAAGTAGTGTTCCTTAAAGATGTGCATCTTCAACTCTTTCCTAAATTGGAGTAGCGTTGGGCAGGTCCTGATAGATACAGAGATGTTGTTCCAAATCCTGGGTGCATGGATGGAAAAGGCCTCTTCCTTTGTTTTCTCTGAATTATACTTCTTAGTCTGCAGATCCAATAGTGTCGTGGCTGTGGGTGTGCCTACTACCACGAGAGATGGTGAGCTGGTCTGCAGGCTAAGCAGGGGTGCTAATCATGATAGCTTCGTGCATTATGCTGCTGGTTGCAAAGATGCTGCTGCTTGGCAAGGGAAGCCAATGGACTTCCATCAGGATGGTGTTGATGTTATATTTTTCCAGGCCGTGGATGAGGCATGCTATGGTGTGTAAGATGCCCATAAGGGGTGCCAGTGTGGAGTCTGGGAGGCCATGGAGCATGGCATTACGGCCATCCAAATGCAAGAGTACATGGACTTCAACAATAGTTCTGAAGTTGCTTTCTGGAAGCAATGGTTCACTTTCTTTGGAAAACATAGCTGATACCAGGCCATCTTTGTTTTTTTGGCAATGTGTTCCTGGAGCGTGAGTCTTTCGTCCAAGGGTGAATGCAAGTTGGCATTTAGTAAGAAGAGTTGGGGTTCTGTGCCATGATGGTTCATGTCATTGAGCTAGATTATTAACTGGTTCTTGATATTGTTCTTGGCAAAAACTAAGAATTCTCTCTTGTTTGGGTTGAGCCCAGTACTTAAATATATATAAGTGGTTTGCTTTTCACCCATGAGGATATCCAGGCGCTGGGGTTTTACTGATGGGTGGGCTTAGTTGAACAGCCATGTCTTCAGCGCCTTCTTAATGTTCTGTAGAGAGGGGAGGTCCAGAGGTGGTGGGGGAGGCTATCCTAGGATTTGGCAGCCAGGTAGAAGAAGCAGCGTCCACCGCTATTGCTTCGGTGGATGCGGGGTGTGGGAGAGGGAGAGTGCATGTGCCTGGAGGGTTGGTGGAAATTCAGACAGTGTTTGATGTAGCCTTATAGCTTTGGGTGGCAGGTATTAGTCATTTTAATGTACATTGCTTCAATAAACAACTGTTGTGCTCATCACAAAATTAGACAACCAGGGCCGCCAATGTCAGTCTGTCATAAGTTCCTATGTTGATGATTAAGTGCCAGTCCTGAGCACCGAAACTCGCAGACTCAGATTAAGCACTGCTTGAGCCTCAGGTAGCGGCTTGACATCCACGTCCGGATGATGTGCAGGCACTGTTTGAAGCCCTGGATTTCTGAGGCAGAGGAGACTTTCAAAGGGAGCTGTGTATCATCAGAATATTGATGAATCTTTACGCTGTTGTCTATGAGTAGAACACCAACCGGCTTCAGGTAGAGGCTGAAGATGATAGAGAACATTATGGAACTCGGGGTAGACCACAAATGATGGTGATCCTTTGCAATGTGTGCCCATGTGAACAAAATGGTGTTGTTTGGAGAAGTAGGAAAAGAACCAGTTAAGGACTTTGCCAGTGAATCCCATTCGATATTTCAAGATGTGCACGAAGGTAGTATGGTCGACTGTGTGGAAGGCATCTGAGAAGACCAGCAATATCAGAAGGCAGCAGTCATCTTCATCTGTGGGCTGGCGGACATTGTCTGCAATGCGTAAGAATGTAAGGAAGCAGGGTCCCTGCTGCAGCATGATCTGAAGCCAGATTGGTAGCCAGGTAGGAGACTGTTAGCATTAATGTGATTTTGGAATCAAACATAGATGGCTTTTTTCAATGATCTTGCTGATAAATGGTGGTTGAATGATCGGCAGTAGTTGGCTAGGCTGTCAGGGTCTAGTGTAGGTTTCTTTAGGAGTGGGAGGATCTGGCCCTGACAGGCGTCTGGAAAGATGTCTTGAAGAAGGAGGCATTGATAATGGCGAGTAGGGGTTAAAGAGCATCTCTAGAAAGAGCTTTGATGAGTGATGAGGGTAAGGCATTGAGGGAGTGTAGTATGTTGGCAAGATCTGCAAAACACAGGGCTTCTTGAAGGATGACCATTTTCTATGTGCTATTGGATCTTCTGTATTTTTTTTACTGAAGAAGAGCTTGATTTCATTGTATTGTTCGGTGGAATGAGGAATAGGTTGAACTGGCAGGGAGTTAATGCAGGGTTTGATTGCCTTGAAGGATTTTTGGCTTCTGCTGGTGGGTAGCGTCATTGATAAGGTTGGTATAGTACAATGCTTTGGCTGATGTGATAAGCTGTCTGTTTTTTGTGTGGATATATTTCAGTATTATGAGGTCTCCTGTAGTTCAGTTTTTCTCCCATTTTCTTTCCTGTCTGGGGATAGTTCATTTATCTAAAATTCTTTAGAGTACCGCGGTCCTGAAGGGTTTTGTTTGAACGTTCTTATTTTGATTGAGGTGTCACTGTTCACATGGTTGTCCAAAAAGATGTTGAAGTTGTTTAAACCCCTGTTGTGTCAGATGTGCAGTTGATAGGGTAAGAGCTGAGTGTAAGCATTAGGTTAAAAGGAGGCGAGAGGAGAATTCTGAAGGTTTGGTCTTCCTTTTTGTGTTGACCATGGCTTATTGGGAGGAGGCTAAGCAAGGAAAGAAGGATTGCATAGTGATCGGGTAAGTCTAACAGTATGGGTGGTTTGCATTGGTTTGTTGATGACAATAAGAAGATTGTGTCGGAAATGTGGTGCAGGCACGAATTTACCTGGGAGCTATCCGCCCACTCACTTGGGATACATCACACATTCACACATCCTTTAGGGTTACTCCTCTCTAAGTGTATGATTCCAAATAGGAGAGGTCCATGTCTATGTCCACCATTTGCGGGGTATGCCCGAACAACGTGATTCTATGAAGAGTTGAATGAAATAGGGAGAAAGCAGCAAGTGATGTCACTTCCTATGCAGATGGATGATGATGAGAAATTAGTGCGTCTTCCCTAACTTCTTCTTTTAGAGAGGATTTTAGTGGGAAATCATGGATTTCACTTCGTATACAGCTGGATGATGGGAAAGGAAATCACCTTGCCAGGCGTATTCTTTTGGAAATGGTTTGGTGTGAAACCCGTGCCTTCACTTCCCATGCAGACGGATGATGGGAAATTAAGCTTTTCCCCCTTCTGGTGTAGATGGGGGTGGACATTAACTCCTCCTGCTACGCTACTTCTTTTAAAGTTGATTCTAGTGAGAAACCAGGGATGTCACTTCCTGTGCAGATGAATTGCTTTCTTTATTTACATATTAAGGAGTTATATAAAAAAATATATGTGTAGCATATTTAGGTGAGCTTCAAAGAATGGAAACAGAGCTTGATGTTTAGAATCGGAGATTAGAGTACAATAGGCCAGGGTAAGTGAACTGTTTCTAGAGTCTATGTCATGCTTCATTTTTCTTCCTTTTGAAGAACTGGTAATTAATTAGATGTACAGCCATTGAGTGTAGGTTTTCTTTTTGAGGTAGATGTAGATATACCGGGCCTTTGTCCACTACGCCTTATTAATGATTCAGCAGACCTTGATTTTACTCTTTGCACCCACTGGGAACTTTACGTGGGGGGTTGATGCGGGACATTCCGGCTTTCTAGTCTTGAAGTCTTTGGAGCCCAACAATGACTTTTTCGGGGATACCAGACACGAAATTCAAGTCCTTCAAACGTGCCAGGACAAGGGCTCTTGTCAGTGCAACTCTGTGTTTGGTGTTTAGAGGCGAGACAGGTTTTTGCAGAAGAGGGAGTTGCATGGCTTTACTCCTTGTTACTTACAACAGGGATCTGCTGTGACTTGCCTCTACTGAGTTCTAATCCTGGCAAGGCCAATCCAGACTTCGATCCTTTTGAGATCAGTCAATTGAGTAGCTAGACCTATGGTAAAGGTACCATTTATACCCTAGAGCTCATACGCTGAGCAAAGCTGTTGTATGAAACAACTGTAATACCAAGTCTGTATTATTTCTAAAACTCTTAGACTACTTTTCGATTGTTATGGCAACTTGATGCTGAATTATGCGCAACAGGAAGATAATGGACATATTGCCAGAGAAATGTGCTTACTGTATTGGTTTCCTACTGGAAAAAAAGTCTTCTGGGGCAAGTGTTGTTTCTACACTGGCCATCGATGACAATGCACATTTTACACTGGGTGGCCATGTAAATGTTGGGGTACATCATGTTCAAATGTATGTTATCTGCACCACAATGCTCAATTGTGTGCCTAAAGAGCAGGAGAGAATTTCACCATATTGATTTCTGCACATTTAAGCAATGGCCTCCCTTTAAGACCCTATGTGACGTTGCATTTTAAAATATAATTTAGTGGTCAGATGTCATGGGATTGGAACAAGTCATTTGTTCCGAAGGAGGGAGGCCTCACATACATTCAACACAGGAAGCACACCCACTCTACTCATGTTCTGGCTTAAAACAAGCTGAACTCAGACTTGTGATGGGATCATCCTGACAAGGGTGTGAAGTTAGATGAACTCAAACAGTGATGCGTGGGGCATACTAATGACAATTTTTTTTAATTGCATTTATAAAGCACCTGGTTACACTGAACCAATGTGGCCACGCGCTGAGGTAACAGCTAAAAAGAGAGCAGCATCCACGGTAACCTGGTAACAGAACGAATTAAACCACAGGAAACAAATAGGTCTTCAGACCTTTCCGAAAGATAGATTCAGAGCACTCCAGCGGGAGACTCTGAGGAAGAGTTTTCCACATCTGGGCCGCCAGGTACCGAAACGAGGGGCCGCCCATCCTGGATCTCATGATTTTAGGGATATGCAACTTTCCTTTCCCACTCGATCTAAGCAGGGAGTGAGAAGGTCATGCAAGTACGGCGGCCCCTTCTTCTTTAGAATCCGATGACTCACACACATGACCTTAAACTTCCCTAATGGGAAGCCAGTGCAGGAAGGCCAGCACTCTTTTGGCTGAAGCTCTCTTCGGTAGCATAAGAACTAGTCTGGCAGCTGCGTTCTGGATACACTGCAGTCTCCGTATGCACTTGGCAGTTGCACCCAAATACAGGAGATTGCAGTAATCCAGGCGAGAAGTCACCAAGTCATGCACCATGATCGTGCTAGATGCCATGGGAAGGGTGTCAAGGGTCTTCCATAAACCCCGTAAAATACCGAAACAGGCGCCTGCCAACCGCCTGGTATGGGAATCAAAAGACAACTTGTTGTCCACCCATACCCCAAGATTCTTCGCTTGTTCACACAGTGTGGGGATAGAGCCCAAAGTCTGGGGCCACCATGCCGATGACCATACTGACGGAGCCTTCCCTATCACCAGCCCCTCGGTCTTGCTACCGTTCAACTTCAGGCAATTGTTTGCCATCCACCCAGCCAGTTCTTGAAGGCAGGACATAAAGTTGGAGGCAGCGTCAAGGAGACCACCAGCTGGGGATCATCAGTGTAGGCATTAATCCCAAATTTATCAGAGATTTTTGCCAGGGGGGCGACATAGAGATTGAACAATGTCGGGCTCAGGGTAGAGCCCTGAGGCACCCCCTGCGTCAACTTGATGTTCCTGGCGTAATGGGTACCTTGCATAACTTGAAAGCTGCGCTCGGACAGAAAAGATTCAATCCACTTTAAGGCCCCGCCGATGACACCGCCTCTCTTTAGATCCTGCAACAGGGTATGGTGGGCAACAGTGTCGAAAGCGGCACTAAGATCTAAAAGAATTAAGGCCGCTGTTTGCCCTCCGTCCTCATACTTCTGAATGGTCTCGGTGGAGTGCAACAGAGCCGACTCAGTGGAGTGAAGGGCACAAAAGCCAGACTGAGAGGGGTGGAGAAGGTTGTTTTTACAGATATGTGCTGTAGGCTGTATGTTCACAATCTTCACTGCTACCTAAGCAAAGTAAGGGAGCAGGGAGATGGGTCGCAAGTTGTCAAGTTGCTCAGCACTGATATGGGGTTTCTTTTGTAAAGGGAGCACCACTGCCTTCTTCCATCTGTTAGGTACAACTCCTCAGCTAAAAGAAATCTCGATGAGATATCTTATAAAAGGCTCTAGTGTGCCCATGCTCCCTCTAAGCACCCTAGTGGTAGCTGGATCCCTTGGTGACCCTGATTTAATACTAGTGGCTATCTGTTTAAGTGTGTCCGGGACGGGCACAGTGAATTCATGGAGACACTGTAAGGTTAGAGCATCCGCAGGTTCCTCCTCCACTCCCCCACTCCCACGAGCAGAGTCAGGGAAGGAGGAATAAGTCTTTTCCACCTTTGCCGCAAAGTACTCGGCAACCCGATTACAGGAATACTCAGATCCAACAATAGGCGTTGCAATAGATATCAAGGAGGAAATTACTTTAAAAACCTTAAATAGCTCTTTGGTAGAATTTTCAGCTGTTTGGATTCTCTCCTCGAAATAGGCTGTCTTCGCCTTTTTAATTAAGCGAGTGGTAGGACTTAAGGCAAATGTTCTATTCCTCTTCCAAGTGGTCAGAGAAATCTTTCCTCCACTGCCTCTCTAGGCGCTTACAACCTGATCTAGCAATTCTAAGTTCTTCATCAAACCAGGGAGCTGATTTACGTTTTTTTGTGGACATCTTATATGACCAGGGTGCGGTGCAGTGCAGTCAAGGGCGTCAGTAATACACCTCCCTAGGGTTTCACAAGCCAGATTAACATTCAGACCAGAGGGTGGTCCGTCTCTTAAAAGGGCCGGATTGAAAGCCCCCTGAGCGAAGCCAAACCACTTCCTACTTTTGATGCCAATTTTAACTTTCTCCTGTGCCTTGGATACCGGTAGCTGTATCCTAAACGGTATAAAAAATGATCCGACCACAACTTTGGAAGCGGAGGCTCCACGACTAGAGCATCCCAATTGGCAAAGGTGGGGTCAAGTAAATGTTCCATCTTATGTGTAGGGCATTCAGATTTTAACAATAACTGTAGTGTTGCTAATTCGTGGCACTACTCTGTGCCCCAGAGTTGAATGCATCATCAAGGTGCAAGTTTATATCACCCAGCACCACTAGTTTTTCATACCTTAGTGCAGGTTGAATAAGCTATTCGATTAAGCTAGGAGAGAACCTTCAATGGGGTCCCGGAGGTCTATAGACCAATAGACCTTTCATGACATAGTTAGTGGCTCTTCTGAGCGTAAAGAGGCCTGCTTCGCTGTCAGCAATGTCAGCTGGCTCGAGGGAGCACTGAATGGGATGTTTATAAATGATAGCAATGCCCCCTCCTCTACCAGACAGTTTGTCCAGTCTCATAATCACATACCCCCTGGAAAGTGCCTCCAAAATATCAGGTGCGGATTCCGTATCTAACCATGTCTCAGTGACAAATAAAACATCTGCTTGTCCCTCCATCAATTGGTCGTATATCTCGATTCTATGCTTCCTGGTAGATCTACAGTTGATTGCCAACTATTCCTCTCAGTGTTTATACTATGCTTACACTTCTCCTCCATAATAGGGCAGAGTGTGTGAAGTGTCTGAGCGCTATAATAGAGGACCGAATCAAATTTAGCAGGGGTTCTGGCCCCTCGTCCCGGTCGGACGCGGACAGGTGCAGACGGCCTTGCCTTCGGCGCGCCGGCGGCGCGCCCGCTGTGCGGCCGCAGAGGCATGCTGAATTTAAATGGGAGCTCGCCCAACAACTAGAGCGCTGCCTGCCCCAGCCACCGGAAGTGCCTGGCTCTGTCTTCCCCGCCCTCCACGCAACGGTGAATCACCGCGTCGGACCAAGGCGGGAATAGCAGAAATCGAGCGCAGGTAAGATGTCAAATGCACCCAAGCCCCTCACACGTTTTATTAAAAAAGTAACAGTACCCCAGTTAAAAAGATTCTAGGTTAAAAGAGGTAGCTGCTAACTGAGCCGCACTGCTTGTTGAGATATCTGTAATATAAGATAATATAACATAAGTTCCTTTGTAGAGAAGGTGGCTCAAATGAAAGCATTGTGGCCCAGTCTATCTGGATCAAGTTTTCATCCTAGACCTGTTGCTTGATTTTGCAAATCTCACTGCTGCCCAGTACAAGGTCTGAGGCTTGTCCTTATTGATTTTTATTGCAAGGGATTCATTGAGTTCTAGTATTTGTCATCGGCATGGTGCTTTAGCTGTCGCTACAGCTTCCTTGTTTCATGGGCATCTTACGCCTCATCTTGTAACATCAGAGTGGTCATTAATATACAAGCTACAAGGTGTAAGATCTTTTAGGGAGCATCCTCTAAATAAAATCCCCTAATAAATACCCGTATTATCTATGCTCAGTTATTGCCTTCATTCTCCTAGAAGGGGATATTTTAACCTTCAGTTTTCAGAATGTAGTAAATCTGCACCCATAGATTTACATCTGTTTGTGGATGCAGATGTTATACTGTTTGGTATTCACCAATATTCTCAATGGTATTCATGGAAATAGGCTTCCATACTACAGGAAATGTCAGATGACTCGTCCTGTGGTTCCTGTGACTCCAATGCCTGCAGTGAGGAGTGCCTCATGTTGTTGTTGCTGTGTTGTTATTATTTTTATAAAATGATTGAATACCCAAGAGGCATCTTGGCGCTAGCTGAATGCCTGCCAAAAGAAGAAAGATGCTCCACACATAGCAGAGAAACAAGCACCGTGGGAGGGGAGCCCGCTGTGCAAATGTACACTTTTTTTCCTCCCTAGAGAAACCATTTTTCCCTGTACAGAAAGCTTTTCTCCTACTCCCTCAGCAAATCTAGGGGTGACACTTTCCACTTGAAACAGGAGTAAATCTCCAACCATTTCCAGAGTGGAAGAGGGTCAGAACAGAGCTTGGGAATGCCCACACATGTCCATTGATGTAAGTGTTGCAAACTCATAAGGGAAACCACACCTGGGAACACCCTTTTCCAACTCTTTAGTGGGATATACAGGGGCAGATTTCTCTGAAGAGTCATGAACAAAATATTCTATATCCTATTATTCTATATCCTATTTGCCAATGGAAATACCAACATTTTCTAGTGCAAATTGAACAGTTCCCTCTTTCAAATTGTACCAGTCACCCAGATCTTGCTGAATGATCTAACTTACAAATTCTACATATTTATGGGGTGTATCAAAAAACACTTGGCAGTGGTACCCAAAAAAACACGAGTGGTCATTTTGTTTGAAAATAATTACAATTTGAAGGAAAATTATAAAAATAAATATAATATCTTAAGGCAAGTTCACCACATATTGATGCAATTCAAAAATGTGATTCCAGTTCCAAGTACTTTCATAGCATAATATTTGGTTTTCTAGAAGCATCATCAATCAATTATCTTCAAAATAATTAAAAGAGACATTTTCTAGCCTTGAAACTCATTGATGTTTCCATCATCAGTTATATTCATCAGTCATGATGACTGAAACAATTTCTGATAATTGTACTAAAATCTACATGCTTCTCAATTATATTGATTATTGTAATGTATTTGAGTTCCTTCTTTACACAGTCTATACAAGCATAAAAGTAACCTTTAGTAAGGCATTTGGTACAAAGAATTACACACATTCCACTTTTAAGAAGCAAAGCAAGAACAACAATCAGAAGAAATCAAACTGCAAAACCACTTACAAAGCACGGTCAATGTTCTTGGTGGTGATGTGGCACTTCCATCTTTGTTCTCTAATTTGCAGTTATAGGACCCGGCATCGCCACTTGCTATGGCTTTGAAGATGAAAGATCTCTCTGAGCTTTCCTTCAGCCATTTTGTGTTCTTGAACCAGATGTATTGGGATCCCACATGCTCATTCATGGTGGCCATGCAGGTCATGGTTACCATATCTCCTTCACGCACTTCATCGGATGGCGAAATAAGTACCTTTGTAGCTGTGGGAGAAGGAAGTCATTTAAAGGGATGGGAATGCAATATAATAAGCAGAATATATCTCTTTAAGGATACGCTGTATTCCAGTATTTCATATGTATGAATTGTCTTATAGGTCATCCAATCTATGATCATCATTCTGGCAAATGTAACTAACACTGAACATGGGACCATTCTGTATGATCAAGATCTAATTACAGAATCCTTGTGTACAGAATAAGGATCCTCAGACAATTCCTTCAATAAATGGAATGTAGTACCACTCAAACTATGTCAGTATGCCAAATGTTTTGCATTACTAGGTTTAGGAGTAAAGGCAGAATATGGCTTATACATTTGTGGGTCTTTAATACCATCTAAGGTTTTTTATGCTTTACATGCACAGGTACATTTACTCCAAAATATGGATAGAGTACATGAGGAAAGGAGGTGAAAAACATCAACAAACTACGCTGTGCTTCATGGGGGAAATGTCCATTACAAAGAAGCCTGAATCCCGCTGTGCCTTAACAGTGCCGGCAATAGAACAAACGTGTTTTTAAAACTTTAAGGTACGCATTTGTTCAGCACGCAAGTCGTTATAACACCCAACACCTTTCCTACAGTTGCACAGCTGGAGTTAGAAAAGTAAATTAACCTATTCCAAAATCTAGCGCCCCCTAAGGCAAGTGGTTGTAACGACTTGCGTGTTGAATGAATGCCTACTAAAGACGCATTTATTCTAATGACGGTGATGTGAAGGCACAGTGTGATTCCGGCTTGCAGAATACCATCATACATTCGTTTCATGGTGGCCAAAGAGAAGGGATTTTGCCACCTAGAAATATATAAAATTGAACAGGCTTGTGCACGTTTTTGCTAAAGTTACTCATGTGGACCTACTGCCCTGTGCACTATGCAAAGGTGTAAGTCTATTGAAGGATTAATACTCAAACACAAAACAGAGGTCCTGGATCAGGGACTTCAGAACCCAAAACTACGTATCACCACAGAGGAATTCCTGGTTGAATGATGTAACAAAGCATTCTGTTGCAACGCATGCCTTTTTCCATGCATGCTTACAATGCGAATGCCATTACCATGCATAATCTTTATCACAAATATGCTTTCACCACACAGATCTTACCAACAAATTTCATTGTAAAACCATGCATGGCTAGGGCATATGCATGCTAAAGGTTATCTCAGACTCCTGCCCCAAGCCCCATAACTGGTCCCTTGTTACCTCCCACTTCCAACCCTCAGATCGTTTTTTTTTTAAATACCCCTTCCCATGTTCCCCTGCAGAACCACCCCCTCGACATCCGTCCCCAATCCTTCTAAGAAACACCCCTCCCCTGCCCTGAACCCTAAAAATGGACCCCTGCGCGATTCTCCTACCCCTAAACCCTTCTAACAAACACCCCGCAGATTCTCCCATCCCCAAGCCCTTCTAACGAATACCAACCCCGAACCCTAAAAACAGACCGCTGCGTGATTCCCCCACCCCCAAACCCTTTTAACAAATACCCTGCCCAATTCCTCCACCCCCCAAAACCTTCTAACAAATACTCAACCCCTGCACTGACCATAAAAATGGACTTCTGCATGATTCCCCTTACCCCAAACCCTTCTAACAAATACCCCTCCCCTGCTCTGAACCCTAGAAACAGCCCCCTGCACAACCTAACCCCCTGCCCTTCATTTAGTAAAATATTAATTTATCTATAAAGTAAATACCCCCTTACCTCTCCACGACGTCTCCTCTCCAAGCTCTCTGAGGCGCGGTGTACGTCGTAAAGAGGAAGCAGAGTGGTCTTTCCGTTTCCTCCAACGACACCGATAGCCTCCACCACCCTTACCACACACATACCTTTAACACACAAGTCTTTACTACATATCTCTTTGTAATGGCATCCGTGATAAAGGCTGTATGTGGTAACGGTGTTTACCTGTCACACACTTACCTTTACCATACATACCTGTATAACTTAATTCGTTGTAAAGAAATGCGTGGTAGCCACGCATGTGTTGTAACACATGCGTGGTTAAGGTTATTCGCAGAAACAGCCGCGTTGTAGTGGCTGTTTCTCAGAATTCCTTTGCCAGCATTGGGGGAATATTGACTACCACTAACTGGGCTCTCAACAAAGGGATTCAGGTTTATAAATCGCCTCATAAATATAGCCCAATAGATTGTGCTAGGCTCTTAGGCCAGACTAAGTTTGGCACAACTTACCCGTTTACCAGAAGAAACAGACATTCTGTGACCAATGCATCTCCCACAACTTACCTGGAAACAATAGATATTGGGTAACTATCGAATCCTGCCTGAGAATGGTAGCAATACATGTTATTTAACTGAGGGTTACTGGGACACCTTTACCTGAAGGATGCACACATACAAAAAAAATCCACGTAATCATTTTCAAAGGTTTTATTAATATCGTAATGCCTTGTTCTAGTGCAGGATACATGAAAAAGCGTAATTGTAAATATAAGCATTGTGGTCAGTAATATAAAGGTAAAACATGTAAATAATATGTAAATTGGCAACCTAATTGATAATGATAACAATCTCTGTTGCAATCTGAGATAGAATCAGTTCACTCAGTTCCCCTATCCCTTGATCCTATCTAATGTCTACATTATCACACAAATCTTGCCAAAAATAGGAGCATGGTAAATGGCAAACACTCATACCTGCGATATTAAGTATTTTTCTTGTCTGCAGTCTGCCCAGATGCAGTCTGTAATTTGTCATTGTTTTGATTGCAAGCGCCTGCGTACAACCTTGATGCAAGCTGGTTGGCATCTGTAATACCTGAAGTCCCTCTCAGACAGGCACTCAAACAGACTTTATACATTCTTCCACATCACTATTATAATAAAAATGTGCCTCACTGTATGTGTTGCGCCGGCGTTATTCCAAATAAAGGGCCAATAGGACAGATATGGGAGGGTGAGAACCAAAGGACGAAAGTGCCAAGCATTGAATTACAAGAAAATCCACTTAGGAAAATTGACATGGGACACGATTCAAGTGTAAACCATGAAGGTTTATTTAAAAATTAAAGACAAATTACAGTAGAAAAAAAGGCAAATGCTTAGTCAATTCAATTCAATTCAGCATCAATCAGAAGTTCAAAATTCTAAATATAAAGTCATAATCACTGTCTCTGAAAATATGCAACAGGCTCCATACCTGCCAGCTTGAACAAAAATCTCAACATGTGAAGGGGGCGCTTGTTCCCGAGAAGTACCTAAGATGCACCTCTGAACCCCCCCTGTCCCCAAGACCCCTCTTCCAAAAACAAACAAAAACCTTGCTATGGCTGGTGCCAATGTTCTGGGGTGTTTTCACACCCCTTAGTGGACTATGGCAGATCAAAGCCTTGGAAAATGAGCTGGAAATTCACTCTTTACAGTGGTTTTCAGCTCGTTTTCCCTGCCACTGTGTGATATCAGCTCCTCACTGGGTGACGGTGTGATGGAGCCGATATCGTGTGTCGCACGGTGGCACCGTGTGAATTGGCAGGTCTGAGGCTCTGAAATTATTCTAAGTATAACTCAATAGAGACTTTGGCATGAAGCCTACCTCTAGAAAGACCAAGGGAAAGTCTAAATACGAAGTAAATAAACAAACTAACATGGAGTCTGCTCTCTAAGGAAAGCCCTATGCACCTGCTTTCCAGTATGTGCCTCTTGTCATATATAGTGCAAACAATGGCAAATGGGTAGCTACACTCAGTGCCCCTCCCCTCTCCTTTAGCTTGTGAAGGTGGAGAGATAGGTATGAGCAATCACCTCCCCTCTGACCCAAAGATAGTGATTGTGAGGAGTGATCTTTCCAACAAGATGGAAGGAAGGAGTAGTGCCCCCAGCACTTATTTATACCAAATTGGCTGACCCAAGTTTCACCTGCCTACAAAACTAAGGGTCATGGCTGTATTCCTGGGACCCTGTGTAGTTCAATGTTAGAAAAAGAACACTAGTTACCTGAGAAGAAGTTTATAACTAACCTCCCTTGGCTGAATGATTTAACAACAATCTAATTGTGTATATACAGTTACATTTAATACACTATACCATGATGACGTGCTCCACATAACAGCGCGGTGAAAATGAGTAGCGAATAAGGTCAAGAGGATGTATGCAGTGCTATATTCAAAGCATATATACAATACTAGGGGCTGAACAAATGCAAATTTAATGTTTACAGCACGACCCAGTCTAAGAGTACAGTGTGTATATAAATGTAATTGATATCAGTCCAGTATTGTGGTTGGATATGTTTCAACCCTAAAAGGCACTATTTAATAGAGTCATCATCAGGACCACAATTGTGGTAGGAGCTAGTTGTTGGATGATGAAAATTGTTAGAAGATTATATTTGATTAGGTCTCCCTCTGAGTCAGGACAATACGGGGTTTTATCCAACTAATAGAAAGGATACCTCCAAGAGCTGATATTATGTAACGTCAATGGATCGGTTTTACGCAGCCCACACTGATTGCGGCAGAGAGCTGATATGGAAGCTGTAGCTGGCATGCTGGAGGAAGGAAACACATAAAGAAATACATTAAATAAGGGAAAATGCAACGAGAGGAACACATAGGAAAACAATTAGCATAAGAGGAAAATATATTAAAGAAAAAGTAAGGATGATAGAAAATAGAGGAGTAGCTAGAAAGGAAAAGAACAACCAGGGAAGAAAGTAAAGGTGACATGAAAGGAAAGATGGGGAAAGGTGAAAGGAAGGATGGAAGGGTGAAAGAATGACCAATGGAAGTGTGAAAGGATTGATGAAAGAATGAAAGGTTGGATGGAAGAGTGAAAGTATTAACCGGTGGAGGTGTGAATAGATGGAAGGATAGACGTATATGCATCTCCAGAAGAATGAATGGAAGGATGGTTAAAAGACAGATAGATACATGAACACATTGATAGGTGAAAAGATGGATAGATGGATGGATGGATGGATGGATGGATGGGGCAAAGGGTGGTGAGATGGAAAGGTAAAAGAATGGACAGAAGGATGGATGAATAGATGAAAGGGTAAAATAATGGCTAGTTGGAAGGAGAGCAAAAGGAACTCTTCTAAAGAGGGTTGCATTTGCTCGCTTCACACACTCTGCCTGATTAGACCTATGTTTCAAATGGGGGATATTTTAATTTTCTGTCTACTCCCTTGGTTGGAACCAAGGTAAGCAAGCCACTACATAGGAGCCCTGTGCCAGTCTGATCAGAAACACCAGTCACCTGAGTTGTGTGCCACCAGCTTTAACTGAGATGGTGAAATATATTGCACTAGTTTTCACCAACCATTGTTGGTGCTCAGATATCTCCATTTTGGGACTTTGTCACTTGGTGACATTGGTGGGTAGGAATCAAATTTCTGCCCTCCACGTTGCATCATGGGAGGAGGCTTAGTCTGTTCTCGTCAGGTTCCAAGCTAGAGACAATGTGGCTTTGCTGCACCATCCATTGTCCCACCACTTCCAGCCTCTTTGACACTCACAATTGTAATAAATAGAAGCTACCATGACATGAGTCTAGCGAACACAAATCCTGCACCACTTTCCAGCAGCACCTGGTCCTGCCTGTAACGTTTTAATCTGCTTCAAGCTTCTTCCTCATGAGTATCCATGCTACAATTCCATTGGCTACAGTGCACAACCACCCACTGAGTGATCATTGCTCCAGAAGAAAGATGTAATTCCAAGATGGACTTTTTGAAGATATCCTGTACCGGCTCTATTCGTCCAATCCTAACCACGTACATTGTCATGCTAAGGGGACTCATAGTGGCCACAGTCTTTAGCACTTTTCTATCACCGTAAACATTAATGGATGCTTACACTAACCCTTTCGCACAAGGCTATAATCCTAATTTCCTATTAGATTAATGAAATTAATATATTTCAGTTTCACTCCTTCACAATTTAGCAGTCCCTATACATTAATAGGCCTTTTCATTCATTCTCACCACTATGGTTTGAATACCCATACCTTGTGCACCACACTCCTTACGAGAAGTTGATTTTCATTATGTATTGTTTCTTGCATCCTGTTAGACCTGGCACCCTTGGTATGGTTTTCCCCTAACTTTTTGCCTTCAGACTTCCTGTTTTTGCTGAATTTGTTTTTGCCTGCTTAGGACTCTGTGCACTTTAACTCTGCTAACTAGTGCTAACATGCTTGTGCTCTCTCCTTAAAAAACATGTTGGATTGGCTTATACCCAATTGCCCTATTTAATTTTCCTGTAAGTCCCTAGTAAAGTGCCATTACCTGTGCTCAGGGCCTGTAAATTAAATGCTATTAGTGGGCCTGCAGCACTGATTTTGCCGCCCACTTAAGTAGCCCTTTAAACATGTCTTATGTCTGCCGTTGAGACTGCGTGGGTGCTCTTTTAAATTGCCATTTCGACCTGGCAAGAATAGCTATTTGTAAAATCAATATTTGGTTGTGATAAAGCCTTTGTGTTTATTTAATCATGTCAAAAACTCAATGATTTTCGGCGAAAAAACCTTCATCAGGGGTTACTGTGTTTTTACTCACATTAACTCAATTGGCATATTTAACTTGCCAGGCACAAACCTGAGCAAAACCGACCCATCACCGCTGCAGTGTGGATTGGACTCACTGCAAAAACCTGCATTGCTTCGCAGCCCTACAGACCTCGCATCGAAGCCTCACCGCATCTTGGAACCGACGCATCGCTTTGACTGAGCGACGTGGATTCTCTCAAACTCCGCAAGCCATGATTTAGAGTACTTTGCTCACAGGCCTAACTGGGTCCCTGTAGCCGGCCTGTGCTTCATTGCTGTCAGACTTGTCGCGGTCCAGCGCAACCAGATATCCACAGTTGGCGCTTTGCGCTTTTTGGCGCTTTTTTTCCCTAAAATCTTTAACATTTAATATCTCCAGTTCTACCAATTGGATGTTTGTCATTTTGGTCTTGTTTTATTTATTAAAAGAAATTTTATTTTTCTGACTGGATGTGGGATTCTTGTTGTGTGGTGTTTTCACTTATTAATGTTTAAAGTGTTGCACAAATACTTTACTCATTGCCTTTAAGTTAAGCCTGACTGGTCCTTTCAGATTGTGGTCAGCGGAGCAGAGCGGCGGAGTGGCAGAGAGCGAGTAGCGAGCAGCGAGCTGCTGAGCCATGTTACCGCTAGCAGAGCTAGCACCACCTCAAAGACCCCCTTGACAGCGGGGGCGGGGGGCGCCTAGCGGAATTTGCGGGATTTGCCAGAGATCTGCCGGAGCCTGGGACTGGAGCTCCAGCGGCAAGCGTGGCCACAATCAGTTGGCGGCTGCGAGTGTGTGCCCTTGGCAGATCGCGGAGGCGGCCCGATTGGATCGGGTGCAGCCTGCGATCCTGCCTTGTGTTCCCCGCTTGCCTTTCACCTGCTTTTCCCCTGCGCTGCGCGCCCTCGCCTGCCACCATCATCAGCCATCCATCACCAGCTGCAGCTGCATTCATCTGAGCCCCAACCCAGTCACCACAGCTACCGTCACCACCACCGTCACTGTTGCCACTGCTGTTACCACCAAAGAGTTCAAGGACCTTTTCGAGGGGGGCGAGCCAAGCCACCTTCTCAAGCTCGCCCTGCCCTGCGTTGTACTGTGGAGCTACGAACCCCGGGTGAGCTTTCCTGAGCTGTCTGACCGTAAGGGGGTTCTGTGAAGGTGGTCTGCAGCTCCCGGGCTATTCTCCTTTCCCTACAAATAATGTCTTCCAGCAATGAGATCAGGGGGAACCAGGAAAGTCCCACCTAACTCCTCAAAAAAAAGCCTCAAGATGAGGGCTTCCGATGCTGCAGCAATGGCCCTATCTCCAACTGCAAAACTAGAAAAATCAGCGAAACCCCAACCGGGCACTGTCTCTGACTCAGCCCCTGAGCTTCAACCCCAGCAGTCTTCATCTCAAGTTCAGTTCCCTCATGGCATCCCCGCCCAACAAATAACTTGGGGTGCAGGTACGCTCCAGGAAAGCTCAATCCTCGAAGATCCAACATCGAGACGTTCAACAATTGCATCTTCCTCATTGAAAAAAGTGTAATTGAGGGACTATTTTAGAAGCTCTGCACCCACTTCAAAGTCCAGATCAAGCTCACTCGATATCCCTTTGACCTCTACTTCAACTATCTCAGCCCCAGCCCCGCACCAAACATTGGTTCAGCCCAAGATCCATGTGCCCGCTGGCAAGACAGGCCTCAGCTCACTGTTACTAGGCTTCCCAACAAGGGCTGACACCCAAATAAAAGAAGCTTCTGAGGCCCCTCGACTGCCTCAGGCTCTCGACCAGTTCTCCTTCGACTTGCAAGACGCTAACTCTCCCGTTGCGCGGGCCTCCCTCGCAACTTTCATGGGAAGCGAGGTGACCCCGCCAACCCTTTAGCCTGCCCAGATTCCTAGCCAGTTTTCTCCTTTAGCAACTAGGGGCCAGATGTAGGTAGGCATTTACCGGTCGGTAACGGCCGAATTCGGCCGTTACCGACCGGTAAATGCAATTTGAGATGTAGGGCCCTGTATTTTACAGAATCGGTAAATTTACCAATCGGTAAATTTACCGATTCTGTAAAATACCGAATCGGTATTTTTTCCGATTCGGTAAAATTGATATGTAGGTGGGACTCTTCTGAGTCCCACAAGCATTACAGAATCGGTATTTTACCATCAAATACTATTTGATGGTAAAATAACGATTCTGGTGTGCATGCACATGTGTGCATGCACACCTGTGCCATATGACAGGCAGACCTGCCCTTAGGGCAGGTATGCCTGCCACATGGCCCCCGAACCTTTTTTGGGGGTGCTAGAGGGTGTCAAAGTGACACCCCCTGCACCCTTGTCAGAATCGGTATTTACCGAATCGGTAAATACCGACCGGTAATGCCCCATTCATTCCTATGGGCTTCAAAGCCCATAGGAATGAATGGGGCATTACCGGTCGGTATTTACCGAATCGGTAAATACAGATATTTACCGATTCGGTAAAAGGAACATCTGGATGTTCCTACATATCCACCCCTCAGATTTACCGATTTTTAATTACCGAATCGGTAAAATTCGGTAATTAAAAATCGGTAAATCTCATTTACCTACATCTGGCCCTAGGTCCCTAACTCTTAAGGACCATCCAGTAGCGACCATCAAAGTCCTCACCCCACGAGTTGCAACCCAGATAAACGCTCATCCAAGCAACCTCACAACGTTATCCGCAATCTCTTCATCATCAACTGTCAACCGTTGCCAATAAAAGATCGACTTAGGCGGGGGCCACAACATCTGCCCAGTACCCTGCTCGACCTGTCTTTTTTACTAATGAATTCAAAAGGTCTACTGTTAGCCCTCCATCACCTGATTTAAACAAGCTCTGGTCACAACTTCTTCAAACCCTCCAATCTACGGTATCAGCACTGACCTACCACTCAGAAAAAATGGAGCAGAAATTCCGTAATAGGCATGCAGACGAGCCCAAAAAAACAATATGCAGTTATTTCACAACTAATAAACCTGTGACAGCACAGGGCCCAAGCATAGCGCTCAGCGTCACTGACAGCTTTTTGCAAGCAGCTCAGTCTCTAACACCCCAAAAAGCACCCCTAAAAGTGAAAAGTTCATCAGAAACAGAGTTGCTTCAAGCTTCAAGGCACTCTCCGAATCTAGTTACCCAGGGAAACATTGGAAACAGTCAACTACAAGCCTATGAGGAGCCGACAATTGTCAACAAGTTAGCAACGACTACGCCTCTACAAAAGCCTTCCTTCGCCACTAGAGTTTCTTCCCTACCGCAAGTGTGAATCAACAGTCTAGGCTTACATCGTGCAGTTATCCTCAGCAAAGGCTTGGATACACATCACTCTACAATCTCACCCAGCCAACTACCTCTGGCGCTCAAACCAGTTCTCATTTCAGCATCAACTAATCAAGTTAGCGAGCAGGCACCCCTCTTGCCCGTCACATCCATCCCTCAACGAACATCAGATGCAAAGTTTAAGTCAACTGAGTCCTTAACTGCTGAAGTCCACAACTTAGCACCTGACAGCAATGCGACCAAATTGCTGTTAACGCCTGAGTACATCTCCCAACGGTCGCATGACACCTTAAACTGCGGGAACATAATCAGACTCTTCAAATCGAATCCGGATCAATGTACTCTAGAATCGAAAGACATAATCGCCATCGAATTCAAACCTAGTAATGGCATCCAAGCAGGAGAATTGACTCTAATTACATTAGCATCCACTGCCATAAGGGAGCTGGTTCAATCAAAAGCCGGCCAATTCAAAAACAGGGGAATAATTATAGCAACGCCTCGAGTTCCCCGCTACCCCTCAATACTCACACCCATACAGGCTCCAGTTTCTAGTATAGGTCCTGTACCCTTCTCTGTATTAAGGTCAGCCAGATGCCGCTCTCCAGTTGGCAACGTTGAGCACAGTGATGAACAGCAAGCCATGCGAAGAGCAGAGTGGTCATGGATGCTAGCAGCTCTATCTCGGATTTTGATCAATTGAAATAATACCGAACATGGATTAAAAATATGCTCCTGGAACATTAACGGTCTTCTGACGAAATCTAAATCTCCAGACACACTTCGTTTTTTAAAAATACACAACATTATTCTTCTCCAGGAAACGTGGTTAACAACCAGCATCCCAATCGAAGGGAACCTAGAATTCACGTTGCCCGCCATAAGACAGCGCAAGTACGGCAGACTACGTGGCGGGCTTTCGATTTATGTATCTACTAAACTGTCTGCATGCATCAAACAGTTAAATTTGAAGTCGACTGGGTTGATGGCATTGTGGTTGAAAGTCCTATTTCAGATAGCCAGTAACTTCTGCTCAAAGTTTTCATCCCTCCGTGCACCACTGAGAAAAAATTCAAATTGGATTGTCTGACTGAAATTTTATGTAACATCTTAAGCGAATACGGCAGTACACCCTGTTTACTGTCTGGAGATTTTAATACAAACCTTTTCCACAACCCAGTTGAGGACCTTGGGATCATTTTTCCAGCAGTCCCCCCACACCTTGCCACACAAACATTACCTTTAGGACTCAGACCTTCTAAATTGGGTGAATACGCTGTCCTCCAATTCAGCAGAATAAGCTACATTGTATTGAACGGTTGCTCACCCACGGACACTCCCCCTGCCTGGACCAGATCCAACGGCCGAACCCACTGATTCCTGGACTTTACATTAGGAAACAGTGAAATGCTCCCCTTAATGGAGTGCCATTCATCGCAGCACAAGGGGAGAGTGACCACCGACCCCAAATAATAACTTTATCATCCAACATTCCCCACCGTCAGGCAATCACAAACACGCTATCAGGCTGCCACTCAGAGAACCTAAGGAGAATGAAATGGACGTCTAGTGCCGTCTCCTCCGTTATGGAGAAATGTAGTGCTTTTCTAAGCTTACTGAGTGAAAAAGATGTACCCATCATCGACGGCTGGGAAGCTCTTGTAAACAGATTATTTAACTAATTTCCGTCCAAAACTTGTACCTAGCAAGATACACACAACCTTTCACCTGCAACAAAAAAGCTAAATTTCCAAAGAAACTCAGTCTTAGGCCGGGCTAGAAAAACCCCAGGAAATGCAATCTTATTCAACAATTATCAGCAAGCTCAAAAGCTTTCAAGTCATCTATACACAGGGACAAACAAACAACGTTCGACCAGTTCTGGCTATAGTTAGTTCATGCTAGCAAAAAGTCCAACACAAAGTTATTCTTGTCCCTCGTGAACAGAGGCCCATTAGGAGACATAGGACAAGGCAGTGCAAATATAAGTGTGGAAGAATGGACCCAGTTTTTATCTAATCACTTTAGCGAACATCTAAGCAGGATTGACCATTCTAGCCTCCATCCATCATCTAAATCAGAGCCAGCACCCATTGAAAGCCTGTTGCATAGGTAACAACAGGGCCCATCATCTTAGTCGAAGATGCTCTGGATAAGTCAATAATTGAGAGAAAGGAGTTGCCAAATGACCCAACAATGGAGATGCTGACAACACCAGGAGTGTTAAGAAATACCATCGCTCGGATAATCAGGAAAGGTAGGTCGGATGGAGCTCCTGGTCCCAACGGACTTCCCCAGGCCTTGTTCAATTCAGAAGTAACCCCTTGGTCAGGCCAACATCCCAGATTCCTGGAAAGGTGCCATTATCCATTCCATCTATAAAAGTGGTAAAAGAAATGACCTGAAAAACTACAGAATGATAGCTCTCCTCAACATTGAATCTAAATACTACGCCATTATTGTAATGGAAGAGCTGTTAGCCTAGGCAGAAACAACACAGCGCCTCCCCTTCAACCAGACTGGCTTTGTGGCCAATTCAGGCACATCTAGCAATCTACTGGCACTAACCGTTTTGATGGAGAAAGCAGCAGTCCAACGTATCCAACTTTACTGCTGCTTTGTCGACTTCAAGGCGGCTTTTGACCGAGTGCCACAGGGCCGACTATGGCAAAAATTAGAGAGCTGGGGTATACCCCCCCCCCCCGCTCTCTTAAAAGCCATAATCCAACTCTACTCACGAACCTCGATTAGAATAAAGTTGGGAGAAGGCTCTCATGTCTCAAAAAAGATTCAAACAGCAAGAGGTGTTAAACTGTTAAACAAGGCTGCGTGTATTGTATTGTATTGTATTGTGATTTGTAAAGCGCGATTGCTGCCCAATGGG
Organism: Lissotriton vulgaris; assembly: GCF_964263255.1. NCBI lineage: Eukaryota > Metazoa > Chordata > Amphibia > Caudata > Salamandridae > Lissotriton > Lissotriton vulgaris. Next base: position 90,639,839 of record NC_141689.1, read on the forward strand.
CGTCCAAGCGCTAAGGCATAAAAAACAGAACTGATGAGTGATGGAAACGAGCTTAGGTGGATTTAGCAAACAAGTGAGTTTTCAGCTGCTTTCGGAATGAGAGTAAGTTGGGATTGGACCTGATTTGTAGCGGGAGTGTGTTCCACATCTTCGCGGCGTTTAACCACATGGCTGCTGGGCGTTTTCCCCCCCCTGTGCTGGAAAATGCCATTTTAGTGGCACCATGACGAGCTCAGCTCGTCATCAGCACACGACACCCGTGGGTGATGACGAGCTGAGCTCGTCATCAGCATCGAAAGGGTTAAGGAGAACATCCTTCCTCCGGTCCTGGCTCTTCGCACTCTTGGGACTACGGCTAGAAAGGCTTCCGTAGATCGGAGGTTTCTGTTAGGATGGTATTGAGTAACCAGTTTGTTGAGGATCCTTGGACCAGACCCCCAGAAAGCTCGATGGGCGATGCATACTGCCTTAAATGCCACTCTCTGCTTTACTGGGAGCCAGTGTAGGGTGACCAGGGCGGGTTTTGCAGACTGCGTCCTCGGAATCTGCAGCAACGTGCGGGCTGCGCAGTTTTGGACGACCTGCGTGTTGGCTCCTCTCCTTTTTAACCTGTTCATCTCGGACCTATCTCCCATACTTGACAAGGTTAATTCCCATCCGCCACAACTAGATGGAACCCGTATCAGCAACCTTTTATACGCAGATGACCTTGTGTTACTTAGCCACACAAAGGTAGGCCTGCAGAGGCAACTCAATGAACTTCTCCCCTATACAATAAACAACTCATTTGAACTGCATCTGTCAAAAACAAAAATAATTCACTTTGGCAAACGGAAGCAGCAGAAAGTTTGGTGGTTCTTCAACAGTAAAAGCAACAACATAGTGCCCCACTATAAATACTTGGGAATTTTCCTGGACACCAGAGGCTCCTTTACAAAGCAAAAAGACGCTGTAAAGGCTAAAACACTGTCGCTTGAGGTTGCCTCAGCAAAGCTTTCAAAACAGCTACTCGGTCCAAGTCTAACCCCACTGGTCAAGTTGATGAAGGCTAAGATCACCAACTCCCTATCATATGGGCATGAGATTATGATGGGTGCAATAAGCATCTTATTAGATAAATTAACCACTAGAATCTTTAAACGAGCATGGCGCCTGCCAAGTTCCTCTTCCCCAGCACAAGTTAGGCTAGAACTCGGCCTATTAGATCATTATGGCGTCGTGGAAGGCGCGTTTATCAAACTCTGCAACAGACTACGCAACTTCCGGGAAGGTAGTCTGGAGGCCAAACTGTGGAATGTAATATCGACCAGAAAATTTAGTCAAAAACATCTGCGCTATCTGGCTCACTCCCTACAGTTACTTGAAGTCACGGAATATTGGCGAACAAACCCATCTCAACAGGCAATAAAGATTGTAATCAAGCGAAGTTTTCATTCCGACATGGCAAAACTATGTAGAAGGAAACATGCCTGGGCCGTTATTTCTGACTTCAAACCAGGGGTTGAGTCATCTTATTTATCAAGCATGTTTTCACTTTTTTTAAACCTAAAGTTTATGGCCCTAAGGTTGGGTGAATGGCCTTTTTTAAAGCATCTGCCAGAATGGCAGCGCCCCTATGTCAGTACCGAATGCAGGGAATGCGGCTACCACTCTGAAAGCATGGAGCATATAGCCTGCACATGCCCTGCTTTGCTCAACGACTGAAGGATTTTATTGCGGGACGAGTGGAATAAACTTAGACCTCGCACAAGTCGTCAGGCCATAATAGCTGCAATGAACTCAGAAAATACAAAGTTGAACATCCGGTTCACTAAATTTAGCAGAGCAGCTAAATTGCTGGGGAAAGACAGGGCTGCAAATCCCCCGCTGGCTGGTTGCGCCGCTTTGTCGCCTTAAAATCACTTAACAAACTCTGGATCATCCAGCGTTATCCACTTGTACATTGTTTTCAGCTGACAATTAATTGACCATACCTTTTTTTTATGTTTAGTTGCCCTCTTTTAGATTTTTAAATTGATGCTATGACTGTTCTGTCGCCCAAAGCCTCGAACTCTACAGGCAATAATCTCAATACTTGGACACTCTTAACCATAACCCATTTTAAAGTAAGACTATTGCACTGCTTTTGTATTAACTTGTTTTTTTTAAACTTTGTTCTTTGTCTACATGAACTACATGGTTTTTAACATTTGTTATGGTTTTTAGTAATCAAACAATAACATTTTGAATTGATTACGGCCACTTAGTCCCTCCAGTTATACAAATTATGGGTTTTATCAAAAAGTTTAATTCTGGAGTCACCTCTTTCACTCAAGGTCCAGGTGACGCTTTCTTTCTAGAAAGCAGAAGAAAACCCTGATAGTTAGACAAAAAGGATCCATTAAATGGAAATAAGCTGCAAACAAACAAAGATATGGTCTTGCACAGGGCATAACAGCGCCGTGCAAATGCTGAAGACTAAGTGTCCTTGTACTTTGTATTCAAGAGGTCTCAGTCAGTCTTATCTCTGAGTCCCAGTGTTTTAGCCAACAGCAGTTTGGATGCTGCAAATCTGCTGAGATGCAGGCATTTTAACCCCTTGGCTGCGGGGGGGGTTTTCCCCCTGCAGTACGGGTGGAGGGGGGCCACGCGCGGCACCGCTGTGCTGTTGACGAGCTCGGCTCGTCATGAGGCAGAACTGAGCTCGTCACACCACACCCGTTTTCAGAACGTTCAGCACAGCGGGGAAATTATCCCCGCGTGCGAACGTTCCAATGGCTGTGACGAGCTCAGCTCGTCATGAGGGCAGCTCAACCGTCCCTCATGACGAGCTGAGCTCGTCAGCAGCACACAAGGGGTTAAAAAAAGAATTACATTTTACCATTTGCCACGTATTTCCCATAATAACAAGGGGCTTTTAGGCCATTTGTTGCAGTTTTGCACCCCTCCTGTTCATTTGTGATAATGCTGTCAAGTAGCTGCCTCCGACTGCCTTAATGTAGATCTGGTCCATTAAACCCCGATAGTTGCTGTTTATCCCAGTCCCAGCTCTAGTCTAGGAGGCAATTTTTATTGCCTGCACGATGGCCCTTGGTATCCGTACTGCTTTTGCAACAAAAATATATGGCAGTGGGAATTTCATTTGATTGAGTTGTGTCTTCAGAGCAAAGGCATTGCCCAGAGAATGATGAGGTTGCTGGGTCTGCCAACATTCTGCTTGTTCGCTGGATTGGGCTACACGGTACTAGATAGGTCCTGAAAGGTGGGTGTGCATTCACTGACCTTGTGCGGTTTTCATTCAAGTTTCCCATCAAAGGGTGTTTGAGCTCTGTTGTTTTGAGCCAAATTTACAACTTACACATCTTAAATTTACCGTTAATGTTGTTTCGCTGTTGCGAAAAGGAGTTGCAAGATAACACCCCGAGGTTAAAATGGTTGTCAAAGATGCTAAATTTCAACTCCCAGAAATTTTAGTGAAGAGGGGACCAACTCCTAAAAAATATTGTCAGGTGGGACTTGGCCTAAAAAAAGTTTGAACACTTCTGTTCTATAGTATGCCATGGATGCACAGGTAAATGATTCCCTCATTTGCTTGGAACCATGCCCACATGCAAATGTAGGAATGGTCTCTTGAGATTGCCAGTAAGATGTGCATTACTGGCAGGCCACGTAATACCAAAGTGCCCCGAGGTGTGGAAAGCGGGCACCCACACTTGTTGAGCCCCTGGGCCACGTTCCACAATAAATATGGCCGCTGACCTTTAATACTATACATATAAAGCACAGTGCACAGGAAACCAAAGAGCAGGCACCGGGTAGCAGTGTCCTGCCTCCGGCTACTCTTAATTGATATCTACGAGAATCAGACCCGTTTAGCACTTCTGCAATAATAAAAATAGAAGGTTACATAATCGATTTATTATTTAGCAATAATTATAGACAGGTATGGAATCTATTTATATGAGAAACAATAGGCAAGAACCTCTCAAATGCACAGTTTTCAAACAAGTCTCATAATTCTACAGGACAAAATGTGTTTGTGATATCCTGCTAATCCTCATAACATACAATATCCTTCTAATCCTCATAATATGCAATATCCTCCTAATCCTCATAATATACGATATCCTTCTAATCTTCATAATATGCAATATCCTCATAATCCTCATAATATGTGATTTCCTTCTAATCCTCATAATATGCAATATCCTCCTAATCCTCATAATATACGCTATCCTTCTAATACTCATAATATGCAATATCCTCCTAATCCTCATAATATGCGATATCCTTCTAATTCTCATAATATGCAATATCCTCCTAATCCTCATAATATGCAATATCCTCCTAATCCTCATAATATGCGATATCCTTCCAATTCTCATAATATGCAGTATCCTCCTAATCCTCATAATATGCGATATCCTCATAATCCACACAATATGTGAAAATCTCATTATCCTTTTAATATGCTATATCCTCATCATCCTCATAATATGCGATATGCTCTTAATCATGAAACTCATGGCTGTAGAGACCATAAAGGTCTATCTTCCCTTGAAAACTAGAAAAGCTGATGATATTAATTGTCAAGGAATCTAGTACTAGACAATGCCACAATGTAGTGTCAGTGGAGGGAAGAAGGTTTGAGGAGTAAGCATTGGCTATTATTTTGTGACTACATATTCTATTGACATCTGGCTCCAGTTCTAAGCAATGACTCCTCCTGCTAGCTCCACATCATTAGTTACAGAGTTAATGAGTAATTGTTTTCTGTTTGTTCAACTCCAAAAATGTGTCATCCACACACTAAAAAGCAATACATTGTGATAGGTTGCAATGCATCAATATACACAACTTCTTTTAGGTGCCTGGGTCAAATTTTGGTCCAATTTTTTTTAGAGAGATGTGTAAGGGTATTTATTTAATCAAGTGAGGCCGAAAGGCTTTTAGGAAGCACAATGGCCTTGCAATCTCTAGGAACTTTTTGAGACTTATTTTGCCTCAGATTAAAACCCTCAAAACAGTAAGGAAAGTGCTCACTAAAGAGCTAGTAAATTCTCTCTTCTGGCTTACTTTGTTCAATTTTTTATTTTTACAAACCAGACACCACAGAGCAATTGAAAAAAATAATAAACAAATTGTGTCCTTACTTTCCACGCTGAAGTGTCTAGAAGTTGTGGAGTTGCCATAGACATTTGTAGCTCTGCAAACGTATGTTCCTTCGTCATCCAGGATCACGCCCCTGATCTCCAACTTCAAAGAGTTGCGTGAGGACGAGACAGTGATGCGCTGGTTGGGTGCTCCATGGGAGCTGGTGGTAGCGATGAGTTCACCATTCCTCTCCAGCGCTAGTTCCGCAGTTGGTTCGCTATCAACGGTGCAGTGAATAATTGCCAATTTTCCTTCTTGAGTCTCTAAGAAGGAGATCATAACTGGCGTCCTTGGAGGATCTGCAGGGTCAAACAAAATATAAAGATATGAGATATATTGTCTTGTTGTCGGCTTGATACCTATTCGGCATCCTGTCATTCAGTGACTACATTTATTATTAATTAATAATTGGGATCAAAGTAGTAACTCCATCAGAAACAACCATATACTCAATGTGTTGTTTTATTGACTTTTATATAGTCTAGTTATGTATTTTCGAATTATTGGGTACTTAAAAATGTTGCCTTAAGGTTACTTCAGGGTGATTTGTTGAAATACAAATCAAGTTACCGATTTATGGCATGATTCATGTACAGAAATGTGGCAAAAATGTGTATTTGAACATTTAGCTGTGACGCTCGGTCTCCTACTCCCTCATACCTCTCAAGATCCCCTCGCCACAACCCTGTTACATTGTGGATGTTCCCTTCACATTCTCAGCCTTAAAATACACTTACTTTTGGTGTTGATAGGTGTAAATGTGTAAGTATTCCCACATTATCAACCACAGGCAGGGACACAGGAATACTCCCAAACATACGTCTGCGGTTAGGACCTCCCCAAACATTGATAGGAATTGAAGCCTTAATTGCCTCATAGCTATAATGGAAAATGTTGTGTTTGCTACAGCTGAACTGTCCAAGTGCTGCTTATAGAAAGCATTTTGACACATTGTCAAATGCATATTTGGCTGGGTGGGCACCAGTATTAATTAATTAAGGGAAATTCAGCAGTTAAAGTTATAGTTATCTCAAGTAACTATAACTAGGGTCCACGCCATGCACTGTTAATGACCCCACATATTACATCACTCCTAACATCTTCTATTACATCATTGATAATATCACTCCAACATTTGCATCAAAATTATTGATGAGAAAACTGCGCATGTCGGGGGCGCAAGTTATAGTTACCTTAGGGCCTGAGTTATAGTTACTTGAGATAACTATAACTATAACTGCTGAATTTGCATGGTTTTGTGTATTTAAAATCTGAACCTAACAATAACAGCCCTGTAACCTGTGTTTATTTTTTGAATATGTATCTCTCTCTCTCTCTCTCTCTCTCTCTCTCTCTCTCTCTCTCTCTCTCTCTCTCTCTCTCTATATATATATATATATATATATATAAGACGTTTCTTATTTGAAGAGACGGAGGGACGCAGCGGGCTTCCAAGAAAGTTCTTTATTGCAGCAGAAATATGGTGTTTCGACAACAAATGTCTTTTTCAAATGCCTTCAACAAGATCTGTGCTTGACCAATCCACTTTTATATTGTACAAGTCGTTTTGCCATTTGTGGCGGTCCAGGTGTGCCTCGTTTTACTGAAAAGATTAGCTGTAGCTGCATTGGCGAACTACAGCTCCCAACATGCACCAGTCTTGGACAGTCAGGTAACGTGCTCCCCCGGGTTTCACTATATCCCGTCTTAGGTGCTGGATTCAAATTAAACGCAGGTAAGCGGAATGGTATTGCTGCAACAAGTTCTTTTCCCGTGTCCCCAAGACGCCTTCAACCGCAATTGCCTCACACAGTCTGCCCTGAAGCCGTGAATATGGCGAGACCGGCTGCTCCATGAAGTCATAGACTGCGCTGCAGCGGTGCCTTACTGTGGGAGGGTGCGGTGGGCATAAGTCATCCCAATACCTTGGGTCCTGTTTGCCTGCCGAAGCTGCCCTGGTGTCACAGGCCACTATAAATATAAAGGCTCCTGTTTTCGAAGAAAACTGCTGCACTTGCGGGGTTAATGCAATTACGATTTATTGCGAGGACGCGTTTCGGCGATTTGCCTTATTCTGCTCGCACAATGCATGATATTATGTTTTTTAAAGTGTCATCTTGAATCTTATTGGCAGCAGTATATTGAAGGAGGAATGTGATTGGTTCTCACGTACCAATACCGCTTCCATGTTAGTTACGGGTGATTCCATAATTCATGGGAATTCGTGCAATATCTTGCTTGATTGAAAGAATGCACGGTGTCACTGTACTGACGTGTATTGTTGTATTTATCCACTGCAGGATGACATCTTTTTCGACATTATAGTCTGCTTTTATACTTATGTGTATTACATACAATTTGTGAGATTTTTGCGTGTATTCCCCCCTTGGGCTTGATTGTAAATAGGGCTCCCGGTTTTATGGTATTTATTTTTTTGCCATGTCCGTCTGTATTTATCCATATTTATTTTTGGGGCATTTTTTCTGTATTTATCCGCATTTATTTTTGCCACAAGCAAAAGACGACGCTACAACTAGTATTTTTCCACATTTATTTTAGTCCCCAAAAACACATGTGCAACTGCTTGCACACGTACACAACAGCCGAGGAAACAAGAAACTAAATGGCAAAGAAATCGACACCCACCGATCACAATGCAAAAGGGACACCACAAACCACCAGGCCACAGACGGACATGGGGTTAAGTGTGTGTCCAGCTACTAGAGTTGGATCTAGAACTAGTTGTTGCAGACCCGGAACATTGAAATTGCTAGCAAGAGCCAGCGTCCAACGGCTAGTGAAATGTGTAACTGTATAGATTATGCTCATAAATTACAATGCTGTTACCTGTTCGTTGTAACTGTTTTATGACCATGTATCGTAAGGTGACATTTAAAATGGCAATGGCCTTACAATCCTACTCTGTAACATGATTGGAGGCCCGTGGGCAGAGCAGCATTATTCACAGTAAACAAAGACCAAGAAAATGTGCTCCTCAAACCGAATGCACAACGTGCATAGCTTACTGAGCTATTTTTGCCCATTTTATAGAGCGGAGGCCGAGGGCGTAATTTACAGCAAGCAGAGAACAAACTCAGAGCGCTGAGGGACACAAAAAACACAAATTAAAATGCCAGGACATAGGCATGGACATGAACATTAAACACAGGTTTCTTCGTATATCTTACAATTATTATGAATAATTTAATTCCTCAATTTCTCTCAATGTAACAACTTTGTTCACTTGTTAATATTTCATCATCGCAATGCATGTCAACCTTTTTAAGAACAGCAGTAGGTCTCATTTCTTGAAGCTGCTCGAATGCCAGTTCAATGCAATTGTTCATTCTCCCATCTAAAACAAACAGTACAGTTCCAATACACTGAAGTTGAGAAGGATTTGCAAATTGTGTAAGGTTTTCACAGTACGTAATTGGGTAGGTGTGGCAGTCTACCAGAGAAGTCTGTTTTCTAGCAAATGCTTCGCTGCCTTCCTCCTTACTAGCAGCCTCTCCACTACCACCCTCCTCGCTGGCAGCCTCCTGACTAGATTTAAGTAGATTCAACGCAAATCTGTCTTAAATCCTGGGCAATCCCCCTTGGCTTTCTTCTTTTCCCTCACAGCAGACTCTTCTAGGAACTTTAAGAAAGACATTTCAAAGCCCATAGGTTTAAATGAACTCAAGTCAAATACTGGTAGTGGATCATCAGCAGGTTCCGTGGAAATACTTTCCTCACCACTTTGTATGCTCTTCATCTCAGCTGCCAATTTCTCTTCCAACTTTTAAATTTTACGTTTTTTATTTTGGGGAGCAAGCTTTTGCCTCTGCACTCGCTTCAAAACGTTGTGCTTTCCAGGTTGAGCACATGCTTTTTTTAATCTCTCATTAAGAAGTTTTGTATCCAGTAGTTCTGCAAGTTCATCAATTTCATCCTTTTTGGTTTCACTTAGCTGTGATAGTGACTCATCATTGCTCTCTGAAGACGACGCATCTATTCCTATGAGTATTTTTCTTCTACGTTGTGCAGCCTTGTCATCAGATGCAGAGGCGTTTACTTTTGGGAAGGAATGCTACTCATTACAGCACTGCGTCCTGCCGAGAAGCGCTGTGCTAGCTTTCAAAACTAAGCTGCACGGACACATACTACCTGACACCACAGAGGCGCAACAAGAGCCAAATTTCTGGGTGGGGGCGATTCTGCATATTGCTCGGAGATTTGAAAGCTAGCACAACGCTTCTCGGCAGGACGCAGTGCTGTAATGAGTATCAGTACAAGTATTTGACTTCTGCCCAGAGTTGCGACGCGCCTGGTCCTTTTGTTGCTGCCCCAGCCCTTGTTTTGAATTAGGCATGTATTTCTGTGGCCTCAGGTCTTTAAAAGACCATTTATTTGCTAACGAGGCTTTGTTGTGTGTTCTCACCCTCGTTAGCAAAAAAAAGGTCTGTTAAAGACCTGTGAAGTACACTGTGTGTGTGTGCCCGGGACTGTTTCTGCCGGGCTGACACACATGAGGGGGGAGCGAGGGGGGTGGGGGTGTCTGAAGCTCTTTGATCGCATGGGCGTTGCGCACCATTAATCTGTCCCCTGAGGGCACAGAAATACATGCCTAATTCAAAACAAGGGCTGGGGCAGCAACAAAAGGACCAGGTGCGTCACTGCTCTGGGCTGAAGTACGACCGTCTGGCAAAATGTACTAGTATTTTGCTGTTTTTACATATAAATACAGACAAGGGAAACAATGTTTTCCGTCTGTATTTATATGTAAAAATCCGTTTAAACGGAAAACCGGGAGCCCTAATTGTAAATAAAACTGAAGCAATACTATTGCCAATCCTAAAGGAAGTAATCAATAACATTGATCTCAGTTATTTCGGGCAAGTGATTGAGGTAGAGAAATCAAGTGAAAGCATGTAGCTTATAAGTTATTAAATTCCACTTTTCACTGGATCGATCACCTGTGTAAACCTGGATTTGTGATTTGCTGGAAGGCCTGTTTGACAATTTGATCACAGTTAGATTGTACCAGGATAGTAATGCACAGGTCAGGTAATAGTCTGTCGTTGATGTCTATCAGTAATGTAGTATGTGTAATGTCGTGAGACTGCAAGTTAGCAGTCTAGTTGACCGCGCACGTAGGCGTGCGCATACGCGGTGTGGTACGTGACACCGCGTACTATATAAATAAAGGAGGCGTGGCCCCGGGGTTAGTCCGGACCACGCGGAGCAGTGAACTGGTGTCCGGGTCATGGTGTTACCGCTGCGCTACTTGCCACGCGCACGCGTGATTCTGTGACCCGACAATGGCGACGAGGTCGTAAATGAACCCATGCTGTGCCCCGCCGGCCGCTCCTGTCTATCCCGCATGTGTGCCGATGATCGACCAGCGTCTGGAGCCCCGATCGTGGAAGGCCCAGTCAGGACTTCCTGCCCCAGTCACGGGAATCAGCGGATGACGGCCCGCGGTGCTGTTGATCCCGTGTAAGCGCCCATGACACGGGGGATGTCATTCGAAGTGTGCGCCCTGGAGGCAGAACCATCGCCGGTGACCGGCAGCACAGGGGTAAGGGGCGCTAGCAGCCTGCGTCTACCTGTGGAAGTACGCTCCCACTCCACCTGCACATGAGAATACCCCAACGCCGCGGGTGGCCCCACGCATCGCCGGCCTGACAGCGCGAGCACTGCCTAGCGGCCCATTGGCGAAACACCTCAGGTGGGTGTCATTCTTAGCGGCCACACCACCTGTGTCTCACCACCAGTGCACTGAGGGACCCCACGTGCCAAAATGGCGGCCATTCCACCCATAGAACCGTTTGTAGTTGACGGCGCGCCTGCTTTCCTGGCGCCACGCTGGAAGGACTGGACAGAGCGGCTACAATTCTATTTCTAAGGTGCTGGAACTGCGAGGGAACGGCGGAGAATGCTTCTTCTTCATCTGGGTGGAAAGGATATCCACAGAATCTACAAGACCCTAGTAGAAGCTACGCCACACACCTACGTCACACTCCTCAATGGGCTCAACTCACATTTTGAACCCACGGCCAGTAAAGATTATGAGCGTTTCATATTCAGGCAAGCACGACAGAAAGCGGAAGAGTCGCTAGATGCATACCATGGTAGGTTAAAAGAACTCGCCAGCACCTGTGGCTTCCGTGACGAGCAAGAGGAGATACGTGGCCAGATCATACAAGGGTGCTACTCTTCCAACCTGCGAGTGAAAATCCTTCAAAAGGATGGAAAACCACTAGCGGACATCCTAAAACTGGGCTGCTCCAAAGAGCTGTCACAGCGAGAGCATCACACATGGAGGCGGCACTCCATAGACCAGTCAAAGCGGAGCAAATCAACATGGCTGAACAAGTCAACGTTGTCCGGCCTAAATCACGACAATTTGGAGGGAAGAAACCGCAAGAACGTCGGAAAGAATGCGAATAGTGCGGAGGCATGCCCCACCGAGCTCAAGACTGCCCGGCGCGCGGGAGGAAATGCGGCGCATGTGGACGGATGAACCACTTCGCAACAGTCTGCAGGTCCTCCAAGCAAAAGCCTGAGGCAGCTCATGCCATCAGAGAAAGCCCGGACAGTGAAGACATGGACGATGACTCCAGCGACTATCCGGTCCACTACGTATTTGCCATCAACCAGCCACCGAGGAAGAAGAGGCGTCTCCCAAAGTGCCGCATAAGATTACACCAACAAGAGGTGAGGGCCACCATCGATACGGGAGCCTGGATTGAACTCATGGCGGCAAACGTATACAACCAACTACGAGATAAGCCAACTTTAAAGACAGCAAAGATTTGCGTCTTCGCCTACGGACAAAAGACCCCAATCCCGCTAATTGGATGCTTCGAAACGGAACTACAACACCAAGACCGGAGGGTCCCGACGACCGTTTACGTAACCAAAGAAGGTAGCGGCATGCTCCTCAGTGGACAGGCGGAGGAAGAACTCCAACTAATTTCCTTCGCGATGGCAGTATTGGAGGAGGAGTTAGACACGATCCTCAAAGAATTTGAGGACACATTCCGAGGCATTGGTTGTCTAAAAGGGAAAGAGGTGTCTCTCCACATAGACCCGTCCATCCAACCGGTTGCCCTCAGACACCGGAGAATAGCATTCCACCTCAGGAAGAAAGTGGAAGAAGAACTAGAGGCTCTCGAGAAGCAGGGCATCATCGAGAAGGTCAGTGGGCCCACTCCGTGGGTATCGCCAATCGTGGTGGGGCGAAAACCCATCAGCCGGGACAGTTCCGCATCTGTGTTGACATGCGCCTACCCAACGCGGCGGTCAAGAGGGAACGACACTTAACACCCACCATTGATGACATCCTGGGAGAATTGAACGGAGCAAAGTGGTTTTCCAAAATGGATCTCAGATCAGGCTATCATCAGCTGCCTCTGCACCCAGACTCCCGGTATATAACCACTTTCTCCACCCATGTGGAATACAAGGTAAAGCCCTAAACTGGCTGGAGTCCTTTCTATCAAACAGATCCCAGTCTATTTGTTTAGGCAACTTTACCTCTACCCCTCGTAAGATTAAATATGGAGTTCCCCAAGGAGCCACATTGAGCCTATCATTGTTCAATGTATATGTCTCCTCATTGGCGTCGATTGGCAAGAAATGGGGCATTAATATCTGCTCCTACGCTGACGATACTCAGCTGATGGTTACCCTAAATGGAGAAAACGACGCCAAAAGTAGACTGCAAAACTGCCTGTCAGAGTTATCCAATTGGATGCACTGCCATTACTTAAAACTGAACGCTGACAAGTCAGAAGTTCTACTCTTTGGTGGGGCCAAACAGCTCTGGGATAACACCTGGTGGCCAACTTCCTTAGGTTCTCCACCTAACCCCACATCGTCTGCTAGAAATTTAGGAATTCAGATGGACACCACTCTATCAATGAAATGCCATGTCTCCTCAATATGCGGCAAAGGATTTGCCATATTAAAAAGATTGAAAAGGGTCTTCTCCTGGATCCCTCTTGAATGCAGACAGATCCTAGTCCAGTCGTTACTAGTTAGCAGGCTGGATTATGGCAACTCACTATTTGTAGGAATGTCGGACTACTTATTTAGAAAACTACAACTGGTCCAGAATGCCGCAGCAAAAGCTGTCTACAATAAGAAAAAGTACGATTCAGCCACAAGTTGTCTGAGAGCCTTACACTGGCTGCCCATGAGACAAAGAGCCACGTTCAAAATGCTATGTATTGCCCATAAAACAATTCACAATACTGGCCCTTACATTCTACGAAATAGAATTAAGGTCTATGCCCCAGCGCGGAACTTACGTTCACAAGCCTCAGCCAAAGCAGCCACCACTCGGATCAAGCTATCCAGAATGGGGAACATCACTTACAACGCATTTTTTACAACGCACTACCATTACATCGCAACCATTACAACGCAAACCATTACAACGCATTGCACTGGGGGGCGCTCTAGGATAGGGAATATATTTAATTTACTATCCAACACCTTCCCTGCTATCCACGGGGACTGGAGTTGGAATAGTAAATTAAATAATTCACTATCCAGCGCCTAAAAGCATTATGCGTTGTAATGGACTGCGTGGTAAAAACTGCGTTGTAAAGGCATGCGATGTAAAAGCATGCGTTGTAGTGACACCAATCCATCCAGAATGGGCGGAAGTGCTTTTTCACACATTGCTGCGAAATGTTGGAATGAACTGCCCATCAACCTCAGACTGACGGACTCCTACCCCACTTTCAAGAAAAAACTAAAAACCGCACTATTCCCTACTTCAGAATAATTCAATATGTTTCCAGGTTACTGCCTAGGTTTTACTGTTCATTTTTTTTGCAGCGCCGTGATATCCTTGTAGGATGAATGTTGCGCTTTACAAATACACCTAACAATAACAATAACAATAACAATGTGGGTCTCAGACGATACCGACGACTCAACTTCGGCATCTCCAGCGCAGCTGAAGTCTTCCAGAACACCATCAGGGAGGTGTTGAGCGGACTCCCAGGGGTGCTGAAAGTCAGCGACGACCTGCTCATATACGCAAACACCGTTGAGGAACACCACCAAAGATTGAGGGGCGTATTGCAGAGGATTAAAGATTCGGGCCTAACGCTGCACCGTGAGAAGTGCCAATTCCTCCAGAATAAGATCAGCTTCTTCGGATACACATTCTCAGACCAAGGGATCCCCCCTGACCCGGACAAAGTCAAGGATGTGCAAGCTGCCCCAGCACCGACAAACATATCGGAGGTACGAAGTTTCCTAGGCATGGTAATCTTCTGCGGGAGATTCATCCCAGATCTGTCCAACCTCACCAGGCCCCTTAGGGAACTCACCAAGTCGACCACCCCCTGGCAGTGGGGCGATGAACAAAACGAGGCGTTCCACAACACCAAGGCTGCATTGTCAGCGGAGAAGACCCTGTCGTACTTCGACCCAGCAAAACAGACCAACATAGCCGTAGATGCCAGCCTTTAAGGCCTGGGAGCCATACTGACACAGCGCCAGGGAGAAGAAGACTGGGCACCCATTGCCTACGCCAGCCGATCACTAACCGAAACGGAGCAACGGTACTCCCCGATTGAGAGGGAGGCAATTGCAATCCATTGGGCCTGCAGGCACTTCCATGTATATGTATATGGACACCCGTTTACTGTCTCCACGGTTCACAAGCCTCTAATCCCCCTATTCCGAGGATCGGTCTCCAAACCACCACCCAGAATAGAGAAGTGGATCCTGCAACTACAGGAATACGATTACCAACTGGAATTCAAACCGGGGGCGACAAACCCCGCAGACCACCTCTCCAGGCATCCTCGAGCAGCAACGAGCAGAGAAGAGGAAGATGCAGAGGAGACAGAGGAATACGTAAAGGTGGTAATAGAAAGGTCAAGACCTTTACCCATGAGCATGGACATGATCATTGAAGCAACCCGCAATGACAAAATTCTCCAACTAGTGGTGAACGCCCTACAGGCCAACGACTGGAGAACCCTTCAAGCGTCGTTAAGCAAGAGGAGACCACAGGCGAGGAACATCCTAGAGACGCTGCTGAGGGTAAGGGAAGAACTGTCTGTTGACAGCCAAGGGTGCCTATTGCGAGAACCACGGATCGTGATGCCAATGAGCCTAACCCAACAAGCAATCGAGCTCGCTCACCGCGGGCACCAAGGGATGGTGAAAACTAAAAGCAGGCTTCGCGCGAAGGTATGGTTTCCAGACATGGACACCAGAATAGAACGAACTGTCAAAGAATGCCAATGGTGCCAGGCGGCAAGACAACCTGAATGCCCACCCCCAGTCATCACCGAGGACAACCCGCGGAGACCTTGGGAACACGTTAGCGCAGACTTCGGGCACCTCCCGGATGGAAGACACATGCTCGTCATAATTGATGACTTCACTAAATATCCAGAAGTGGAAATCGTGACAACTCTCGCAGCCAAAGAAGTCATAGCAAAATTTGAGAAAGCAATCACCACACACGCATTTTCGTACAACGGACCTCCCTTCCAGGGACAAGAGTTTGCAGACTAACTCAAGGAGTGGGGAATACAACACCGAAAAGTGACCCCCGATGGCCTCAAGCCAACGGAGAGGTTGAAAGGTTTATGCGCACTCTAAACAAATTAATCCGGATTGCCCATGCCCAAGAAGCTCTGTTGGAGAAGGCAATCTACACGTTCCTAAGGGAGTACCGGCTCACGCCACATCGCACTACGGAAGCCGCCCCCGGCCCATCAGTAATGGGGAGGATAGTCAGAGACACGATCCCCAACCATCATACCTGGACTCCAAACAGTGCAAACCCCCGAAGAACACTGTTCAACCGGAGGAGATCAAATGGCTACGCCAGCTTCCGACGGAGGGCCAAGGAACCGTCCATCAATGAAAGAGACCAAGTCTACGTGAAAGACAGATTACCTGGGAGCAGGTTCAGGCTCCCATTTGAACCGAGGCCCTGGAGAGTCACGCGCCGCACTGGCACCATGGTGACAGCTCAGAGAGGAGGAGAGACAGTCACGCGCAACGTCTCATTCTTCAAGAAAGCCTCCACTTCACCAGATGATCACCACTGCCAAGAGCACGGCCAAGACTCGCCCAACCGGCCAGAAGGAAGCCACAGTCCACTCAGAAGTGAAGGTGACACCCAGGGTGAAAGCCCAGCAGCAAGTCCCCTTGCCGCTGAGGCGCCGAGCATTACCAGCCCCCAACCCCCCACAGGAACACGGCCTGCCGGAACACCACATCAGGAGACACCAAGGAGGGTACTATTCCGTGGGGAAGCAGCGGGCTATGGACTAAGAAGAAACCCAGCCCCGTCCTCACAACTGGCGGACTTTGCTGTGGCTGAGTACAGACTCCCGAGCCACCAGACTGGTAACCGGCCGGTTGGCCCTCGTTATTCTTTATTATTAGTATGACACGTAGTGACTTTAAAGTAACTGTTATGTTTTGTTCAATTAAAGGTTGAAAGGAATGTAATGTCGTGAGACTGCAAGTTAGCAGTCTAGTTGACCGCGCACGTAGGCGTGCGCATACGCGGTGTGGTACGTGACACCGCGTACTATATAAATAAAGGAAGCGTGGCCCCGGGGTTAGTCCGGACCACGCGGAGCAGTGAACTGGTGTCTGGGTCATTGTGTTACCGCTGCGCTACTTGCCACACGCACGCGTGTTTCTGTGACCCGACAGTATGGTTAACAAATATTTTATTTATATTGAATTCTGTGCAGATGAGTATATCTTGCATTATCTCTCAAAACACTTCCCTAAGTCTGTTTACATTGTATATTTTACATACTAGGAAGTCAATTTAATTCAAGAACTTTATTTGGAGTGTAAAAACTGCCATAAAAGTACATACATATAAAAGCAATTCAAGCAATGTGATTCATAAAACGATAACATTCTAGGAAGTCATGTGACTCGTTAATATGAGGAATGATGTGAAAATGGCGACCAACATGAATAAAGCTCCAGCTTGCCAAAATACTGTCTCTCCTCTGTATTTAGTGGAATAAAAGTACATAATATGGAGTGTCGTCACCTGTTCTTGTTTCCGCAGAGCTTATTTATGGATTGTGCGGGTCTGGCACGATGCAATGAATACTCAGGAATTGTTATTTAATGATGTGCTTTTAGTTGTTATTACTCACTGGTATTGTAAGGCTATAAGCTTTACATTTGGGGTATGAGGTATGGATACAACTGTTCAATACACTGAGAGGTGGTTTAAACAAGCATGCTCCTTCATGAGAGGTGTGGCGCAGCGGCCAGAGCAACTCACTCTGAAGGGTGGGGCTGACGGTTCGATTCCCGGCATTGGAGGCAGTTTAGCTCAGCATCATGTGACTCTGGGCAGTAGCTCACTAAACCTTCCTGAAGGCCACCCAGCCTTAGGGTACCCCAAGGGGTGATAGGTTCACTTTCCAAATGTGAATTATTTATTATTTATTTATGAGTCATTATCGTGACTGAAAAACATCCATCCTTTTCCCTCTACCCTCAGAGATATAAAGGTTGCAACATTCTGGCGTGATACCACAAACCTTTCCTTGAAACACTCTTTTGACTTGTGAATTACCCTGCGCGAATGCAATTAAACGTTCACCTCTGCTCTCACTTGAATGGAAAGGTAGGAGGTGCCTCCAAGGGAGATTATTTAAAGAATATATCTTTTTGGATTAATTAAAGAAAACTGGGAAGGATAAATCAATGGTCCTATAATGGAATAACTCAATAGTGATATGTTCTACTGAATGATACACATTAATGTTCAACATAAAACACATACACAAAACACAAACAAAAACCAGGTGTATATGAAAATATTGAATTTATCAATAAGGTAAGAGGCAATAAGATTGTAGTACAAATACATAAACAGGCCGACAGGAAAATCAATAATACATGAATATTAAACTCTGTAAGTCCTGATGGCGCCTTTCCTAATTCTTAAATTTGTCGAGTGGGTAGGAAAAGAACGTCTACGCCTGGCGCCATATGTGGCCTGATGCTCGCGAGGACACTTGTGTCACGGGAGCTAGGGGATGCTGGTCGCGCATTGATTTTTGGCTCACTTCCTCAGACGTCCTCTCCTGGCTTATCGATGCGACTCATATGGCGCGCATGTTTTCGGATCATGCACTGGTTCAAATCAGTCTTCGTCTTCCCCACTCCCCACAGCGAGCATTCACATGGCGACTCCCCCCTAACGTGCTCCGCGACACTGTTTTCTGCAATGAGATCCAAACAGCCATCACCAATTATTTTGAACTAAATGTGGGCTCCGTAGAATCAGTTTCTGTTCCCTGGGAAGGCTTCAAAACTGTCATACGGGGCGAGTGCATTTCCAGGCAGGCCGGCGTCCTTCGCTCCATCCGTACTACTCTTGCGAAGTTAGAGACTGAAATTAAAACTCTGAATGCTGCCCAAGCTACACGCCAAGGGCCCGAGACCCTCACACTTTTAAGACAGAAACACACAGAATTCTCTGAAGAAGCTGATAGAGAGCTTGCCTTTCTGGGCAGAGAGGGTCGGGCTCGTCGCTTCGGAGAGGGAGACGGCCTGGAAAGACTTTAGCAAGCCTCCTACGCCCTCCCCGTGCTGCGTCGTATATCCCGGCTCTTAGCGATGGGGGCTCTGCTAGAACCACTTCCCCGGATGAAATTAAGTCCCGCTTCATGGAATTTTATTTCCAGCTCTATACCGCTGGGTGCCCCCTCTCTCGTGAGGACTTTGAACAATATTTTGAGACCATCTCGTTGATCTGGCTTGAGGATTATCATCGAAAATTTCTAGATGAGGCATTCACTAGGGAGGAGATATTCGCTGCCATTAGTAGCTTGCCCGGTGACAAGGCCCCCGGTCTGGACGGTCTTCCAGCCTCTTTTTTCAAAACATATGGTTCCATTTTAGAACCACATCTGGCGGCTATGTACAACAAATCCTTCGATAACGGCCTTCTCCCTCAGTCCCTCCGTGAGACAATGATTACGCTGCTACTTAAGCCCGATAAACCAGCAGACCGCCGCGACTCCTATCGCCCCCTCTCTCTCATTAACACTGACAAGAAAAATGTTGCTGAATTGATCTCCTCTCGCCTTCTATTACTCATGCCCCTCATTGCCCTTCCGGATCAATCTGGTTTTATCCCTGGCAGAGCCACCTCGCACAACCTCTGAACCATATTCTCGGTTTTACACCAGATTAACCCCAGCCTCCCCGCTGTGGCTGCTCTGTTGGACGCCATTAAGGCATTCGACACGCTTGAATGGCCCTTCTTTTTCTTTCTCCTACCGCGTATGGGCTTCAGCAATATATTTATTCATAAGATATTGCTTCTTTATACTAGCCCTTCGGCTCGCCTCCGAATTAACGGGCAGATTTCCGATCCCATCTGTATTGAACGTGTTACTCGGCAAGGGTGCCCACTATCACCTATGCTCTCTGCCATTGCAATGGAACCTCTCGCGGCCAGAATTCGGCAGCACCTTATTCAGAGGGGAATTAGCTTCTCGGCCCACTCTCGCCCCGTCTCCATGTACGCGGACGATTTAACCGTATATGTATGCCATCCCCAAGACAATCTCAGCCCTCTCGTGCGTGAGATCATACGATTTGGCAGACTGTCTGGCATACAGGTGAACTGGGGCAAGTCTGTGCTGTTCCCGCTCACTGATGCCACAAGGCCATTCGCGCCGCATTTTCCTTTTGTATGGCCTCTGGTCCAACTCGCTACCTGGGCACCTGGCTGAGCAGGGACTTAGACGAACTCTGGAGATCCAACTTCGGGCATGCGGTGGATTGGCTGGAATCCAAGGTTCCGAACTGGAGTCGGCTTCAGTTATCTCTTGCCGGCCGGATTGCCATTGCTAAGATGGTGGTTCTGCCAAAATTCCTTTACTTGTTCTTGAACACTCCTATCCTCCTCTCTGATAATTTTTTCCGCAAACTGCGGTCATTAATCATCTCACTCGTTTGGGCGTTAAACAACCAAGAGTCGCGTATGATGTCCTCACTCTTCCTATGTCGGTCAGAGGTATGGGCGCTCCTGACTTCAAACTTTACACCTTATGCGCTCAAGCCAACTTTCTGCATTTTTGGCTCCATCCCTTTCCATATCAGCCACATGTGGCTGTGAAAACTGGTATTGCATCCCCTGGCCGTTGGCCACTGCACTATTTGCTCCAGTGAGGCACCGGCGCGTGGAGGTTGATACGGTCGAGACATTGCGCTGGGCAATCTCTCGATGCTCTCGGCTAACGCCATGCCGATTGTGCATCATCCTGCTTTGCCCCCTCTCCAGACATCCGGCATGTCCAAACATGCATCTCGCCTGGGACTGCTGACAGTGGCAGACTTATATCCAGGGAATATATTTTATTTTATTCTCTTCCCGACTCTTCTGGCCCGCTGGGCACACTCTTGTTTTATGAGTTGCACACGGTCTGCCGGGAGCTGCACCCCACGTTCCCCTAATCACCGCCTACGATGCTGGCTCTTGATTTTATATACACATCCCCGACCCCAAACAAAATAGTCACTAAACTATATGCCATTACGTTGGCATCCACTTCCATCACCACAGATCGTGTGGCGTGGGGTGCGGACCTGGGCATGGACATCGCACAGGACGAATGACTCTATTGTTGCAATCAGACGAAGAAACTGTTACCCAACTACCGACTTCGTCTTATACACTTCGAGTATTTACACAGGCTATACTGCACTCCTATCCAGCTCCACCAACTTGGACTCATATCCAGTGACAGTTGCATGCGCTGTGCTACCCCTCCTGCGGACTTTGCTCATCTAGAATGGTTAATCCCCCAGGTGTCAGAATTTTGGCAGGCGGTATGTGTCGCCATCTCAAAAATAACTTCCGCAACGGTGCAGCCTGATCCCTCCCTGTGTTTGCTCGGCTTTGTAAAATTCTGTCCAGACGCCTCTCGCCGCCTGATTGCGATGCTGCTGGTCCTTGCCTTGCGTAGTGTAGCTATGTGCTGGGGTCGCAAACCAGCACCCACGGTCGGTCACTGGTTGGAAGACGCCTCGAGGTGCCAAACCTTGCTGTCAGAATTTTGGGACTTACTACCTGCGAGGTCCCGTACTATTGACATATGGGGACCCTTAGTGACATATCTCCACTCCCAGGCTCCCACAAGCCAAGCTGCCTCTCCCGCGCTCCCCGCCGACACCCCGCCCGCGTCGGCCACCGGTGCTAGTCAGTAATTGCTTCCCTCTAATTCCTCTACCTCCCCAGTCTGCTGCACAGACTACTATTGCCACAGACCTGCCCTCACCCCTTTTGGTGGGAGGGACATTATGGGTACTTTTGCTGTCATAAATATGATTGCACCAAATTTGTTTTTTGCAGATGGGAATGTCTTTTTCAACTATGATGCTTAACTTGGAACTTACTGTGTATGTCGATCTGACCTGATGCAAACTGTAATTAGTTTGTTTTGCATTTCTCAATAAAGGTTTTGAAAAATTAAAAACAAAAATGGTGTATCTTGATTCCACGATACGTAGATTTTTCTCCGTGGGGATGTATCATGACTCTATCTATACGAAAGAAACTTAATTTGACCGCTATTGCTGTCATGTTTCCTGTGAAAATGTCTGGCCACGGGATAATTAAAATCCTTATTAGTGATGGCACGTAAGTGCTGCAGGATTCTGAGTTGTAGTTGTAGCCTGGTGCTCCCAATATATTTGTGGCCGCTGGGATTCTCCAGAACGTATACAACGAAATCACTGGTACAGGTAATATATTTGTTGATAAGCCTCATCCTGCCTTGCTCATCTCTATAACTGCTGCGAGTTTTGCTGTTTTTGCAAGCTTTGCAGGAATGGCATTTGGAAAAACATTTCTGTGGGTTTATCCAAGTGCCTGTACTAGTGTGGTTGTGAAACATCTACATACCAAGGGATGGGGTTGCCTGCAACCGTACATATTCAATCATGGCTTTCATACATATTTTAGCGGGCACCTCCATTAAGCGCCACACAACTGGGTTGCAGAGAGGTGGTCCGTGGCCATGTACCTTTTTACACCACTCTGCAAACGTGCCTCTTGGCACACTGCTGGTGGGGTGATGAGGTCCTCTTGTGTCCTGAGGACCTCAGGATACAAGTGGACTTCATCCCTTGAGCAGCAGTGTGCCAGAAGCCATGTTTGCAGAGTGGTATAAAAAGGGGGCGTGGCCTCAGGCCACTCTCAGCAATCCAGCTGTGTGGGGCCTACTGGATGTACCTGGTGGGCTAGTTGGCCCACAGGGACCCTCCGGAATGAAAGGGGCTTAATACCCCAACTAAGAACGTGCCAGGAGGCGCGTTTGCAGAGTGGAGGAGAAAGGGGGCATGGCCTGTGTCCACCTCTAAGCAATCCCACTGTGTGGGTCTTACTGGAGGTAAGACGTAGGGTAGTTGGCCCTTAAGGACCCCCAGCAGCGAAGGGGACTTCAATCCCCATTCAAGAGCGCACCAGGGCGTGCGTGTGCAGAGTGGTGGGCAAAGGGGGCATGGCCTGCTATGAGAACTTAGCAATCCTGCTGTGTGGGACTTACTGGAGGTAATAAGAGGGGCAGTTGTCCCCAAGGTTGTCCTTGGGGCCACTACCCCTCCTGTTACCTCCAGTAAGTCCCGCACAGTGGGATTGCTAAGACGTCTTTGGAGGCCATGCCCTATTTCTCCACCACTCTGCAAATGTGTCTCCTAGCAGACTACGGGATGGGGATAAAGTCCACTTTACTCCTGAGGGACTTTGGGGACCAAAAAGCCCTCCTGGTACCTCCTGTAAGTCTTACACAGCAGAATTCCTGAGCGCTGGTTAGAGGACCAGCACCATTTCTCCACCACTCTGCAAACGTGTCTACTAGTTAAAGACGTGTTTGCAATTCAATAGATTTCGAGAGTTAAAGCTATTGGCGTTGTAAATGTAAAAGTTTTTTACTCATGTTTTTTGGAATGGAGAGAATGTACGTTGTGTGTAGTGGAATTATGTGGTAAGTTGTGCAGTGAAATTATGTGGATAGAAAGTATGTGGTATTTAGTGTGGAGGAACTATGCAGAGTGGGATTATGTGTTATGGAGGGTAATTATGTGGTATGTTAGTCTTTGTGTGGAGTGGAACCTCAGGTTTTATCTTCCTCGTTTCCATAGAAGCTCAACTATGAACTCAGTGAGATAAAAAAGAAGGAATCACTGAGAAGCACTTGTGGACCTAGTCAGAGGTATGAGTAGGGCCACTAGAATTATGTGACTGTTTGGCTGCACCGACTTTCGCACAATTATACATTTACTGCACTATCCACATAATTCATAATCTGCAGATTTGTACAAAAAAAGCCTTGTTTTTAGCTCAAATGGCTCAAATGTTTCCAACACGTGTCACAGCGTGGTGGAAGGCCCTTTGCAAACCTAGAATGATCAGCTGTTACTTATTGCTAAATGTGGGTGTTAAATTGGTACTAATGGTGTGCTTTCCACTGCGCCTCTCTTGTCTCTTTCTGCATTTCTGTTGCTTCTCTCTGCACTTTTCTTTCTTTTTCTGCACTTCTCTTGCCTCTTTCTGAAAATCTGTTGTACTTTCCGTACCCCTCTTCCCTCTTTCTGCATGTCTGTTGCCTCTTTCTGCACCTCATTGGTTCTTTCTGTACCCCTCTTATGTCTTTCTGCACCCTTTTTGCTTCTTTCTATACTCTGTTCCTTCTTTCTGCACTTCTTTTGTTTCTTTCTGCATCCCTCTTGCCTCTCTCTCCACCCCTCTTCACTCTTTCTGCACTTCTGTTGCTTCTTTCTGTACTTATCTTGCTTCTTTCTGCACCTCACTTGCTTCTTTCTGTACCTCTATTGCCTCTTTCTGCAGTGCTCTTGCCTCATTCTCTACTTCACTTGCCTCTTTCTATAACTCTCTTGCCTCTTTGTGCACCTCTCTTGCCTCTTTCTGTACCTCACTTGCTTCTTTCTGCACCCCTTTTGTCCTGTTTCTACACCCCTCTTCCCTCTTTGTGGAACTCTCTTGCCTCTTTTCTATATTTCTCTTACCTCTTTCTGCATCACTCTTGCCTCTTTCTGTACCTCTGTTCCTTCTTTCTTTACCTGTCTTGTCTCTTTCTGTCTTATAGTTAGTTGGACATTTCACTCGTACAAAACCAGTGAAATTCAGCCGTCATAGTTAGTTAAGCTAACTATAACTTGCACCCCCGCAATGCACTGCTGATGACGTCACATATGGTCAATGACATCACTGATGACATCTCAAATGACATCACTAATGACATCATCCATATGATAATCTAATATACCTCCTCACACCCTAATATAACCTTTGATAAACCTACTCTAAAATACAGACTACCATTTTAGAAACCATAGACACACCAATACCAGTCACTACACACCCACTCACTGATTCCTAGGTCTACACACACTTCCACTCATTCACCCATACAGTCACTCATACATACAGTCACTCACCAATACAGCACTATCATTTGCACTCATACACCTATACAGACACTCACACACTTAGTCAGTCATGCAAAGAATCAATCACACTCTCATTTACTCACCTATACACTTATACACACACCACTTCACTTATTCATGTAAATGTATTGCGACTTATATAGCGCACGTATCACCCGAAGGCATCAAGGTGCTTGCCTTGGGAACCCGTCCTGACTTTTTCCCTGTGAGATAACCCCTACTGGGCATCCCCAAGGTGAAAGCCAGGCATCCCGCAGCGGGTGGGCCGCCGTAGTCAAAGTCAAAGTCAAAGTCAAAAGGATTTATATAGCGCGCTACATACCCAGAGGGTCTCAAGGCGCTTGAGGAAGGGTGGGCGGATTACTTGGCAAATATCCAAGTTTTAAGTTGCTTTCTGTTGGACAGGCCACATGAAGGGCCGCTCTCCCCCGGCCCAACCAGGCCCGAGCCCGGTCACGCAAGTACCACACACCACCATTGCACGTCCTCCGTCCCCTCAGGGACCCCTGCCCTCGAGCATGTCGACCTCGTGGGTCCGATCCACTGCCGGCCCACGCGCCCATCCTGGGGCGCCATCTTGGACACTCCACCACGAGGCCGCCTGGCCCCCGATCGACCTCAACCCTGGGCCTGGCCCGGCCTCAGACATCCCGGCACCACCATCCACCCAGGAGGTGAGCGGGCTACTTGGCAAGTCAATGGGAGAAAGAGGTGTCGATGGCTCTCCCCCGCCAAGTGCCGCTCGCCCATCGCCTCCCCGGGCGCTGGCTCCACCCCCCTGCTGGGTGTCTGGACTCCCTCATCCCGGACCTCCCGACCTCCAAGTGCGAGGGTCCGGACATCAAAGCACACCAGCCCTATAACTGGGGCAGCTCCAGAGCAGGAAGGCAGTTGTATCTTGGAGTCGAGAGACGCAAAGAGGAACTCATCCTAGACGGACTACTGGCGCTGCCGTAGCTCTGTCTTGTGCACCATCGTCCTGCCTGCTGGCGCTGCCGCAACCTTCGTAACCTTCGTAAAGCTTCATCGTCGTCGGGACCTGCTGGCGTGGCCGCGGACCGCTTGTAACCGTCATCTTCACCGGGACCTGCTGGCTCCGCCGCGGACCGTCGTTTCCTTCGTCCATCTCGGGACCTGCTGGCTCCGCCGCGGCCCGATCATCTAGAACGCCGAGCTCGAGGATTGAGAGCTATATCCATCTTTTGGTAACAAGACTGTCCCGCTACCCCTTTTCCCAAACCAGAGACCAGAATCGAGGGGACCCCTGAGTCCAGACCTCCTTGTATCATTTCATCGTAACTTAAAGAATTGCCTATAAAGTCTCGTTGAACTTTAACCTTGTGTGGTGTCCGTCTGTGGGGGGGAAGTTACTTGTCTGTACGATCGCTGGAGACGGCTCTCCCCGGAGACCTCTCCCCTTACTCTCGGCCGACCCTCCCGGTCCGTCTAACATTGGTGGCCAGCGGCGCGCTCCGAATCACCGCATAAACGTACAGAGAGTAGCTCACCCCACGACGAAATCACAATGACAACTAAAGAAAGCGGATCAACCGAGAAGTTCCAGATGGAGAAATTGGATGAGTACAGCCATCGTGAACTAAAACAATTCTGCATCGAACTAGGTATCGCTACCACCGGACTAAGTACCAAAGACGATTTTAAGCATGCCCTAGAATCTTGGGCAGAAACCGGGGCTGCCGGAACCCCCGATCAAAGCACCGCAGCAAAAACCACCACGGCCCCTGAAGAGCGAAGAACGGGTCTCTCGCAAGACGAGATCCAGGAAAGAGAAAAAACCCGACTACACGAGCTGGAAATGGCCCGACTCAAAATGGACGTTGAACTTAAGTTGGCCGAACAAAAAATCAACTTAGAGCACCTGCGTCTCCGAGAAGAAAGAGAGGAGAAACAGAGACAAAGGGAGCTCGAGGAAAAGAAACTGGCGTACGAACACGAGCGGAACCTAGCTGAGATCAACCTACGCAAGCAGAATAAAGGAGTAGGGGTGCCTGAGCAACCCCACATCCCAGGGGCAACAGAGAAAAAGGTACACATCCCCAAGGATGTCGTTCGAGAATACTTCCGAGAGGACGACATCCAGCAATGGTTTAAGGCCTATGAAATCGCTATGACTGCACACCGGATCGATAGAAGCGATTGGGGAGCCGGTCTATGGGGGAGATTCCTCAATGAGGGCCGCGATGCCCTGCTACAGCTCCCGGACCACCAGATGACCTCCTATGACCATATGAAAGCTGCACTCCTCACCCGCTATGGCCTCACACCCGAGATGTACCGTCAGAGGTTCCGAGACTGCACCCGCATCCCGGGTACAACTTGGGTGGACTATGTAAACTACTTTAGCCGAGCCTTCGAGGGCTGGATCAAAGGAAGCAACGTCACAACCTACGAACAACTGTTTAATCTTATGGTATGGGAGCATCTGTCGAACAATTGCTTCATTGAACTCCGCCAGCACCTCCTCGACAGCAAGTTAACGGATCCCCGGCAGCTCGCAGCCGAAGCTGACCGGTGGGAGATCACCAGAGTGGGCCGGAATGGGTCCTACGAACAGAACCGGAACAACAATGGTCAGCACCGTCCCCGAGGAGGAGGAGGGGGCCAAGGACGCGGAAGAGACAACGCCCCGGTCGCCCCCGCTACCAGCACCACCCCCCCGGCCAACCGGGGCAGCACCCCGGCGCGACCGGGTTACCGAGCCAATGTTACGTGCCATCGATGCCAACGAGTCGGCCACTATGCAAACGACCCAAGCTGCCCCCAGTACCAGAGCCCAAGACCCCGCCAAGTAGCCGCTGCTGCTCTAGGGGAGGAACAGATCACAGAGGAACAAGAGGAATATGAACAAGAGCATCAAGAATGGGAGCCAGCCGCCATGGCTCTAGCATGGTTAGGGGGGAAAGACATGGTCCCGCGGGTCCCCCTACCCGCTAACACCCAGAAGTACAGCCAATGGGTGAGCATCAATGGACGCCGGGCCGAAGCCCTTCGTGACACCGGGGCCAGTGTAACAGCCGTCCGCTGTCACCTGGTGACCCCAGAACAGTATCTACCGAACATTCTCTGCCCTGTACGTTCAGCCGATAACTCAGAAAGTCTGTGTCGGATGGCCTGCGTCCCCTTCGAATGGGGAGGGGTCTCCGGCATGTTGAAAGTAACGGTCCGAGACGATGCCCCCTTAGACTGCCTCCTGGGGAATGACCTTGAAAGCTCTCCGTGGGCAGCCGTAGAACGAAGAGAACACCTGGGGATGTTAGGCGTCCCAGACTGGGCGTGCGTCACCACCCGGTCCATGGCCGCCCGTGCCAACCACCGCCCAGAAGAACCCGAATGGCCGGCGCCACCGCCTCCGGTCGCCCCAGCCGAAACCACCGACCGTGACGTCCCCCCCGAACCAGCTCAACCTTCCGACCTCGCTAACCTCGACCAGTGGCCTCAAGAGGGGGGCCCACGCAAGAACAATTTCGCCAAGAACAGAAGACCTGTCCCTCCCTCGAGGGACTCCGCCAGCAAGCGCTCGCCCAAAGCACAGGGGATACCTCCGGAACTCACTGGGTCTACTGGGACAATGATCTGCTGTACAGTGAGCAAAGAATCGCAGAGCTGGGGGCCAGCCGAGTACTAGTGGTGCCACTCCGTTTTAGAGACTTTCTGCTAAACCTGGCCCACGATGTCCCCCTGGCAGGACACCTGGGACAAGATAAAACCTACAGTCGCCTAGTGACCCACTTCTTCTGGCCCAAAATGAGGAACGATGTACACCAGCATTGCCGATCTTGCCCCACGTGCCAAGCCAGTGGAAAGAGCGGCCGCAAACTAAAGGCCCCCCTGCAACCTTTTCCCGTGGTCACCACCCCGTTCGAGAGGGTCGGGATAGACATCGTGGGGCCCCTGGACCCGCGCACAAAACAAGGCCATCGATTCATCTTGGTGCTAGTGGACCACGCCACCCGCTACCCTGAGGCTGTTCCCCTGCGGACTGTGACAGCCCCGGTAGTCGGCCGGGCTCTGATGGGGATCTTCTCCCATGTGGGCTTCCCCCGAGAAGTCGTCAGCGACAGAGGCACGAACTTTATTTCTAAATATATGAAATCCCTCTGGCAACAGTGCGGGGTTACCTACCGATTCACGACCCCCTATCACCCTCAAGGGAACGGACTCGTTGAGCGGTTCAACCGCACGCTAAAAGGGATGATCGGGGGTTGGAAGAGCCCCTCCGTCGCCAGTGGGATGTGCTGCTGCCGTGCCTCCTCTTCGCCTATCGGGAGGTCCCCCAGAAATCCCTGGGCTTCAGCCCGTTTGAACTGCTATATGGACACCCAGTGCGGGGGCCGCTCAGCCTAGTCAAAGAAGGCTGGGAGATGCCTCCGCTAAAGAACCCTCCAGATGTCTTCCGGTACCTCCTAACCCTCCGCAACCAGACCCGGCGGTTCAGGGAGCTGGCAAAAGCTAACCTAGAGGCCAGTCAAGAGGACATGAAAAAGTGGTATGACCGGAATGCCTCATCCATTGAATTTGAACCTGGCCAACAGGTATGGGTGATGTCCCCCACCGAGCCATGCGCCCTGCAAGACAAATGGACAGGGCCCTTCAAAGTAGTCGAGCGCAAGGGCCCTACCACCTATCTCATCGACATGGAATCTTCCCGGAACCCCCTCCGGGTCCTCCACGCTAACAGACTGAAGCCCCACTTTGTGCGTACAGAACTCAGCCTCCTGATGGCCACAGACAATGGGGCTGAAGAAGACTCCGAGCCCCTCCCTGACCTCCTACGGACTCGGGAGCAAGACGGCTCCGTGGATGGGGTCCGACTCTCGGAGGCCCTCACCAGAGAACAACGCCAGGAGTGTCGAGTCCTCCTGTCACAGTTCGCCAGCCTGTTCTCCCTCACCCCAGGTGTCACTTCCTGGTGTGTGCACGATGTGGACACGGGGGACAGCCCCCCTATCCGCCACCGGGCCTACCGCGTGCCAGATCGGGTACGGGCCTGCATCCAGGAAGAAGTAGCCAAGATGCTCACGCTCGGGGTCATCGAGCCCTCAGACAGCCCCTGGGCCAGCCCTGTAGTACTGGTCCCCAAAGCAGCTGCCCCCGGCACCACACCAGAGCTCCGGTTCTGCGTCGACTACCGGGGCTTGAATGCGGTCACCAGAACAGACGCACATCCCATCCCCCGGGCAGATGAACTAATCGACCGCATGGGAGCTGCCCGCTACCTCAGTATCTTCGACCTGACGGCGGGCTACTGGCAAATCGGCCTCACACCCCGGGCGCAAGAACGTTCTGCCTTTTCCACCCCCGATGGCCAGTACCATTTCACAGTCATGCCCTTCGGCATGAAGAATGCCCCAGCAACATTCCAACGGCTCGTCAATCAAGTCCTGGCGGGGCTCGAAGGATTCAGCGCCGCCTACCTAGACGACATAGCTGTATACAGCCACCATTGGTCCGAACACCTCCACCACCTCCGAGCAGTGCTGCAAGCCCTTCAGCGAGCTGGCCTCACGATCAAGGCCAGCAAGTGTCAAATTGGGCAAGGGTCTGTAACCTACCTCGGACACCAGGTGGGAAGCGGCCTGGTGGCCCCTCTGCAGCTAAAAATTGCCGCCATCCAGTCCTGGCAGCCCCCCATCACCCAGACCGAGGTACGAGCCTTCCTGGGCCTCACGGGCTATTACCGAAGGTTCGTGAAAGACTATGGTACTATAGTGGGGCCCCTCACAGAACTCACGTCAAAGAATCAGCCCAAGAAAGTCAACTGGACCCCAGAGTGTCAAGCTGCATTTGAACAATTGAAAGCCGCCATGTGTTCCGCCCCTGTGCTCCAGGCCCCCGACTACAGCCGGGAATTCGTCGTCCAGACGGATGCCTCCGACCATGGCATTGGGGCGGTCCTGTCTCAAGTGAACACCGAAGGCCTTGATCAACCGGTAGCCTTCATCAGCCGGCGACTCCTACCACGGGAACAACGCTGGAGCACCATAGAGAGGGAGGCCTTCGCTGTGGTATGGGCCCTCAAGAAGCTCCGGCCCTACCTTTTTGGCACACACTTTCGGGTGCAGACCGACCACCGACCCCTGCAGTGGCTGATGCAGATGCGGGGGGAAAACCCAAAGTTACTACGCTGGTCCATCTCCCTACAAGGTATGGACTTCACAGTTGAACACCGGCCTGGGCCAGATCACGCCAACGCGGATGGCCTGTCCCGGTTCTTCCGCCTCGACGAGGAGAGTCCCCAAGAGGATGGGTAACTCTCCCCGCCTTCAGCTGGGGGGGACGCATGTTGGACAGGCCACATGAAGGGCCGCTCTCCCCCGGCCCAACCAGGCCCGAGCCCGGTCACGCAAGTACCACACACCACCATTGCACGTCCTCCGTCCCCTCAGGGACCCCTGCCCTCGAGCATGTCGACCTCGTGGGTCCGATCCACTGCCGGCCCACGCGCCCATCCTGGGGCGCCATCTTGGACACTCCACCACGAGGCCGCCTGGCCCCCGATCGACCTCAACCCTGGGCCTGGCCCGGCCTCAGACATCCCGGCACCACCATCCACCCAGGAGGTGAGCGGGCTACTTGGCAAGTCAATGGGAGAAAGAGGTGTCGATGGCTCTCCCCCGCCAAGTGCCGCTCGCCCATCGCCTCCCCGGGCGCTGGCTCCACCCCCCTGCTGGGTGTCTGGACTCCCTCATCCCGGACCTCCCGACCTCCAAGTGCGAGGGTCCGGACATCAAAGCACACCAGCCCTATAACTGGGGCAGCTCCAGAGCAGGAAGGCAGTTGTATCTTGGAGTCGAGAGACGCAAAGAGGAACTCATCCTAGACGGACTACTGGCGCTGCCGTAGCTCTGTCTTGTGCACCATCGTCCTGCCTGCTGGCGCTGCCGCAACCTTCGTAACCTTCGTAAAGCTTCATCGTCGTCGGGACCTGCTGGCGTGGCCGCGGACCGTTTGTAACCGTCATCTTCACCGGGACCTGCTGGCTCCGCCGCGGACCGTCGTTTCCTTCGTCCATCTCGGGACCTGCTGGCTCCGCCGCGGCCCGATCATCTAGAACGCCGAGCTCGAGGATTGAGAGCTATATCCATCTTTTGGTAACAAGACTGTCCCGCTACCCCTTTTCCCAAACCAGAGACCAGAATCGAGGGGACCCCTGAGTCCAGACCTCCTTGTATCATTTCATCGTAACTTAAAGAATTGCCTATAAAGTCTCGTTGAACTTTAACCTTGTGTGGTGTCCGTCTGTGGGGGGGAAGTTACTTGTCTGTACGATCGCTGGAGACGGCTCTCCCCGGAGACCTCTCCCCTTACTCTCGGCCGACCCTCCCGGTCCGTCTAACACTTTCTGAATGCTAGTTGATTCTGAGTGAGACGGAGGTGAGTGGGGAGTGAGTTCCAGGTTTTAGCAGCCAGGTAGGAGAAGGATCTACCTCCCATGGTGGTTTTATTGATGCGAGGTACGGTAGCAAGGGCTTGGTTGGAGGAACGTAGCTGGCGGGGAGGGGGGTGTAGAAGGAAAGTCGAGTGTTGAGGCAATCGGGTCCGAGTTGGTAAAGTGATTTGTGTGCGTGGGTTAGGAGGCGGAAGGTAATCCTCTTATTGACGGGGAGCCAGTGGAGTTTTTTCAGGTGACTGGAGATGTGGTCTTTACGTGGGATGTCAAGTATGAGTCTGGCTGATGCGTTCTGGATGCGTTGGAGTTTTTTCTGGAGTTTTGAGGTGGTGCCGGCGTATAGGGTGTTTCCATAGTCCAGGCGGCTTGTAACCAGTGCATGGGTGACCCTTTTTCTGGTTTCGGTGGGGATCCAGCAAAATGTTTTTTTGAGCATGCGAAGAATGTTGAAGCAAGATGATGAGACGGCGCTGACCTGTCTGGACATCGAGAGTGAGGAGTCTAAAATGACGCCCAGGTTCCGTGCGTGATCCGTCGGGATGGGTGCTTTTCCAAGAGCCTCTGGCCACCAGGAGTCATCCCAGGCGGAGGGAGAGGTTCCTAAGATAAGGACTTCTGTTTTATCGGAGTTAAGTTTTAGACGGCTATGCTTCATCCATTCGGCTACTTCTTTCATTCCTTCATGAAGGTTGGTTTTGGCGGTATTAGGGTCTTTGGTGAGTGAGAGGATCAGTTGGGTGTCATCTGCGTAGGAGATGATGTTGAGGTTGTGTTGGCGTGCGATGGCCGCGAGGGGGCTCATGTATACGTTGAAGAGGGTGGGGCTGAGTGAGGATCCTTGCGGTACGCCGCTGATGACTTCAGTGGTCTCTGACTTGAATGGTGGGAGGCGGACTCTCTGGGTTCTTCCGGTGAGGCACGAAGTGATCCATTCCAGTGCTTTTCCTTGGATTCCGATGTTTCTGAGGCGCTGTAGAAGGATGCTATTGCAGACTGTGTCGAAGGCTGCGAAGAGGTCGAGGAGGATGAGGGCGACTGTGTCTCCATTGTCCAGTAGAGTTCGAATGTCGTCTGTTGCGGCGATGAGGGCGGTCTCCGTGCTGTGTTTGACTCAGAAGCCGGACTGCGAAGGGTCGAGGGATTTGTTGGTTTCGAGGAAGGTGGCGAACTGGTTGTTGACGGCTTTCTCGATGACTTTGGCCGGGAATGGTAGGAGCGAGATGGGTCGGTAGTTTTTGAGTTCGGTGGGGTCAGCTGTGGGTTTTTTCAGAAGGGCGCTGAGTTCTGCGTGTTTCCAGCTTTCTGGGAAGGTGGCGGAGTTGAGGGAGCAGTTGATGATGTCTCGGAGGTGTGGTGCTATGATGGAATCTGCTTTGTTGAAGATGTGGTGAGGGCATGGGTCTGTGGGGGATCCTGAGTGGATGGAGTTCATCAGGCGGATGGTGTCCTCAGTGGAGATTGGGTTCCAGTCATTAAGGATGTTCAAGGGGGGTGAAGGTACGGCGGAGGGTTGGGAGGGTTGGTCTCCGGGTTGGTTGTTGAAGCTGTAGTGGATGTCTGCGATTTTGTTGTGGAAGAAGGAAGCTAGGGAGTCGCAGAGGGCTTGAGAGGGGGTGATGTCATTGGAGTTGGCGGAGGGGTTGGTAAATTCTTTGACGATGTTGAATAATTCCTTGCTGTTGTGGGCGTTGTTATCTAGTCGGTCTTTGAATGCGGCTTTCTTAGCAGTCCGGATCAGTTGGTGGTGTATGCGGGTGGCATTTTTGAAGGCGTCCCTGGTGATGGTGTTTGGGTCTTTTTTTCCAGGCCTTCTCGAGGGAGCGACAGAGTTTCTTAGATTTCTTAAGATCGTCGTTGAACCAGGAGGCGTTTTTGCTGCCTAGTTTGGTTTGACGTTTTTTCAACGGTGCTAGGATGTCAGCGCTGTTAGATAGCCATTGGGTGAAGTTAATGGCTGCTTGGTCGGGGTTTGAGGTGTGGACAAGGGGGTTTTTAAGCAGCGATGAGGAGATCTGGTCGATGGTGATTTTGTTCCAGTTTCTTCGTAGAGTAGGTTGAGGGAGGTTGTGAGTTTTGGTCTTATTGTAGGTAAAGTGAACGCAGCTGTGGTCCGTCCAGTGTAGAGTTGTGGTGTGACTGAAGGAGATATGTTGAGATTAAGCACGGAGTTGCAGCGTGGGACCCCATGATTAGAATAGGCACCGAGGCGAGAATTATCGAGCCCGTCGACATTTTGGGCTCAGGACCCTGCCGCATCGGGAATTGAACCATGGTCCCGGGCCAGACCTCTGCATCAGGGTCTGCCGCTCTAATCAGTGAGCCACACTCCTCCACTCCTTCACTATTCATACAGATACTAACACATACTAACTCTCTTATACAATCACTGATACAAGCACACATTCATCACAATCACTCATTCTCACATATAGTCAACTATATACTCTAACACTCACTTATACTGCCTTTCACATATGTAATTACTCACACATGTACAATTGAGATATTCATTCACTCACCAACACAGCCATACACACACTCACCCACCCATACAGCCCCTCCCAGATGCCCTCTTGAACCCATACACCCAGTGAATCACCCACTCACACATCCATGCAGTGAGTCACACACACCTCACCCTTCCACACAGACACTCAGACGCCAATACAGATACTCAGACAAGCAATCAATAACCCATATAGACACTCATGTAGCTACTCACCAACCCAAGCAGCCACTTACGCACCAACTGACAGTTTGTTACAGACATTCATACAGATTAGTCACTAACCCATGCATTCAGTAACACACATTTAATCACTCACTTATACAGTGAGTCACACACCTACTAAATCATCCATTCAGACAGTCATACACTCACTCATTCTTCAAAACACCTTGGTCTATATATATAAATATAAAACATATTTAAACTTTACAGAAACACACAGTCACTGGATTTTGTCATCAGTGATGTCATTTAGGACGTCATCAGTGATGTGGAGGGATATAGCATTAGTAAAATTATTGAGGGTGGATTATGACAGGCTTTAGTTGGGTTGAAACACTACCCCAAGAGATTGTAGTGGATAAAGTTATTGCAAGCATCCTCCCATCACCTTTTGTATATTTGATGTAACGCCCTAAGTGGCCAAAGGTAGGCTCAGACGTGGGTCCCTTCCTCACTGTGATACTGGAACTATGCTACACCCAATTGAAGGTCTTGGGTTGCTTGTTGCTTTCCAGTTCAGAGAGGACCTGCATTTCTTTCTGCACTGTTCCTATTGGAAGACTGGTTAGCATATAACAGTTAAACTGGTGTCCCTGAAGGAATTATTTCAATTCTATTCAATAAATTAATAATATTGCCACAAGAGTGGTCAATCATTTAAACTTGAGCAAGGAAAGAAACAGATTTAAACTGTTTTTTATTACGCAAAATTATTTTCTTTTTTGTTTTTTGGATCTTTTTTCTTTTTTGATACACAAATCTAAAATATGGCAACAGAAATACTACTATACAAGCAAAAAAATATTTTCACAGTAGTATCAGGCAACTTTTGCTATATACATGAAAAGATGAATATCATGTCAAAAAAACAGTACTTTACAATGATCCAATTATTTGATACTCAAACTAATATGACAGTAGTCAGCAAAACGTTGCCAGGCGTCGACGTTTCGGTCCTTAATTGGTTAAAACAATCCATAGGACCATCTTCAGGACCATACGCTGCACATATTAATCCAAGACCTCCGTTAGTGCTAAGATCTCTCTACGTATTCTCATTGTGGGATCTCCTCTCAGTTTTCTATAGTGTGTAGGGTTATTCAGCTGACGTAAGACCTCCTTATCATAATCCGTTTTATTCTGCAGAATGATCCCACCCCCCTTATCTGCTGGCTTCACTATAAGATCATCCAGGTTGGACAGGGACTGGAGCACTATTTTGGCGTCTTTTGAAAAATTATGTTTAGCATATTTTCTATTAAGAAACATTTGTTGGGTTTCATTAAGTACCACATTCTCGAACGTGATAAGGTCTTTTGGCATCATATGAGTGGGTGGAAAAAAGGTTGAGGGACACTTTAGACCACTAATGTTGGATTCGAATGTTGTTTGGGGATTTTCAGAGAAGAAGAACTTCAAACGTATAGTCCAAAAGAACTTATAAAGCTCGACGAATGTCCGAAAAGCATCATTTCTATTGGTAGGGACGAAGGACAGCCCATAGCTCAGTATCTCCACTTCCTGTGAACTCAACTCATGTGAGGATAAATTGAAAATCGGAACAATGGCTAAACTCTGATTATTTAGCATTTCTGTATCCGATTCTGGAGTTACCATTCGTAATAGTTGTTCCGTGTTTGGCGGAACCCCGGGGTATACTGGTTCCTGTACCAGCCCCTCCTGTTGTTCCGGGAACGACCTCTCTGATGTTGTGTACCCCTCCCTAAAAAAGCAGGGGTATTGGGTCCTCTTCCTCCTCTATAGTTTGAACCACCCCCCCGATGTGAAGACTCGTCAGAACCTGAAGACCCGGTCTCGGAAAAGGTGATATGTCTAGGGACCTGGTTTGTCTGGTTATTAGTAGACTGAAAAAAGTATTTTTTCAAGTAGGGATACGTCCGTTCTTTACTATAGTTTTTAAAATCTTTTTGTAATTTTTCAGTTTTTTTAATGATATTGTTCTTTTGAAAATCAGTGATAATAGTGTCAAGCTTTTTAAGAAACTCCTCCGTGTCTGTGGCCACAGAATCTTCACGGACCTGTTTCTCTAGTTCTGCAATTTCCAACCTTAGTTTGTCAATATGTTTTAATGCCGTCTCTATGCTCAAGACCATCCAGCTTCTAGAACATTTGTTTCCCACGAAACTGAAGCCAACTTTATAGTCCTCGTCCTCTACGAAGATTGCTGGTATATTACGGACTTGTAGTCCGAGGGGTATAATGTTATTGCTCAAGCAGTCTGTTAGAAATTTAGCATGTAACTCAGTTCTTATGAGTTTTTTATGTAATCGCTCTAGGGCGTTCCGAGCTGCAGACTGTTGGATATTTAGGGTATTCCCTCTGTTTTGTGGTCCTAACAATGATGGACCACCTGCTATTTTAGTTATATAGTCATCGGTGTAAGTGAGGGTTTCTTGTTCAGACATAGGGAAAAATACCTTAATCACAAGTTATCTCCATCCTGGTTCTCTGAGGTAGCATGCTGGGCATAAGAACATTGGTTAGAATGCTACTCCCAGTGATTACCAGTGGTTAGATTTATTGCAGGCTTCCTCCTGCCACTGGAGGAAGAATGGTATATTTGCAGGTTAGAGTAATAGAGTGTCTTGTAATAGACAGGTTCCAAAGTAATGTGTTGTATAGTGTGTACAAGGACCAGCAGCATCAAATAACGTCATTAAGCAAAGTGGAAAGAATAACATTTGAGAAAGCTGGAAACAATAATAAATGCGTGAGTATAGTAGAGACAGCAATAACGGATTTAAGCAGTTCTATCATGCAAGGAAAGTTACTATCTAAACCTGGGTTCTCCATTGTCGGTCCTGGAGGGCTGGATCCATGCCAGATGTTTAGCATATCCACATTTAGCTAAATGTAGTTAGCTTAAAAGTGGATGTATGACGTAACAACGCGAGTCAGTACAATGCATGCCGTTACTTCGCGTCGTTACAACGACTGCGATGTTACCACGCTATGCCATTACAACGCAAGTCTTTACATCGACTTGCGCTAGATGGCAAGATAACATTAGAATAGTGTAATTTACTATTCCAACTCCAGTCCACTTAACAGTAGGGAAGGTGTTGGGATAGTAAACTACACTATTTGTAATGTTAGCACACCATCTAGTGCAAATCGCTGTAAAGACTTGCGTTGTTATGTTATAGCGTGCTTACATCGTGGTCGTTGTAACGACCGCGATGTAACAGCATCGGGGTGTACTGACCGCTATATTAAGGATATTTCCCGCTTAAAAATCTGGTTGGATCCAACCCTCCAAGGCCAACATGTTGGGGTATGCTCGGGACATATTATATGCCATATTGACCATATTGATCATGAGAAAGTTCCCTTTTGAAGGATGAAAATGATGCGAAGGTTCATATTGAAGGTAGTATAATGTACCATATTGGGGCGCATCCAGAGAATGACTTATTTCTGAAAATTACTCACCCATCAATCAGAATCCTGCCTAATGGGTGCAAAATAGAGATTTAACGTTATCAATAATGGATTGAGAACAATAAATGAAGTTGATCGAGTCAATCTGGCCTCGTTCCTGTGGTCAGCTTAGTTTTATATGCATTGAATTTGAGGTGATGAAACGTAATCCAGGATTGCATGTTTTCAAGTGTTGAAGAAGCTAAAATGATGTCTTCAGGAAGGTGACCTTCAGGTAGAGCTTAGAATGATCCACATATTGGTGGTAATAAATCTCACAATCAGCCTTTGTCTTAAGTCATGATCTTCACAACCAAGAGATCTATAGACTGGAGCACCCACAGCAGATGCACAAAGAGGGGTGAGCATTCTGCACCTCAATATCAAGAGCCGCACCTGAAAGGGACCAGTAAGGAGGACAGCACACTCTGAAAACAGGAACTACAGTCCCACTCTTCTCCTCTACCATCTACCAGATGGCATTTTTCAGGATGTCTAATCAGCAGCCCTCCGAATCAAATGTATCTAATCGATTTCTAATGCGAAAGCTGTCTGGCCTTTCCCCACTTCAGTGCCCAGGTTTCCTCCTTCCAGTCTCAGGAATGTCAGTAATAGACTTACACTGTCTTGGAAAGAACTCTCACCTCCATCTTCTGCACATGAACAGCCCAGGAGTTTCCAAAATGAAAACTATAGGCCTGTGCCACTTTGGTTCACTAAGACACTCACATATGTGTGGAACACGGAGAACACACACAACATACAAATACCCTTTCTCTAATGATCTAAGCACAAGGATCCAGGCTTGTCTGTAGCAGTGTAAGTTTATACAAGTGGGCCAGTTGGCTTCAACTTCAACGGCATGGTTAAAAGGTGTGACCACACTAAGAATTGCACAAACACAGTATGCTGCTACCACCAT
Source organism: Lissotriton vulgaris (assembly GCF_964263255.1). Lineage (NCBI taxonomy): Eukaryota > Metazoa > Chordata > Amphibia > Caudata > Salamandridae > Lissotriton > Lissotriton vulgaris. The sequence continues at coordinate 90,678,977 of NC_141689.1, forward strand.
ACCACACGCAGGAACATGTGACAAGAACAGTAGTCCTTTGCCACTATGAAGAGTACACTTGGTGTGCCCCTCCAGCTACAGGACGAGGCCTAGGTCTTTGTGCACAGGTGAGATTAGCATAAGGCTGGGGCCACAATCCAAAAACTGGGATACCAGATACTCACAGTTGGGCACTCGAGGCAGGGGACATGACTGTACACCATGCAGGGAATATTTCTGTCCCAATAAGCATATGTTAATGACTTTCAGATTAAAAAGGTATGTTTATAAACTTACAAACCACTGTGATTGCGATGGGAGGTGAAATATCACTGCCTTTGTCGTTCTGAACTTTGCAGGCGTAGTAGCCAGTATCACTGCTGATTGCCTTGTGGAATACCAACACTCTTGCAGATCCTTCCTTCAGCCAGATGTTATTCTTGTACCAAATATAAGTGATCTTTTCTTGATTTCCACTAGGAACTTCACAGGTCAGAGTGGCTGTTTCCTCTTCACGAATCTCTGAAGACGGTGACACCAAGACTCTTGCCGCTGTGAAAGAGGGGGACCATGTTGTATCAAAATATGCATAATATAGCTTTCTTTGCCAACTTTGACACATTATTCCACTAGTTCTGTGTATAATCCAACTATTTTCATGTGTTATGTATACAATTTATAAAGTGCAGTATTGACAGCAAGGGATAACATGTAGCCGAGAGGAAAAACAAAATGAAAACCATAGTATCAGTTATTAATATCCATAATAATCCGCTATAAATAAATTGCAACTCTATTTTGAAATGAATAGTAATAATGAGGTACACAACTTGTTAGGCAAGAGTATATTGTGAATAGGTCACAGCAGCATTTATATAACATTGTGGTGGAGAGCTCCACACACATAGGTATACAGTTTAGTAAGAAATAGTAAGAAATAGTAAGAAATAAGAGATAAAGTACAAGTGCTGGTGAAATTGGGACTCTCTACTACTAACTGGGAGCGATATGGGGAAATTTAAAAAGAGGGTTAGGAAGGGACTTGCTAATCCAAACAAACACTCCTGTTACCTCCAGTAAGACCCACACAGCTGGATTACGGAGAGGTTGTCAGAGGCCACGTCCCATTTCTCCACCACTCTGCAAATGTGCCTCCCGGTGCACTGCTGCTGAGGGGAAGAAGTCCACTTCACTTTAGTACTGAGTCTCTCAGAAAGCAAGGGGACTTCATCCCCCCACCAGCAGTGTGCCGGGAGGCTCGTTTGCAGAGTGGTGGAGAAAGGGGGCATGGCCTCTGACCACCTCTCTTCAATTCTGCTGCATGCCCCCCCCCCTACCCTGGGCCCTTTTGGGGCCTGGAGACCCCATCCCCTGGGCCCTGCCACCTTTTACATGTTCTATTGAAAATAAATGGAGGGAGGCTGCCAACCCAAGGGCCCACCTTTTATTTTTTAAATATATATTTGAAAGGGAGGGGGCTGAGAGGTTCCGAGGATCCCATCCCCAGGGCCTGCCACTTTTGTCTTATATTTTTTTAATAAAATGGGAGGGGGGGCCGCGCGACTCCCCTCCGAGCCATTTGCGGCCCTGGGGAATCCATCCCCCCGGGCTGCCCCTTTTTTTATACATTTTTTAAGACAAAAGGGAGGGGGGCCACATGGCCAATATCAGCCCGGGGACCCCATCCCCGGGGCCAGGCCTTTATTTATATTTTAAAAATGGGCAGGGGGGCCCATGTGGCACCCCCTTCCCTCAGGGCCAGGTCTCTTCATTGTGTACCATGGGGGGAGCCTCATGGCCTCCGCAATTCCTGCTGGCTACCCGCCTCCTGCGTGAGCCGGCATTGCTTTGAGACCCAGGGAGCTGCTAACATGCAGCTCCCTCGATCTCAAAGCAATTTCAGTTTACCTGCTCGCTTCACAGTGGGCAGGGAAGCAGACATGCTGTGCTTTTAGCAAGTGAGAGCATTTTTGCTCTTGCTTGCTGAAAGAAGAGAGTTAGCTATGGCTCGGCGGGAGAGGTGCCATAGCAAACGGCAATATTCCAGAGGTGGCCACCCCAGGATATTGCTGCGCAGCCCCCCTTCTTTGGTAAGTAAGCCCCGGGGAGGTGGTGGTCCCCGGGGCTAGGGGTCCGCAACGGAAACCTCTTCATTATTGTATTTGTGCCCCAGGGAGGTGGCGGTCCCGTGCACCCCTCCTACATTTCCACAATGCCCCTGGGATCTAGCCCACCCGGGTGTTTTTCCAAAGCAAGCAGAGGAGTCCACACTTTAAAAAAAAATAATGCAGCAGATTCGCAGATCCATCCACGAGTCCATGCCCCTGATGTTTCCCCCCATCATATCTGGGGGGGTCAGGTTATTCATACTCTGCCCCTTGAAGTTGAAGTGTTGACAGACAATCACATTTTTGTAGGATTCGCGAGTCCACTGCAAGGAGTTTGGTCCCCAGATATCTATATTTTTTTAAAGATAGATATCTCAAGAACTACTGAACAGATTACACCAAATCATAAAAAGCATGCTTTCTGGACCAACATCTAGCTTTCTGCAACATTTGGTGTAATTCCGTTCAGTAGTTTGGGCTGCAGTCTGTAAAAAAATCCCCATAGACTTAACATGTGGAAAACATGTTGAATTTTTTTTGAAAACATATTTCATGAATATTTTATCACCGTACAGTCCAAAAATATAAATCACATTGCTTATATCCATCAAATATATCTCCATATTTACTCCCAACTAATCCCTTGGTTCCCCCCCCATCCCGTTTCAGTTGGTGTGGGCACATTTGAAATATATATATCACAGCATAGTTCCAGCTATAAGGATATCATTCGCAACACAATTCGCATATCAATAATCACATGTACGTTCCTTATACATTAATCCCCATCCTCCCTTTGTGAATCCAGCAGAGTCTGTACCAGTGCTTCCTAAGCTCTCGCCAATTCCAGAGCCTTTTCATTAGCCGTTCGTTTGGCCTGTTGAAATCTAATGACGCTCTAACTGCTAGCCCATTTATACAGTTCTGTCCTCCATAATGGAAACCAATGCAACAAGCATACAGCCATATCGTAGTCTAAGTGTCTATCCGTTATGTCGTTCAGGAGTTCCCCCACCTCCACCCCGTATCGCCCCAAGATCGGGCAGTTCCAGAGCATATCTTCTAGTTCCACGCCCTGTTCTAAACATCTAGGGCACGCTGCATCATGCACCTGGAAATATTTCCGGATCTTCCCTGGGGTCAAATAAGCTCGGTGTAGTATGAAAAATTGCACCTGCTGGAAACGTGCATTCCTGTTCCCCTTCCATGCTCTCCTAAGAATGTGGCCCCATGCTGCATCTGGTATTGGCCGGCCTATGTTCGCCTCCCATTTTAATTTCAGGTCATCTAATGGTCGCAGTCGCTCATGTAACATCCGAGACTGGAGACATGTGACTGCTCTAAAAGTCCCCGTGGCCATTACAACGGTGCACAGTCAAAATATCGATTCCCTAATATCGACCTACAGTAATATCGAGTTGCAAATATCGAAGGTGAAGAATATCGAGGACAAGAATATCGTTGGACAGAATATCGACCCTAAGGTAAGTAATATCGATTTTTTTTAATATCGATGTAAGTAATATCGAAATTAGTAATATCGATATCAATTATATCGATATCACTAATTTCGATGTTACTAATATCGATATTTTGTTTGTTGTTATGTATTTTATTATGTATTTTATATGTATTTTGTGTTATATGTTTTTGTTAAGTATTTTATTTGTTTTAAATTATATGTGTACTATTAATTATATATTAAAAATGTTATTTATAATTTAATTTTATGTTTCAGTACTGCAGCGGGTTGTGGGTTTATAGGGGAATAGGGTGGGACGTAATTTAATTATATTAAATTAATTATACATTTTTAGTAATTGTAAATTAATTTTAATTAATGTTTGCGTTTAAGTTCTGTAGCGGGTTGTGGGTTTATAGGGGAATTGGGTGGGAAGTAATTTAATTGTAATTAAGTAATTATTTATTTTTGATTGGTATTGATAATTATTTTATTTCTAATTAATTATTAATTGGTAATTAATTATTTTAATTGGTAATTAATTTTATTAATTGGTAATTAAGGTTTGTAATTGGTAATTACATTTTATAATTGGCAATTAATTTTTTTAATTGGTAATTAAGGTTTGTAATTGGTAATTACAATTTTTAATTGGCAATTAATTTTTTTAATTGGTAATAATTTTTTGAAATTGGTAAATAATAATTTTTATTGTTAATGATTTTTTTATTAATTGGAAATTTATTTTATTAATTGGTAAATAATTTTTTTTAAAAATACTTTTTATTCAGAAATAAATTTACTGTTTACCATTTTTTAATTGTTAATCAATTTTTTATTATTAATATGTTTTTTTGTTTAGAAAAATATTATAGTGTTCAATATTATTTGGTTATTTATATTTATTAATTAAGATTTATTGGTATTTATTGTTAATTTATTGTTAATTAATTATGTAATTGTAATTATGTTTTAGTAGTTATCAATAGGGATTTGCAAATGATGTAGTTATTTAAAAATAAAAATTGTAATTATTTTATTTAGAACAATTATTTATAAGTATGTTATATTTAACTTTACACTATCCAATGCTTTTCCTACTGTTGCACTCTCTGGAGTGGGAATAGTAATTTTTACTCCTACGCTATCCAACGCTTTCCCTACTGTTGCACTCTCTGAAGTGGGAATAGTAATTTTTACTCCTTCGCTATCCAATGTTTTCCCAACTGTCGCACTCTCTGGAGTGAGAATACAAATTTTTACCCCTACGCTATTCAACGCTTTCCCTACTGTTGGACTCTCTGGAGTCGGAATAGTACTTTTTACCCCTAAGCTATCCAACGCTTTCCTTATTCTTGCACCCTCTGGAGTGGGAATAGTAATTTTCACCCCTACGCTATACAACGCTTTCCCTACTGTTGCACTCTCTAGAGTGGGAATAGTAATTTTTACCCCTACGTTATCCAACGCTTTCCCTACTGTTGCATTCTCAGGAGTGGGAATAGTAATTTTTACCCCTACGCTATCCAACGCTTTCCCTACTGTTGCATTCTGTGGAGTGGGAATAGTAATTTTTACCCCTACGCTATCCAACGCTTACCCTACTGTTGCACTCTCTGGAGTGGGAATAGTAATTTTTACCCCTACGCTATCCAACGCTTTCCATACTGTTGCATTCTCTGGAGTGGGAATAGTAATTTTTACCCCTACGCTATCCAACGCTTTCCCTACTGTTGCACTCTCTGGAGTTGGAATAGTAATTTTTACCCCTATGCTATCCAACGCTTTCCCTACTGTTGCACTTTTTGGAGTTGGAATAGTAATTTTTACCCCTACGCTATCCAACGTTTTATATAATTAATTTAAAAAATATTAAAAGTATATTTAATTTTTTTAATTTATTAAACATAATTCTTTACTTTTTATTTATGTTTTTGTTTTATGTTTGTAAATGTATTTGTAATTTATAATATGTTTTATTAATTCATAAATTATTACATTAATTATTACAACTTATTGTTAAGTACATATATATTATATATTTTCTGTATATGTTTAATTAATGTATTATTATTATATATGTATTATTTAATAATTTTAAACATTATTAGATATTTTTAACTATGTTGATTTTATTTATTAGTGTTATTTACTTTATTTTACATTTATATTTTTACAGAAAAAAAACGATATTTTTAACATCGATATTTTTAACATCTATATTTTATTTTCGATATTTTTGTACTTACCATGTTGTAGATAGGATGTCGATATTCTTGCCTTCGATATTTTTGCATCGATATTCCTGTAGGTCGATATTTTGTAGGTCGATATTTTGTCAGTGATCCCATTACAACATATTGGCAAGCCATTGTAGTCATTGGCTCTGCCTGCCCTCCTTTCCAATGCTTCTGAATTGCCGCTATTACCGCTGCAGAAGCTACCTTCTGGGAGGGCATACCTCTCCTGTATCGCCTGGAAGGGCAGCAGCCCCCCCTCGTCGTACAAGTCCCCTATCATTTGGAGTCCTAGCTGTTCCCATTCCATGAGGGGGGTCCAGTCCCCACCATGTGGTAGTGCTGTCAGCATTCCTAATGGGATTTCCGGTGCATAGGGATGCGCTACCCATGCCCTATGCTGACTCCTGTTCCAACACAACCTCAGGGTTCTCTCTTCCATTGTTAAGTCCCGCAAGTTAAGTTTTTGTTGTAAGACTATGTACGAAAGGACATGCCGTTATATTCCTTTTCCTCGCAAATGTTCAGGGCCCCGAAATTCCACTGCAACGCCCTGCGTAAGAACCTGCAGCTGCGCTGCTAAATAATAAAGCTCAAAGTCAGGAACTGCCATCCCGCCTTCCGTTTTAGACCTGAATGAATGAATGAAGCCAGATTTATATCGCGCAACTTAGCCCCAGAGGACGTCAAGGCGCCTCATCAATTTAGCCAGCGCTACTCGCCTCCGTCCATTCCCCCATAGAAACCCAATAGTCAATGTCCTTAGTTCTTTAAACATGCGCGGAGGGATCCAAACTGGCAGGGTTCCGAAATAATAGAGCAGCCTAGGTGACGCTACCATTTTGAGTAGGGCCACTCTCCCCTCTACCGAAAGGGGGAGTGTCGGCCAGAATGCCATGCTCCCCTTCAAGGCACTTATACAGCGCCCCACATTCCCTTCTAGCATGTCCGTTGTTTCATGATAGATTCGAACCCCCAGGTAAATGAGACACGTCGGCTCCCATTTTATCTCCTTTTACAACATCGGCGGATGCGCACATGGCCGTATCGGGAAGAGGCATGTCTTATGCCAGTTTACCCTCAGGCCTGAAAGTTCCCCAAATCGTGATAGCAGAGATATTGCTCCCTGTAGTGCGTCCTCTGTGTTTTCCAAAAACAGGAGCAAGTCATCTGCATATAACGATATATACTGTGGCATTCCATTTAACCATAGTCCCTCAAAGATTTGCCCAGATCTTGCTTTTACTGCGAGGGGCTCTATTGCTAGAGCAAATATCAGTGGAGATAAGGAACACCCCTGTCTCGTCCCCCTCCTAACTGGATACTGGGTGGATATCACCACCCCCAATTTCACTCTAGCCTTCGCTGAGGAATACAATACCCTTGTCCAGGTCCCAAACTGCACTCCCAAGCCGAATCGCTCCAGCACCCTGTGGAGGAATACCCATTCTAGACTGTCAAAAGCCTTTTCTATATCCACTGATAGGACCACCAGTAATTGTAAATCATGGTGGTTGCCTCCCATAACCCGCACTAGCCTTCGTATATTCGAAGATGTATTCCTAGTCAGGATGAACCCCGCTTGGTCTGCGTGCACCAGCGTAGTCATATGTCGCAGTAATCAGGTTGCCAGTATCCGGCTCAGAATTTTGTAGTCCGTTGTCAGCATAGATAACGGTCTATAAGAGGTCAGATCTGTATGTTCCCGTCCCGGTTTTAAGAGGGGAATAACCAGCACTTCTCGCATCGACGTGAGCAACTGGCCTAACTCCGTGGCTTCTGTAAATACCTCCAACAAGCGGGGTGCCAAAATGTCCACATATTGTGCATAAAATTCTATGGGTAGGCCATCCACTCCCGGTGTCTTATTCCGGGCCATGTGTTTGATTGCGCTCCGGAACTCAGTGTTATATCCTGCCCCAATATCTCTGCTTGTTCCTCGTCTAGTCGCGGAAGCGGACCCCTACTAAGTACTCATCTATTTCTGTCTCCTCAACTTTCAAATTACACTTGTACAGGGATTCATAATAGGTTAAGAATCGTGATAGCACCTCATTTTGCGAGTAAACCATGTCCCCTGCGGCTGTCTCTATCCTCATAACTGGGCCTCCTCTCGGAACTGAGTTCGCCAACCGCGCCAGCAGCGTTCCTACCTTATCCCCTTCTGCGTGAACCTTTACCGTATTGCTCTTGTAATCAAAATTTCGCAAGCGCTCTATTTCAGTCGCTGCTGCTTCCTTTGCTTATATTAGCTTCGCTTGCAGTGTTGGTTGTTCCGGTCTTTGTTTTTCTATCTCCCTCAGGTTTCCCTCCGCCTTTGCTACGTCATCAAACACTGCTTTCCTTACCCCTGAGTATTTACTGATACAGAGCCCTCGCATCACCAGTTTGAATGCATCCCATTCTACTGCTCTAGTAGAAGCTATTCCTTGATTTTCCTCAAAATAACATTCCATGCCCTCCTTTACCTCTGTATGGAAAACATGGTCTTCCAGTCTTTCTGGGTGGAGCTGCCAGGTAGGTATTGAAGATCTCGCCCGAAGCCAATTAATAGACAATAACTGTGGATTATTGTCAGATATAGTCCTAGCTAAATACTCGGAGTGTACCGCTATATGGGCTATTGATTGAGAACATAGGATTGTATCTATCCTAACATGGAGCTCATGTAAAGCCGAAAAAAAGGAATAGCCCCTATCCCGAGGGTGGTGTCTGCGCCATGTATCAACTAGCCCCCATCTGTCCTGCCAATCTGACCTGCTTTTGGCTAACCGACGAACTGGAGAATCAACTAGTGGAGGATGTGACCTATCAAGAGCTACGTCCGTTATTGAGTTAAAATCTCCTCCCACTATTGCTGGGCCGGCCAGGTAATGCGCTAGCGCCCCCGATTCTCGATCCAGGAAGCGTGCTTGATCCACATTTGGTGCATATATACTACTGAGTTCAAGTTCAAGTTCAGTAATTTATACTCACCCAGAGGGTCTCAAGGAGCTCTAGTGAGGGTGGGTGTTTTAGTGCATCATTTATCCAATAGCCAGGTTTTAAGCTGCTTTCTGAAGGAGAGGTGGTTCTGTGTGAGGCGGAGGTGGGTGGGGAGGGAATTCCAGTTTTTGGCCGCTAATAGGAGAAAGATCTTCCTCCCATGGTGGATCTAGTGATGCGCGGGATTGTGGCAAGGGCTTGATTGGATGAATGTAGTTGGCGGGTGGGTGTGTAGAAGGATAGTCGTTTGTTGAGGCATTCGGGTCCTAGGACGTAGAGGGCCTTGTGTGCGTGGGTGAGGAGACGAAACGTTATTCTTTTGTTGACGGGAAGCCAGTGGAGATCTTTCAGATGACCGGAAATGTGAGTTTGACGGGGGATGTCTAGTATGAGTCTGGCTGAGGCGTTTTGGATGCGCTGGAGTTTGGCTGTGGTTCCGGCGTAAAGGGTATTTCCATAATCCAGTCGGCTGGTGACCAGTGCGTGGGTGACTGTCTTTGTTGTTTCGGTGGGGATCCAGCGGAAGACTTTTTTGAGCATTCGTAGGATGTTGAAACATGATGAAGAGACGGCGTTGACTTGTCTGCTCATCGATAGGGAGGAGTCTAGGATGAAGCCTAGGTTACGGGTTACGTGCATGGTCTGTAGGTCACCATGAGTCGTCCCATGCAGAGGGGGATGATCCTAAGATGAGGACTTCCGTTTTGTCCGAGTTTAGTTGTAAACAACTGTTCTTCATCCATTCGGCTACTTCTTTCATTCCTTCGTGTAGATTGGTTTTGGCGGTGTTAGGATCTTTGGTGAGGGAGAGGATTAGCTGGGTGTCATCAGCGTAGGAGATGATGTTGAGGTTGTGTTGACGTGCGATGGATGCGAGAGGACTCATGTACACATTGAAGATGGTAGGACTAAGTGATTATCCTTGTAGTACGCCGCAGATGACTTCGGTTGCCTCTGATTTGAATGGGGGGAGGCGGACTCTCTGGGTTTTTCCGGCGAGGAACGAGATGATCCAGTCCAGAGCTTTTCCTTGTATTCCGACATTGCTGAGGCGTTGTATGAGGGTGTTATGACAGACTGTGTCAAAGGCAGCGGAGAGGTCAAGTAGGATGAGGGCAACCGTTTCTCCGTTGTCCAGTAGCGTTCGGATGTCATCTGTAGCAGCGATGAGGGCGGTTTCGGTGCTGTGTTTAGCTCGGAAGCCGGACTGTGAGGGGTCAAGTGAACTGTTGGGTTCAAGGAATGCGGCTAGCTGACTATTGACGGCTTTCTCGATGACTTTGGCCGGGAAGGGGAGGAGTGAGATGGGGCGGTAGTTCTTAAGTTCGGAGGGGTCCGCTGTGGGTTTCTTCAGAAGGGCGCTGAGTTCGGCATGTTTCCAGCTTTCCGGGAAGGTAGCGGAGTTGAAGGAGCAGTTGATGACATCGCGGAGATGGGGTGCGATGATTGAGTCTGCTTTGTTGAAAATGCAATGTGGACATGGGTCAGTTGACGATCCTGAGTGGATGGAGTTCATCAGACTGATGGTGTCTTCAGTCGTGATTTGCTTCCAGGCGCCAAGGTTGTGGGATTGTTGTATTGGTTCGGTGGTGGTTGGAGTGGGTTGATCTGCGGGCAAGTTTCCAAAGCTGTTATGAATGTTGGCGATTTTGTTGTAGAAGAAGGAGGATAGGGAGTCGCAGAGGTCTTGGGAGGGAGTGATGTCGTTGGTGCCGGCAGTGGGGTTGGTAAATTCTCTGACGATGTTGAATAATTCTTTGCTGTTGTGGGTGTTGTTGTCGAGTCGATCCTTGAATGCTGATTTCTTGGTGGATCGGATCAGTTGGTGGTGTTTGCGGGTAGCGTCCTTGAAGGTGGTCAGGTTGTCAATGGTTGGGTTTTTTTTCTCCAGGTTTTCTCGAGGGTACGACATATCTTTTTGGTTTTCTTAAGGTCATCGTTGAACCAAGGAGCCTTATTACTACCTTGTTTGATTTGGTGGTTTTTCAAGGGTGCTAATTCGTTAGCGCTGTGGGTGATCCATTGTAGAGTTTGGTGGCAGCTTGGTTTGGGTCCGATGATATGGTGGGGGGGTTTTGGTGAAGCGAAGCGAAGATTTGGTCGGTGGTGATTTTGTTCCAGTTTCTTCGAGGAATAGGTTGTGGTGGGATTTGGGTCGTGGTCTTTTTGTAGCTGAAGTAAACGCTGCTGTGGTCCGTCCAATGGAGGGCCGTGGTGTGATCGAAGGAGATGTGTTTGCTGGAGGTGAAGATGGGGTCGACCGTGTGTCCGGCAAGGTGGGTGGGGGTGTCAACAAGTTGTTTGAGTCCGAGATTAGTCATGTTGTCCAGGAGGGTGGTGGTGTTGTTATCGTTATTCTTTTCCAGGTGGAAGTTGAGGTCTCCCAGTAGAATGTAGTTCTCGGAGGTGAGGGCATGTGGGCTGATGAAGTCAGTGATGTCTTCATTAAATTGTGTGCGGGAACCTGGTGGTCTGTAGATGAGGGTGCCTCTGAGTCTGGTCCTGGGGTCTGTGTGGATCTGGAGGTGAAGGTGTTCGGCGGTCGTGAGGTTGTCTTCGGAGCTGGTCGTGATTCGGATGGTGTTCTTATGCACGATAGCGATGCCTCCTCTTGTTTGGATGGTTCGGTCTTTTCGGATGATCTTGTAGTTGTCCGGGATGGCTATGGCGATGTCGGGTGCTGATGAGGCGTTCATCCATGTTTCAGTAAGGAAGGCGACGTCCGGTGATGTAGAGTCGAGTAGATCCCAGAGTTCAGTGGCGTGTCTGTGCACCGAGCGGGTGTTCAATAGGATGCACTTCTGATGGTTGGGGTTGGATCTGTGTTTGGAGGGAGTGGCTTTGGTGTGGGTTCTGATGCAGGTGTACTTGCAGTAGTGGCAAGCGAAAGGTCCGTGGGTGTATCCTGGGGTAGCTGTGCAGCATTATGCGGTGCGTCCGGGGTTGAGGGCAAGGAGGGAGGCGGTGTCGTACGATAGGCGGGAAGAGAGGGTTTTGCAAGGACCAGGGGGTCTGGCGCTCGGCGCGGTCGGCACGGACGGGCGTAGACGAGCTTACCTTTGGCGCACCTTCGGCGCGCATGGGGCGCGACCGCTGCACGTGAACGCTGAGCGTACAAACATCTGTCATATGTGGATATTGGAAGGGGGAGAGGCGAGGGAGAGTCAGCTGGGAGGCGGGAGCAGGGCGGAGATCCGGGTAGGGAGGCACAAACAACAACAACACCAGCTCAGACAAAATGGCAGTGAGCCAAAATCGCCACAGGATTGGGGCGCAGGCAGCGTCACAATCAGGGAGAATCAATGAGCATAAACAGCACAATACAATCGATAACAATCAGGCACAATTGAGGACAGACCTACAGCGCACAACATCTCTTTCATATAGATTGATTGCGCTTTAAAAGCAACATTAACATTAACATATAGCCTTCCTTCCACCGCTACATATCTGCCTTCTGGGTCTAAAATATGGTTCGTAGCCTGGAAAGGGACACCTGCTCACTCCCAGATCAGCGCTCCTCTGGCAAACGCCGAGTACGACGTGCTGAAAACCTGACTCCTCCATCTACGTTGCAGCGCCTGTTCCTCCTGCTCCCTGGTGAGATGGGTTTCTTGAAGTAGGGCTATTTGGATTCCCCTTCTCACTAGATATGCATGGACTTTGTGGCGCCTCGTCATTGTATTCAGACCTCGTACGTTCCATGTGATACATCGCAATTAAGGTAATGTTCCCATTGTGATTATACCACAGCTTCCTACTTCTCATTTTATGCTTGCCCACACCAAAGTTACCCCCCCAGTCATCAACACCCCATTCAACACTCCCCCACCACCCCCCCCCCAGAACAGGACCTAATATCAAACTATCAGTCCCCAACCAAACCATATAACAACTCACACAACTATACCCAGTAGTAGTCACTACTGGCTTGCTTTAAGGGCAATTGGCGGGTTGCTCGGTCACAATAGGCAGCTACGCCAGCCCCAGGCTCCGCTGCTCTGCGTTCCCATATGTATCTTGCAATATCTGTTACCTTCCACATCACTCCCAGGTGCTATTTTATGTCTAAACATTCTATGTTAATGTACCAACTGCCAGCGTGCTCTCAGTTAAGTTATTCATCCAGCATGCCTTCTGCAGTCCTAGGCGTGACATCCAGACCCTTATTGCTATCCGTTTCCGCCATTTCAGTGTCTGAACGTGCCTTGTCCTCTTCCGAGTCAGTCCCTACTGCTGAATCATTCCTCTGCGAGCCGGTTATCGCTGATGTTGCTTCCAATGCTCCCTGTCTGTCTGCTGCTGCTTGTGACATCAATTGTTTCTGCAGGCTCTTGTTTCTCCTCCTTGTTCTCTGGGATTTGCGCATCTGAGGTGCTTTTGTCAGTTCAGACTGTCGTTGCCCTTTCTGATTTGTGCCCACTCTGTAGGTTTCCAGCCATGTCCACGCTTCCTCAGGTGTAAGAAAGAACTGCGTTGTGTCATCCACAATAACTCTCAGCTTTGCAGGGAAAATCAATGAGTACTGGATCCCTTCCTCCGAAGCTCTTTCTTAATTGCCAGGAATGAAGCACGGCGTCTTTGAATCTCCTGTGTATAATCCGGGAATATTGTTACTTCGCTGTTTCCTACTGTGAAGGGGCCAGCCGTGCGCGCTCTTTGGATCAACAGGTCTCTGTCTTTGTAATGGAGTAATCTGGCTACTACTGGTCTAGGAGGACGGCCCGGCAACGGCTGCCGTGCTGGGACCCTATGCGCTCTCTCAAGTGTGAAGAAGGAGGACAATCCCTCTGGTGCAACCACTGTCTTAAGCCAATTCTCTAAGTAGCCAATCATATCGCCCCCCTCCATTCTCTCCGGGAGACCCACTGCGCGTATGTTATTGCGTCTATTTCTACTTTCGGAGTCTTCTGCTTTCTTCTCCAACACCACTATGCGGTCTAGAGCATCCACCATTTTGGCCTCCAGGGCAGCGTGGGCCGGCGTCAAGTCCTGGAGGGCATTCTCATTTGTTTTCACTCTGTCTGCCAGTTTCAAGTGGTCTGCATGTAAAAGCCCCAGCCCAGTCGCCACTTGCACAATGTCTTGTTGGAGGGCTTCTTTTGATGCAGCTATGGCTTCTAAGATCCTGTCAAATTGTTGCTGCAACCCTGGTTCTGGCATTGTTTCCGCAGTCCCCTGCTCCGCCTTATTAACGTCGTCCGTTTCCGCGGTCCCGTCTCTCTTGCTTTTAGGCTTCATCACGGCCAAAGACTGCTCCACGGCTCAGCACAGTACGTTTGCTTCTCTCAAGTCCCCGCCGGTTCTTGCCCCTCCACCAAACTTCCAGTATTTAGTTAGCCCCACATAACTTGTTCACAGTAGTCCTTAGGGGTCCAGCTGGGTGCATAAAACAGTATCCTACCCCTTCTGGAGTGTTCACTGGGTCTATTGCCACGCTGGTGTTCTATTTCTGAGGTCAGTTCCAATAGAGTACTCTACTGTACATGCCCTCCTTAATCCAGCACTATCAATGGGCTCAGGTCCCTGTTCCCTGCAAACATGTTCCGATAGCTATTCGACTCCAAGCTCAATATCTCCGCGTCCGAGCTATCTGTTCCCCATTCATTCACAAGGCCCAAAGGATTCCACCCTATTTTAATCTGCAGTGGTTCAGTCAATTCACAGGGCGACTCAGTTCCCTCTCCTCCAGCACGTAGTCTCTCGGGGCGCTGCAGGATGCTCCTTGGGTGTCATTCACTTTGGCTATGGTGCGCTCCCTCCTCACTTCTAATGTATGACATATAGGGGATGTTACTTGTGCCGTTGTCGCCCCTTCATTCCACCGATTCAGTACTGCCCTCGGAGCCTGTCCCATTCGACCGCACGCCCTCGCCCTTGTGCACACAGCGCTGCGCGCCTGACTCCCGCCCCCACCTCCGCAGTACAGGGTTCAGGCACACCGCGCCGCACTTACCCGGGCCTTGCTGTCGGGCTCCTCAGCGGCTGCTCCGCCTTCCATGCGCACTCTTCTCCGTACTACACCGCACTGCAGCGCCACTCAGGGTCCTCTGGGCTTCGCTTCTTTCCGCTGCTAGGCTATTGATCCCTGTGTTTTAAGCGCCAGCCTCCGGTAGCATCACTGTGCGACGGCACCTCGGATCCCAGCTGACCTCCGTGGGGACAATATCGCCGTTATTCCTCTCCGATATTGTCCTTGAGCATTGTTTCCCCTAATCTGCTTCGAATTAGTCTTGTGAACGCCAGTGAACAAGGGCAGGAGCCCGAAATGCATTTGGCAAACCTTTGTGAGTGAGAGACCTTACGCTGTACCTGCTGCCTGAAATAAAACTTGGAGGTACTTACCAAACTGTGTTGGCGTTTCCTAAAGGGCAACCTTTTCGTCTTTGGATATAAAAGCGGCGCGCCTCGTCGCGGAAACGCCCTGCTGCCTGAAAAGCGGACCTGCGGCACTTGAAAAGTCGGGTGCCATGAGGAGTTGGTAAATCCAATATTTTGGGGATGGTGACTGGCAGGCACGGTGGTGCGTCTCCCCCACAGAACCCACTTGGGGAGCACTTGAATCTTGCATGAATATTGTAACAGCAAAAACAATGGGTTTTGTACGGACTACCACACCCAGCAAGCATTAAGGCAAGAAGACCCACTGGGGCATGAGGAGTTGGTAAATCCAATATTTTGGGACGGTGGTGCGTCTCCCCCACAGAACCCACTTGGGGAACACTTGAATCTTGCATGAGTAGCTTGTCTCCTTTCTGGTGAAGAATTGGCTTGGTAGTTTAATCTGCCCTGTTCCCATGATGCACTGGGCCAGGGACAGACTGATTTGCATATAGCCAGGTTCTGAGCTGGGATGGTGCAGTGAGATAAATAACGGTGATGGATCAAGCCCTGATCTTTAGACTGGGTAAGAGTGGTCTGATTAATTCAGACACTCAGTTCATCACCACCCCCTTTTTTGAATCGTTTTTGGCCACTATAGGTGTGGCAGGGTATACTCAGACATGAGTCCCTTTCTCACTGCACCATCAGGATTCAAGCAAGCCGGGCCGAAGACGGCTGAAATGCCAGAAACCGGTCCCCGGTAGCTTGTCTCCTTTCTGGTGAAGAATTGGCTTGGTAGTTTAGTCTGCCCTGTTCCCATGATGCACTGGGCCAGGGACAGACTGATTTGCATATAGCCAGGTTCTGAGCTGGGATGGTGCAGTGAGATCAATAACTGTGATGGATCAAGCCCTGATCTTTGGACTGGGTAAGAGTGGTCTGCTTAATTCAGACACTCTGTTCATCACCACCCCCTTTTTTGAATGGTGTTTCCTAAAGGGCAACCTTTTCGTGTTTGGATATAAAAGCGGCGCGCCTCATCGCGGAAACGCCCTGCTGCCTGAAAAGCGGACCTGCGGCACTTGAAAAGTCGGGTGCCATGAGGAGTTGGTAAATCCAATATTTTGGGGATGGTGACTGGCAGGCACGGTGGTGCCTCTCCCCCACAGAATCCACTTGGGGAACACTTGAATCTTGCATGAATATTGTAACAGCACCAACAATGGGTTTTGTACGGACTACCACACCCAGCAAGCATTGAGGCAAGAAGACCCACTGGGGCAGGGTGTAATGGAATTTAAAGTCCACACAGCTGTCGATAATTTTGTGAACGCCAATGATCAAGGGTAGGAGCCCGAAATGCATTTGGCAAACCTTTGTGAGTGAGAGACCTTACGCTGTACCTGCTGCCTGAAATAAAACTTGGAGGTACTTACCAAACTGTGTTGGCGTTTCCTAAAGGGTAACCTTTTCGTGTTTGGATATAAAAGCGGCGCGCCTCATCGCGGAAACGCCATGCTGCCTGAAAAGCGGACCTGCGGCACTTGAAAAGTCGGGTGCCATGAGGAGTTGGTAAATCCAATATTTTGGGGATGGTGACTGGCAGGCACGGTGGTGCGTCGCCCCCACAGAACCCACTTGGGGAACACTTGAATCTTGCATGAATATTGTAACAGCACCAACAATGGGTTTTGTACGGACTACCACACCCAGCAAGCATTGAGGCAAGAAGACCCACTGGGGCGGGTTGTAACGGAATTTAAAGTCCACACAGCTGTCGATAATTTTGTGAACACCAGTGAACAAGGGCAGGAGCCCGAAATGCATTTGGCAAACCTTTGTGAGTGAGAGACCTTACGCTGTACCTGCTGCCTGAAATAAAACTTGGAGGTACTTACCAAACTGTGTTGGAGTTTCATAAACCTTTTCGTGTTTGGATATATATATATATATGAATATATATATATACATACAGGATTTATTAGCGCCTACGGCAAAGATAAGATGACAAACGCGTTTCAGACAAAGTCCTTCCTCAGTGTCAGCAGCGAGCTGCTCACGGCTCATTTTTGTAAACGCCCTCATAGAAGATGAGAGCGGACTCAATTTAGGTACACACATGTTTGGTTAGAAACGCTGGTAAAACGTGGCAGCCATTGTATGTACACCCAAATGCGAATAAAAATAACATTTTTCATCAGGCAAATACCCTCTGTACATAACGATTATTTATACAATCCACGTAGGCTAATAACCACTGCCAGATAAAAATAGAATATCGCCGTGTATCAGCATTGTTCTGGCTAAATTACCAAAAGAACGTTTCAAAACACCAAACAGATAACCCTTTGCACCATAAACACAAAACGAAGGCAGATTACAATCAAGCCGTGTATCGGCACGTCTCCGGCATCACAATACATATTGTGTCCCGGAGATCAATCAGTGTTCAATTCATTCGTGTTTCATAAGTAGCAGTGAGGTAGGAGAGATATATCATACATTTGTATACTGCAAATTGCCAATAGTCATGATACTTGTGTAAAGGTATTCAATACATGCAATGAGAATACAAAAATAAAAATTAATGTGAAATAGAAAATAGAAAGAGAAATTGAAAAAGCCCTGTCTGACAGAGACATATTCAAGATCTTATAAAGACATTTCATTATATCAAATCAAATTTGGATGTTTCGGACATGATCTATTGTAGGAAAGACATATTCAGAGAGTTGGAGAATCATCTGCCTAAGTGGACTGTAAGTTCTTCCCCTGTGTTAAGCCCTGAGGGACTTTTAGTCTGTAAGTCTATAATAAATCTAGACTCCAGTCTACGAAGACTCAGCAGTCTATCTCCCCCTCTGGGATGTAAGGGCACATGATCGATACCAAAGTAACGTAGCAATTCCCTGTTGCTGCCGTGTACCTTGGCAAAGTGTCGAGCAACAGGGCAGGTCACGTCCTTATTGGTAATTGCTCTTTGATGTTCCAATATACGGAGTTTTACGTTGTTAATAGTACTCCCAATATATTGTAGTCCGCATGGGCAGACCAAACAGTATACCACATAAGGTGTCGTGCAAGTGATGAATTTATTAATGATTCTGGGTTTACCCAGGCCCGGAACATTATACATTAGTGTCCGTCTGCTATTGTCACATGCTCGACATTTCCCACAGGGAAAAAAAACCCTTGTGTCTTTAAGAGTACCACTGGTTTTAGATTGGATCGGCATAAGGTGACTCTGCACAAGATTGTCTTTAATTGACTTTGATTTCCTGAACGTAAGTAAAGGTTTAACTGGAACATCACTCCCTATTATGGGATCCATACATAGTATGTGCCAGTTCCTTGTGAGCATTTGTTTCCGTTTATTTGCCTCATCAGAGTAAGTTGTAATCTTACGGAATTTGGTGTTCAAATCTGAGTGATCACTGATCTTAGAAGTTTGTTCAAGGAGATGTTTCCTGGGGATTCTCAATACTTTGTTGAAAGTATCATCCAATAGAGCTTGATCATATCCTCTGCTCAAGAATCAAGCAATACATCCCTTGGCTGCTGAGATGAAATCTGCTTCCAAAGAGCAATTGCGTCTCAATCTCAGCAGTTCTCCGTAAGGGATGCTGCGAATCACACTGGGGGGGTGGCTGCTTCCAGCATGTAATATACTGTTGCCGGCTGTCGGCTTTCTATACAGGGCAGTTTCCAACCTACCCTTATTGACAAAAACCCTTAAATCAAGGTAATGTACCTCCGTCTCACTTATGTCAAATGTAAACTTTAAATTCAACTCATTGTGATTGAGATCCTCAATGAATTCCTCTGCCTGTGTGGTGGAGCCCCTCCACACAAGGAAGAGGTCATCGATAGATCGACGCCATACCACGATGTACTTGGCCCATCGCTGGTTTTCGCCAGCTAGGGCAACCTGCTCCTCCCACCAGCCTACGAAAAGATTCGCATAGCTGGGGGCGAAGCAGGTTCCCATCGCAGTCCCACTGGTTTGCCAGAACAGGTCATTCTGGAAAAGGAAGATATTATTTCTAAGACAAAAATTCAAACATTCTACTAGCATCTTTCCATGCACCATATATTTGGCCGATCTTTTATCCAGAAAATACTTGATAGCCTCTTTACCTTGTTCATGCTGTATACTAGTATAGAGGCTGGCAATGTCCAGGGTGATCAATACATATGATGGATCCCAAACAATCTGATCAATCTGTCCAATAAAATCCTTAGTGTCTTTAACATATGACTTCAGATCAATCACAAAACCAGAGAGAAAAGAATCAATATAAATAGACACGTTTTCCGTAAGACTTCCTTTCGAGGAAACAATAGGTCGCCCCGGTGGGTACTGAAGATCTTTGTGGACCTCTGGTAATTGATAAAAGGTCGGAATCACAGGTTCTGGATTTCTAAGGAAAAGGAATTCGTTCACATCTAACATCAGTTTGTTACGCCATTTAGTCAAGAGATCATGATAAGCCTTAATACTTTCTGTATATTCATCTTTATTTATCTTTTGATAGTTTCTTCGATCTTGAAGCTGTCTCAATGACTCCTGATAGTACTGGTCTTGTGTTAGTAGAACAACATTCCCCCCCTTATCTGAGGGTTTTACAATAATCTCTTTGTTGATTCTCAAGTTGGAAAGAGCATTAGTTTGTGCCATGGTTAGGTTATTCTTTTTCTTAGTCCTCTTGTTGTTTGAAAGTCTGTGATTCATAAGATCTTGTGTCACAGCATCTGCAAAAGTATCTATTGCATCATACGGCATCTGCGGATTAATCTGCAATGGAGCCTTGAAATCCGTTATTGGTGATTGTTGCTGAATGCTTTGCACACCTGGTGTTCCGATGATGTCTTCAACAGTCTCAACCAATTGTTCAGTTCTCAGATCCTCCAATGCTTGTGCCGTATGAAGCTCCTTAATGGACAGTACATCTGTGGGACACACTGTAGTTTTCTATTTCGTTTTCTTCGTACCTTCAATCTGGGGTTTCATTTTGTGAAACTTGTATAGTTTGATTTTGCGGGTCAGCTTGAACAAGTCGACTGAGTCAGTTTCTTTGGCAATTTCAATTTCAAGGGAGGCTATCTCATCAATTGCTTTCGCTCTGTCGCTCCAGGCGAATTTAACCAGTAGATCGAGCATAGCTTTACAGGATGCTGCAGTAAGGTCAGCCCATTGTTCCAATAGCATGGGATCAGGGCTCTCATATGCGGGTACTGTATATATGCGAAGCCCTCTGGGCACTCGATCCACATCAATATAATTTTGTAGAGAAATGGCCTCCCACCATTTTCGTATCTCTCTTTCACTTAATCGTTCCAATTTCAAGAAAAGATTCTGTAGGGAACTCTGTGGTACATTCCCCCTGCCTCCGGTGTCTGGTGCAGCAGAAAAGTTTGGTGCGCGTTTCTTGAAAACATCAAGAGCCGCTTTGCGGCATTCCTCTTCATCACACATGCCTCTTGGCGTTTCTTGAAAACTACAGGGAAGCCTCCCCGGGGTTTCGCCACCAATACCCATATATATATATATATATATATTCAATGAAAAAACCATTGGTTTTAGGCCATATATAGTTAGGGATTTGCATTTACAAAACCTTATTTTACTCGCATAAAACCATTGAAATTCCATATATAGTTAGATGCGCTAACTATATATCGCGCACCCGCAATCCACTGCTGATGATGTCACATATTACATCATTCATGACATGGTCAGTGACATCACTGATGACATCACTGATGACAACTCAAATGACATCACTGATGACATCTCAAATGGCTATCACCTACCCCTGCGGATGTAGTTTATGGCCCCAGCTGTAGAGAATTCAGACATGCCAACCCTCCCGATTCAGGCGTGAGACTACTGATTTCAGTGCTAGTCTCCCGCCTCCCGATTTCTGCAAGCAAAAACCCGGGGGCATATTACGAACAACTAGCGATAATTTTTGTCTCTAACTTGTTTAGAGACAAAAATTATCGCCGCACATCGGCGATTTTTATCGCAGATAAACCTTGCTATTATCGCAGAAAAGTCAGCGATATTCATGTATTATCGAGCAAATGCTCTTAGCCATGTTATCCACCTCCCATTGGATAACATGGCTAAGAACTGCTCAGGGCAGGTGTTAGCTTTTGGAGATATTCGCGCTTAGCGCGAATATCTCCAAAAGTTGGTAATAGGAGATAGCGATGTTAGGGACTGTTTCCAGTTGCTAACATCTTGGCACGCCCACTTTGCATGTCATTAGTGATAAGTATCACTGACATGCAAAGCGGGGCCCAAGATGGTCGCTATCTCCTTTTAGCTGTCACTAACTGGTGTTAGCGACAGCTTGGTAATAGGGAGATAATTTTATCTCCGCTTTCATGGCTTTTAAAGCCAAAAAAGCGGAGATAAACCCCCTTGATAATATGCCCCACGATTCCTCGGGGGTTTCAGCTGACAGGGCTTGGTATTGTGTTACGTGGTAATTTTTCCAGGAAACGTCAGAGGGTCGATGCAGGGGTTCTAGAAGAGGTGATAAACCATTTAAGCCTCATGAACAAGCGCATGGTCTTTTAAAGATTTGTGAAGTACTCGGGGCGGCGGTGTGTGTGTGCCCTCTTTCAGGAGCGGGCGGGGGGGCACTGCCAGCAGCTTGCCAGGTCAGGTAGTGTTCAACACGTGCATCACCCTTTCTCTGCCTGCTATTGCGCTCCATGCTTCGGAAAGGTAAGAAAAAGAACGTGCATTTGAGTTTGAAATGTCCGATCCTGCAGCAGCACACTTGCAAAGCCCACACATGACAATAACCCGATTCAAGGCCCCATTCACCCGTTTTAAAAAAAATATATAACACTCCAACAAAGTAAGATTATAAAACTTTATTAACTTTTAAATATAATGAACGGAACAAAAACTGTAAAAACATTTAAACATTTTTCACCCAAAAAAGCAGCAATGGTCCGAAGCTGTCTTTTGTGCGAATAGTCCCAAGGCAGCACAACGTGCAGAGTTCTGGACGGCACCCAGGTGATGTCGCCTGGGTGCCGCACTGGTTTTGGGATCCTACAATGCTGCTCCGAAAATTGGCGTGGGGCGTCCCGGGTGGTGCGGGGGGAGGCCTCGTCAGTAGCGGTCTGTTGTGCGAATAGTCCCAAGGCAGCAGAACGCGCTGAGATGTTGATGGCACCCAGGTGATGTCCAGTAAACTGCCGCACTGGTTTTGGTATCCTACAATGCTGCTCCAAAAATTGGCGTGGGGCGGCCCGGGGGGGGGGGGCGTGGGGGAGGCGGCGTGAACGGGCCTCCCCAGGTGGCGGCCATCCAGCTGAGTTGCGCCCGCTCTTGCGGCTACAGCGTCTCGCTCACCATGTTGTTGAGTTGCTCCCACTCTTGCAGTGCAGCGATAGGCGGCTGCCACATGACTCTTAAAATGGCGGACGGCTCTTCGGTTTTGGGCCTGGTCCACTAAAATGGCCCTGGGACACCTTGGTACTCGGACGCTTGCCTGCTAGGGCTTGGGCTCCATTCTCGAAAAGCGTCCCCTCAGCCGTGAAGATTCTACAAAAGTCTTGGGGGCCCTCGACTCCTGCAGGCTTCCGGTGGGGAGCGGCTGCCATGATTGCTCGCGGAATGACCACGACGGAGCCACGAGATGGTGGTGCTCTCATGCTGACGCCAGCTTCAGTCTGAATGATCCAGAAACAAGGTGGGGCTTTCATCGTTTGGGAAAAAAAAATGTTCTAAACCAATGAAAAGTGTCATTTTTAGGTCATATGACCAAGCCTTCCATCTTTAGGAAACCAAAAGTAAAATGAACCAATGAAAAGTTTTATAAACAAGTCACATGACCTGTTATGCGGCATAGGGCTACAAAAAGCGTAGAAAATCCGTTGGCACGTGAGGCGGCGTCAGTAGCGGACCAATGTGCGAATAGGCCGAAGGCAGCACAACGCGCCGAGATCCGGATGGCACCGAGGTGGTGTCCAGCAAATTGCCGCACTGGTGTGGCCATCCTACAATGCTGCGCCGAAAGACGGCGTGTCCAGCTGAGTTGCGGTCACTCTTGCGGTACAGTGACTCGAACGCGCCGAGATCCGGATAGCACCGAGGTTGTGTCCAGCAAGTTGCCGCACTGGTGTGGCCATCCTACAATGCTGCGCCGAAAGACGGCGTGTCCAGCTGAGTTCCGGTCACTCTTGCGGTACAGTGACTCGAACGCTCCGAGATCCGGATGGCACCGAGGTGGTGTCCAGCAAGTTGCCGCACTGGTGTGGCCATCCTACAATGCTGCGCCGAAAGTCGGCGTGGGGTGCCCCGTTGGCTTATGAGGTGATGTCAGTAGTGGCTCGATGTGTGAATAGGTCGGAACCAGCACAAGGCGCCCTGCACTGTTGAGCTTTTTTCAATGCCTGTTTTTTGTTGTTTCCCCTCCATCAAAAACAAAAAAAAATATAAAACTGTGCAAAAATACAAAAAAATGTTTAGAAAAGCAGTGCTTGTAAGACTGTCTGAAGCTCTTTTGCACCTGCTGCAGCTTCACTATTGCCCTGGTGTGGCCAAAGATCGCCCATGACATAGGCGGCCGGCTCCCGAGGTCCGACGGAACTTTTTTCCTTTTCATTTCTGCTTCTTGTCCCACAATCCGTTTCACCTCTTGTTGTTTGAAAGTCTGTGATTCATAAGATCTTGTGTCACAGCATCTGCAAAAGTATCTATTGCATCATACGGCATCTGCGGATTAATCTGCAATGGAGCCTTGAAATCCGTTATTGGTGATTGTTGCTGAATGCTTTGCACACCTGGTGTTCCGATGATGTCTTCAACAGTCTCAACCAATTGTTCAGTTCTCAGATCCTCCAATGCTTGTGCCGTATGAAGCTCCTTAATGGACAGTACATCTGTGGGACACACTGTAGTTTTCTATTTCGTTTTCTTCGTACCTTCAATCTGGGGTTTCATTTTGTGAAACTTGTATAGTTTGATTTTGCGGGTCAGCTTGAACAAGTCGATACGGGTTTGGGTATACTCCAGTCCATTATTAGGGCAAAAACTAAGCCCCAATTGTAAAGTGTCCTCCTTATCTCGCGTTAAGACCTGATCAGTCAGGTTAACAATCGTTGGACTGAAATCTACCATTTCTTCCCTCTCCTCTGGCAGATATTTTGGGCTACTACTTTGCCCCTTCCTCTTCCTCTACCAGCCGCCTCTTCGGGTTCTCCGTCGTTTTCTGGTGGCTTGAGTTTGCCAAGTACGGCGGATGAGGTCGAATTCTAAGTGAAAAGGGGTCTTTCTCCCTTCACTGCTTGATGTTGGCCTCTCATCGCCTGATTGTTCTTCTTCCGTGGATGAGGATTCCGAAGTAGGAGGTGCTTCTATCGGTCTGGTGTTCTTCGTCTTGTTAAGAGCTTTCCGAGGACCATCGATTTTTTTAGAGAAAGTGAGGATTCTTCCTTGAGCTTAATCACGCTCGTCTCTTTCAAACTTTTCTTGCTTCTGCTGTCGTATTTTGAGTTCGTACTTAATCAAACGTTTTTTCATGTCCTCCCATAGTTGTGTAGATTTGACTGAGTCAGTTTCTTTGGCAATTTCAATTTCAAGGGAGGCTATCTCATCAATTGCTTTCGCTCTGTCGCTCCAGGCGAATTTAACCAGTAGATCGAGCATAGCTTTACAGGATGCTGCAGTAAGGTCAGCCCATTGTTCCAATAGCATGGGATCAGGGCTCTCATATGCGGGTACTGTATATATGCGAAGCCCTCTGGGCACTCGATCCACATCAATATAATTTTGTAGAGAAATGGCCTCCCACCATTTTCGTATCTCTCTTTCACTTAATCGTTCCAATTTCAAGAAAAGATTCTGTAGGGAACTCTGTGGTACATTCCCCCTGCCTCCGGTGTCTGGTGCAGCAGAAAAGTTTGGTGCGCGTTTCTTGAAAACATCAAGAGCCGCTTTGCGGCATTCCTCTTCATCACACATGCCTCTTGGCGTTTCTTGAAAACTACAGGGAAGCCTCCCCGGGGTTTCGCCACCAATACCCATATATATATATATATATATATATTCAATGAAAAAACCATTGGTTTTAGGCCATATATAGTTAGGGATTTGCATTTACAAAACCTTATTTTACTCGCATAAAACCATTGAAATTCCATATATAGTTAGATGCGCTAACTATATATCGCGCACCCGCAATCCACTGCTGATGATGTCACATATTACATCATTCATGACATGGTCAGTGACATCACTGATGACATCACTGATGACAACTCAAATGACATCACTGATGACAACATCCAGTGACTGTATGTTTCTGTAAAGTTAAAATATGTCTTACATATTGAAGAATGAGTGGATGTATAAATGTCTGGATGAAGGATTTAGTAGGTGCATGACTGATTGTATGAGGGAGTGATTAAATGTGTCTCACTGAGTGCATGGATTAGTGATTAAACTGTATTAATTTGTGCATCATTATATCTGTTGTTCTGTAAACTGCTGCATGTGTTGATCAGTAGCTATATGAATAACTATATGGGTTATTGATTGGTTGCTCAAGTATTTGTATGGGAGACTGAGTATGTGTGTGGGTGGCTGGGAGGTGTGTGACTCTGTGCATAGATGTGTAAGCAGTTGATTCACTAGGTGTATGAGTTCAAGAGTGCATGTGGAAACAGCTATATGGGCGGTTGACTGTGTGCATGAGTGTATTGGTGAGTGAATGGATATCTCAGTGCTACATGTCAAAGTAAGTACATATGTAAAACACAGTACATGTGAGAGTTAACATATATAAATAACTGTGCATAAGAGCCAGTGAATGTGTGAGTGGCTGTATGGATCATTGTGAACATGTATCAAGGATTGTATAAGAGAGTAAATATGTGTTAGAATATGTTTCAATAAGTAAGGTGTGTATAACTGTATAGTTGAGGAATTGGAGGTGTGTTTGATTCTTTGCATGACTGTCTAGGTGTATGAGTAACTCCATGGATGAGTGACAGTCTGTGAGTGTCTGTTTTCACTGAGTGTATCTAAGGATATATCAGAGTCTGTAGAGGTTCATCGTATTAACACATGAATGATGTCATCTGTGATGTTGTCAGTGATGTCATTTGAGTTGTCATCAGTGATGTCATCAGTGATGTCATTTGAGATGTCATCAGTGATGTCATTTGAGTTGTCATCAGTGATGTCATCAGTGATGTCACTGACCATGTCATGAATGATGTAATATGTGACATCATCAGCAGTGGATTGCGGGTGCGCGATATATAGTTAGCGCATCTAACTATATATGGAATTTCAATGGTTTTATGCGAGTAAAATAAGGTTTTGTAAATGCAAATCCCTAACTATATATGGCCTAAAACCAATGGTTTTTTCATTGAATTTTCAAGGTTTTGTAAATGCAAATTCCTAACTATATATCCACTATAACCTATGGTTTTTTCAGTGAATTTCAATGGTTTTTTAATATCAAATATGAAAAGCTTTAAAATGTCAAGTACGTGATAGATAAAAACATTTTCGTATTTATGCACGCTGATGTGCTTTGAACGCTGCACCCCCCCTCCCCTCTTTTCTCTTAGTAGTACTCTCTCTTTGCAGATAGTGAACGGTAGTTAACGCAGACCTTTACCCCCGTTGTAATCCGTCGTGCCTGCTTGTCTCTCTATTTGATTGATTGTTATCCAAGCATTTACTGTTTTAGAATTGGTTCTCTTTGGATCATTCTCTATTTACAAACAAGCACAAAGTCGCAATACTCTGTTTAGTCTTTGCAGATAGTGAAAAATCGTGTAAAAAAATAAAAGTAATCGAGCAAAATCAGTAGACCACTAATTGGATCTCTTTTTGACCTCGCTAAAATAGAAATATTAGGAACAACCCTTCATGAGAAATACGAAAATAGTGAGATGAACTGAGCTCCACACCATGAGGGCTGCAAGACAGCTCGACTCCGTCACCCACCCCGCCCAAAATAACGACAAACCCTATGCAAATATTAAAAATATAGACAACACACCAGCAAAGAAACAGGGTAAAACATTTTATTAAATAACTATTTACATAACTATTTTATACTTTTTATTGCCCGATCCGGCTAGCTCAATCGATCGAGCATGAAACTCATGCACTCTGATAGCAAGCGTTGCTACTGATGCTGTGCAGACCAAAACTGGTTTTCAGTTTGTACATTTTTCTAGATGTTTCCATCCAAGGTTGGTTGACTTTGTAGAACGATGGCTTCAGATTTTCAACATACGGTGTGGTGGCGCGGACTGGGAGGGGGCGCTTCGCTCCTGCCCCCTCCCCAAGTAAGATTTTCATACGTGAAAGTACGTTAATGGTTTTGGTCCCTGAGTTGCTTCAATGTCACTGCCATTCTCAAATGGCATAAGTTCTGGATGTTGGGTGCCATAGTTCAGAGTTCTGAGCAGTGCTTGTAACACTGTCTGAAGCTTATTTCCACCTACTGCAGCTTCACTATTCTCAAAGTAAGTGAGTGTCGTTTGTGGACCTGACTGCATTTGAAAACAATGTGATATGTTACGAGCAGACATGGCAGCCGCTCCCCACCAGAAGCCTGCGGGAGTCGGAGGCCCCCAAGACTTTTGTAGAATCTTCACGGCTGAGGGGACGCTTTTCGAGAATGGAGCCCAAGCCCTAGCAGGCAAGCGTCCGAGTACCAAGGTGTCCCAGGGCCATTTTAGTGGACCAGGCCCAAAACCGAAGAGCCGTCCGCCATTTTAAGAGTCATGTGGCAGCCGCCTATCGCTGCACTGCAAGAGTGGGAGCAACTCAACAACATGGTGAGCGAGACGCTGTAGCCGCAAGAGCGGGCGCAACTCAGCTGGATGGCCGCCACCTGGGGAGGCCCGTTCACGCCGCCTCCCCCACGCCCCCCCCCCCCGGGCCGCCCCACGCCAATTTTCGGAGCAGCATTGTAGGATACCAAAACCAGTGCGGCAGTTTACTGGACATCACCTGGGTGCCATCAACATCTCAGCGCGTTCTGCTGCCTTGGGACTATTCGCACAACAGACCGCTACTGACGAGGCCTCCCCCCGCACCACCCGGGACGCCCCACGCCAATTTTCGGAGCAGCATTGTAGGATCCCAAAACCAGTGCGGCACCCAGGCGACATCACCTGGGTGCCGTCCAGAACTCTGCACGTTGTGCTGCCTTGGGACTATTCGCACAAAAGACAGCTTCGGACCATTGCTGCTTTTTTGGGTGAAAAATGTTTAAATGTTTTTACAGTTTTTGTTCCGTTCATTATATTTAAAAGTTAATAAAGTTTTATAATCTTACTTTGTTGGAGTGTTATATATTTTTTTTTAAACGGGTGAATGGGGCCTTGAATCGAGTTATTGTCATGTGTGGGCTTTGCAAGTGTGCTGCTGCAGGATCGGACATTTCAAACTCAAATGCACGTTCTTTTTCTTACCTTTCCGAAGCATGGAGCGCAATAGCAGGCAGAGAAAGGGTGATGCACGTGTTGAACACTACCTGACCTGGCAAGCTGCTGGCAGTGCCCCCCCGCCCGCTCCTGAAAGAGGGCACACACACACCGCCGCCCCGAGTACTTCACAAATCTTTAAAAGACCATGCGCTTGTTCATGAGGCTTAAATGGTTTATCACCTCTTCTAGAACCCCTGCATCGACCCTCTGACGTTTCCTGGAAAAATTACCACGTAACACAATACCAAGCCCTGTCAGCTGAAACCCCCGAGGAATCGTGGGGCATATTATCAAGGGGGTTTATCTCCGCTTTTTTGGCTTTAAAAGCCATGAAAGCGGAGATAAAATTATCTCCCTATTACCAAGCTGTCGCTAACACCAGTTAGTGACAGCTAAAAGGAGATAGCGACCATCTTGGGCCCCGCTTTGCATGTCAGTGATACTTATCACTAATGACATGCAAAGTGGGCGTGCCAAGATGTTAGCGACTGGAAACAGTCCCTAACATCGCTATCTCCTATTACCAACTTTTGGAGATATTCGCGCTAAGCGCGAATATCTCCAAAAGCTAACACCTGCCCTGAGCAGTTCTTAGCCATGTTATCCAATGGGAGGTGGATAACATGGCTAAGAGCATTTGCTCGATAATACATGAATATCGCTGACTTTTCTGCGATAATAGCAAGGTTTATCTGCGATAAAAATCACCGATGTGCGGCGATAATTTTTGTCTCTAAACAAGTTAGAGACAAAAATTATCGCTAGTTGTTCGTAATATGCCCCCGGGTTTTTGCTTGCAGAAATCGGGAGGCGGGAGACTAGCACTGAAATCAGTAGTCTCACGCCTGAATCGGGAGGGTTGGCATGTCTGAATTCTCTACAGCTGGGGCCATAAACTACATCCGCAGGGGTAGGTGATAGCCTGGGACCAGCCTGGCATCTAAAATGGCTGCCGTGCACGACAAAATTGTGGCATTGGAAAAAAGGCAAGATGGCGCAGCCGCTGGAAGAGATGTATCAACATATATGAGCCCCCTTTCATTAAATTCCCCCTTCGTTTTTCACCTCTTCTTCTCTCTCGATCCTACCGAGAGATAAGATGGCGGCCGCTCCGGACTGTCACGCAGCAAAAAAAAAAAAAGCTCACGCACAGCCGCTGGAAGAGATGTATCAACATATATGAGCCTCCTCAGCCACCCTCAGGAAACATAGGGGATTAGGATACGTCTCCCGCACCCCCTTATACCTAGTAATTTAATTAACGAAGCACAAAATGGCGAATTCCCGTTTCGCTACCAGTTTGCGGCCCAGTTCGCGGCCCGTGAAGCGCTTCTACCGTGAAAAATCATTTTTTTTTTTATTTTCCCCACGGGACCCTTTAATAACCCCAACAACATTCCTAGGGGGTCAAGAGGGGTATACCTTGCCCCCTTTCATTAAATTCCCCCTTCGTTTTTCACCTCTTCTTCTCTCTCGATCCTACCGAGAGAGAAGATGGCGGCCGCTCCGGACTGTTTAGAATGTTGACAGACACCGGAGAGCCAATCAGCTTTCTGCACGCAAAGTTCCGTTTCGCGAAAAGTAAGCGAACCGGAGCGCAGCCTGGAGCGCTGTTACAGATATATATCTTGTTTTGAACGTTAATTTCTCAAAAACTACTGGAGCACATATATTGAGACCTAGCAAAGGCACATCGGGCTAACAGTCCCTACAATTTTGCCAAGTTTCGTGCAAATCCATTCAGCCGTTCGAGCTAAAAGTGAGTCCAACCGCCCTATGGAAATTAACATGGGAAAAACGCGTTTTGGGACCCCCCTTTTTTCTCGGCCCCCCCTTGATGAAACCCCCCCAAATTTTCAAGGGCTGCTCAGAAACAAAATGTGCCATTTTCCTGAAAATTTCAGCCGATTCCGTCCACAAACGCCAAAGTTATTAGACATAGAATTTTCAAAAATCCCATAGGGAATAAATCCTAACTATATATACCTACTGGCGATAGCCAGTAGGTAATATATATATATATATATATATATATATATATACATATATATATATATATATATATATATATACATATATATATTCACTGAAAAAAACACTGGTTTCAGGGGTGTTCACTCATACAAAACCATTGAAATTCCCCTGTTATAGTTAGTTGTACTTACTATAACTCACGCGCCCGCAATCCACTGCTGATGATGTCACATATTACATCATTCATGACATGGTCAGTGACATCACTGATGACATCACTAGTGAGTCGCAAAAGTCCAAACAATAAATAAGGATGCCTTTAATTCTGTATTTATTTTGCTACATTTGCTGCGTTTCAAAGACAGAGGTCAAATGTCAGGCTATGTCTTCCATCAAACGGCTGCCAATTTTTTTAACATGGGGATTTCGTGGGTTGTAAGTGATTACTGATTAAATTACTTTAAAAATCTGCCTGCGTCATGTCCCTCAAAGCTAGTTATGTCATACAAAAAATTGGTTTGTGGTTCAAAAAGGTTTGGGAAGCAGTGTTCCAGATACAAGGGAAAAGTGTATAGTGGGAGACAGACCTTAAGGTTTTTTAGAGGGTTTGGGTGCTGTTTGAGTTACGTATAGGAGGACAAAGGATTTTTGAGAAAATCTAACTGCTTGTTTGTGAACTGTTTCTGATATCCAATCCTTCATTCGGATACACAATGTCGTTTCAGAAAATGTAACAAACAACATGTAAAGATGAGCTGCTTTGTGCTCTACTCATTCATAGCAGCTCAAATTTCACCCATTTACTGGTCATATACAACTCTACTCGAATGTCTCCTCTGCTTCACACGTGTAACGAATCAAACACTTCATTCACATAATCCAGCATCTATCCGAAGCTCAACCCAACCAAGACAGAATTCCGGTTATATTCTAAAAACAACAAGCAAGAAACTGAACAAACCTGGCTCAAAGCCATGAACCTTGAGGGTTTTGAACCCCAACTTTCACAGAATGCCACGATAC
The DNA here is from genome assembly GCF_964263255.1 of Lissotriton vulgaris. Taxonomy (NCBI): domain Eukaryota; kingdom Metazoa; phylum Chordata; class Amphibia; order Caudata; family Salamandridae; genus Lissotriton; species Lissotriton vulgaris. Next base: position 90,710,557 of record NC_141689.1, read on the forward strand.
TTGGATTCACCCTGGACACCAGCCTCAAGCTCAAGGAAAGCATCACCAAAAAAACACAAAAACCAATGACCAAATTTCTTAAAACCTGGGACTAGCTCTCTCGTCTAGGAAAAGTAAAACTGTTTCTTCTAGAAAAAGACTTTAGAACTCCTGATAACATCACATCTGGATGGAGGTAATTCTCGAATCAATGGGCTCTGAAACGTCACACTGCCACCCTATATCATACACACCGCAGCACGTCTCATTCAGACAGAGCCTGAAGAAATATGATCACATCATTCTGATCATAGTGGAACCCTATTGGGTCCCCTTGCACACCATCTTCAAAACCAGATGCATCATTTACAAAGCTTTCATGACCAGGACCTCTGCTTCTCCAGCAGACAAGTTTACCACCAGATTCCACAAAATTCCACAACAGGGTGGAGTGGGCATTTGGTGCTATATTCTTAGCGCAAAATGCACCCTTACATACAACAATGGATGTGAGGATGCATTTTGCCTAATACAATAGCGCGTCCAAATACCACTTGGTTCCCTTGCATACTCTGCAGTGATTAATACTTTTAATCAGGGCAGGTTATGTAAGGAGCGCTGAGTGGTATACATTGGTTTCTAAACTTTAGTCTGCTGTCTAATGAGTGCCAGGCTGTGGGTTTGCTGAGAATTTTTAATTCTGCCGGGGGAATCAGAGGAATTTTGACTGGTTACTCTTATAAGCCAGAATTACTGATAAATTCAAATTCCACCACTTTGCTGACGTAATTAGAAATCATGCGGTGGTTTCTAAAGTTTAGAAACTACTTCATAGCACTTGCCGTCCTTGCTAACTCTGCAGTAATTAAAACTTGTTATCACAGCAGAATGTTTTGCAGTTCTTTCTAAACATGAGAAACCACTGCATAATTTTAATACCACCAGCAGAGCAGCAGAATTTTAATTTATCAGTAATTCTGTGTTACAAAAGTAATAGGAATTTACCAAAATGTCTCCAATTCTACCGGCGAAAAGGAAAATTGTACATAGGCTTAGATCTCGGCACACCCGTATCCAGGCCGTCATTAGACTGCAGGGTGTGAAAAATAAAAAAACAAGGCAGGAGACCATTTCCATCCATGCACACAAGATCTAGAACAACATTCCCGTATCCATTAGGACTGCCCAAACTCTGCTCCAATTTATGAAAGAAATGAAGACGCTCCTCTTAAAGAACACTACATCATCATTCATTTACATGCCCACAACTCGGCTTCCTCTCCTTCTACTTGCCAACTTTAATCTTGCCTTTGACTATGTACAGTGCTCCACTGGTTTTTGGCTACTTTCATGCTATAGAATTTCCAAATACATACACATAAACTATTTAAGATAATATAGCATTACATAACTTTACTTTTGGCAATGGCATCAGCACCATGGTCCAAAATGTGGCAGCTGAATATCCCATCATGACAGACCCTGCAGGAGTTTTGACGCCAAGAATCAATGCTGAGTACTCACTGTACCATTAGCAAGAATTTTATGGATGCTATCTGATTTTATGAAGGCTGGTAGTTGATCGGAGAAATCCTATTATTATTTTCCTGACTGCTATAATTGGTTAAACTTTGATCGTTGAACCCTATGAAGGTTGATTTCGGCAGAGGCCATCAATTCCATTATTTGTATAGATATTGCAGTTCACGCCCTGATGAAGTCTTTGGCTATTACCAATAGACGAAACACGTGTTGGCTCAATCTGTGGCTATCTGTTGTGTTGATGAAGAACTGAAGCACAATCCGATGTATAGAAGACTCAGAATAAAGAACAAAGACGAACACCTATGAAAACTACTGCGTGGATTAATTATTGCTGAAAATTACATGGCCATGGCTCAGGAAATTGACTTTGCTTCCACTATATTTATTAAGATATGGTGCAATTCGTCTCTCGCCCGTGCACTGGTGCACATGTTTCCCAAGGCATTCGCCCTTGTGCCCTGGTGCATGCGTCGTGGTCAGGGTTGTGTCTGTGCAGAAAGGGATACCTTCCTGTACAATAAACAATCCTTAGAGGCTTAGTTGTAGTTGCATGTGTGCTTCAGAATGCAAAGAGGACGTAATGAGGAGAAATAAAGCAGCCTGTCGTATGCAAACCATTTTGGGTCAAACCCAGGTTTTCTGACCGCAGTAAATCTGCGTTTGCATCAAAAATAAATGGGTGGATCCACAGGAACTCCCAGGCTCCACCCATGTAACGCATCCCTAGAACAAGGGAATGCAAGCGATGTACTGCCTTGCATTAGTAAAGGAGAGAAATGAAATGCAAAGCCATGCAATACACTTCAAGATGGGAATGGCTTTGGAAACCTAACACTTTGCGCCAAAATAGTGGCACAACCACAACACAGAACGTTAGTAAATCCACGCCGTAAGATTTTTCCAATCTCATTAACAATTAGTTGTTAATTTTTAATTTCTGATGAGCGAGTGCTACCAAAGACAGTTAGGAATTAATAAAATTAAAAATACAAACTAACTTACAGAAGACAGTCAGCATTCTGGCTTGTGCCACTCCAGTTCCAATAGGATTCTTGACTTCACAGTGGTATTGCCCATAGTCGGAACGAGCCACACTCTGGAAGGTCACAACCTGCTCGGTGCTGAAGGCCTCCCCAACCTCATCCTTGTACCACTTGTAGCTGGTGATGCCTGGGTTGCTGCTGTTTGTGGTACACGCCATCGAGGCGCTATCCCCTTCTTTAATGTTGACTGTGTTTGGATTGATAACAACTTCTGTGCCCTTTGGTGCATCTGAGGATGAGAAAACCATGACAAAATAGTATTAACAATCTTGAGCCTACTAGCACCAAGAAGCCTTACTTTTGGCATCACCCACACTCTACAAATATTAAGTAAATAAATATATAAATAATGTTGGCTAAAATACCCCACAATTACATTCTGGTGAAACTCCTTACGCCATCAACGTCAATTTACCAAAATGGCAGAGATAGCAGAATTAAGATGATGCACCCGTGCACCCCTGATGACATCACAGCGTTGGCTTCTTGTTCCATCGTTAGCCCCTCACAAGTCTCCTATTTACCACTACAGAGCTAGGGAAGAGAAAAGTGAGGAACTACAAATAGTAAACCTGGTTCGATGAAGTTGGCAGTTTCAGATTCTAATATATAAACTTATAATGTCAATGTGTGTCTGCTAAATACAAGACCGAGACCCCATGGGGTCCCAACTGCCTTCACTGTAGTATATACACGTAAATCTTTATCATCATCATCCAGTCTTTATTTCGGTCACTTGGACCCTTAAAGATACACATCAGAAATTTAAAACATCGCAGAGTACATGATTGAAATAGAAAAACATAAAAACATTCCATTTATCAATGTTCATAAAAAGTACAAATGCAAAGTGAGAGACGGACTGCTAAAAACCAGAAAAAATACTGTTGGCATACTTAAAATTTGTTTGCAATCTATTCAGGTTTATAAATATCAATACAGTAGACTTTTTAAAGTGTCGGTGTCGGCTCGGTATGCATAAGGAATACTAGTGCAAGAATGAGAATCAAACTGTAAAAGACAAAATAAAGACAGAAATAGCATGCTTGGTAAAATTAGTTGCAATCCATTCAAATTTAAAAGTCAATACAGTACATTTTTAAAGTGCCGGTGCCAGCTCATTGACAGGGTTCACCATGTAGCGAGAGCGCTTATGCCATATCGCAGTCAAAAATGTGGCTACCGCAAACACAATTGGAGGTGATAGGTCCGTCTTAAGTATTCTAAGGGCTGGGATACATTGCCTGCAGCCTAAATTGTTAAGAAGGGGGACAAGCCAATACTTTCTGGGTTTATGGTACGCATTACAGAAAAACAGGACATGTCTGTCGTCTTCGGAGTGATGTGGGCATGCAGGGCATTGCTTGTTACAGGAGGGCTGAGACCAGGCACTTGTGAATGCTCTTAGAGGGAGGGTGCCGTACCTCAACTGCAAGTATAGCTTCCTGGTTAGGGCGGGGCAGATTCCATCAAAGATTGGTTCCAAGTGGTAGGCATTTTTGAATTGAGTAAATGAGTACGTTAGAGACCCCATCCGTTCATTACCTAGCAATTTGTTTAATTTAAAAGAATAATAAACCTTTGTTACGTCTTAGCGAGAGATCTTACTGCAAGCATTTTCTGTCTCTGACCATAATTCAGGTTTTCCCATACTTGCGAAAGACTTTTTTATGTAGTTTAGCCAGGGGATTTTCACAGGATGTAATAAACTTAAAATCTCCGCTAGTTCGAGCCTATAGCTCATAAACTCTGGGGTGGACCACAGTCGACGCCAGAATGTCAGTGGTTTTAAACCCAGTTCTTCGCCGATAGATTTGAGGACCAAGTTTAGTCTGAGGGGTAACAGCGTGGTTCTTGGGGGCAGGGCTACCATTTGTCTAATGAACCTGTTTTCCGTAATCACTAGATTTTGGGCAGCTGTGTGCCCCCACAGTTCCCCTCCATATGTGACTGCCCCCCTCACTTGCATTTTATAAATTTCGAGCAGAAGCGCAAGGGGTTTAGAAGTGGACCTCTTTGTTAGCCTGCAGATGCCCCCCGTTAACTGGACCTTTATAAATTTCGAGCAGAGGCGCAAGGGGTTTAGAAGTCGACCTCTTTGTTAGCCTGCAGATGCCCCCCGTTAACTGGACCTTTATAAATTTCGAGCAGAGGCGCAAGGGGTTTAGAAGTCGACCTCTTTGTTAGCCTGCAGATGCCCCCCGTTAACTGGACCTTTATGTGAAAACTTCTTTCTGTTTGAAGATACATTCTACCAACAGTTAAAAGGCGTAGCAATGGGCGCTGTGTACGCCCCTGACATAGCCAATATATATGTAACTGCCTTCGAAAACAAGATTGTTCTTAACGCTTCTAATCCTTTCTCAAGTAACATCATTCCTTGGCTAAGATAGGCTGGCGTAGTGTTAACTATTCCGCTTAAGGCACGCAGCGCAGCTGATTAATAGCGCAGCCTTCCTTACCTTTAGGCAGCAGCCCCCCTGCTCTGGTCCACCACGGCTCCCATGCCGATTGAGTGGAGGGCGGCTCATCTACCGCGGCTCCTGGTGCCGGTCTGGTGGTGAGAGCGGGCGCCATATTGGGAGGAGTCCGAGAGCACAGGGACCTGAGGCAGCGGTCCAGCTGCTCAAGGCTCCTTCCCATAAAACGATAGGGATTCACTTCCCCTTCGTGGATTCCGGGTTGGTGGCAGCATCCCGGCGCCATTTGAAAGAGAAGCGCACAAGGGCATACTTCGAGACTCTCATGCTCATAATCTGCATTTGTGTTTGTTTGCACGATTTTTAAAATGTTACTTCATCAACTGTGATCAAAACGGTCATTTTAATTCTGGATTCTCTTACAGGCTGGCGTAGTGTTAACTATTCCGCTTAAGGCACGCAGCGCAGCTGATTAATAGCGCAGCCTTCCTTACCTTTAGACAGCAGCCCCTCTGCTCTGGTCCACCGCGGCTCCCATGCCGATTGAGTGGAGGGCGGCTCATCTACCGCGGCTCCTGGTGCCGGTCTGGTGGTGAGAGCGGGCGCCATATTGGGAGGAGTCCGAGAGCACAGGTACCTGAGGCAGCGGTCCAGCTGCTCAAGGCTCCTTCACATAAAACGTGATGTGTTGGAGGGAGCGCAGCGGACGAGCGCCGTGGGCGCGACGGAGGCGTGCCGGAGTCGCGCTAGAGTCAAGCTCGTCTGCGCTCGTCCGCGAGCGTCCGGGACTAGGGGCTAAGGACTCTGCTGGCTCCTATACATACACATCCGCTGATTTACAAGCGCTACGCCCAACTAGAATGATGTGTCCCCCCGTTCCTCACAACACGGCTAAACGAATTGCTCATCTAGGTATAAGCAACTCTGCCATTCCTACAGCCGACCCCGCTCCTAAGTATGCGATGCTCACTACCACACCTAGCACTACCTGCACATTTAGGTGCATATACTTAAATACTCGTTCCATGATTAAACATCAGACTGACATCTTCCTGTTATTAACGGACATACAGTTTGGAAAGAAAGGGGACCCCTACTTACTAGTGGTTTGCTAATCGTAGGGAATACATAGACATGGGTTGAGAAGAAAAATAGCAAACCATTGATAATATTAATGCCCTTCTTGCACCCTCATTATATATATTGTTTACATAGGCAATAATAATTCACTTAGGCAGCAATATATGAAAAATATATGATTATTTTATTTTTCTTGTTATTTATTTACTTTTTATATCTTTTTTCCATTTTGGACAAAACGATTCTATATTTCTTGTATATATACACCTATATTGATTTGATTCATAGAAAAACACTAGTAATTCATAACAATAGTAATAAATAACATACAGTGCTCAATGTGGACAAAAAAACAAGACAATATACATCTAAATATAAACAAGTGCTGTACGATATGTTCGGTCGATGCAAAATTTATGAAGGCAAATGCGGTAGAATAGAACACAGCGCGTTTCGGCCTGAGGCCTTCATCAGGTGACCGTCATTCGTTTTTTACAGAGACAGGTGTACAACAAATTCCTATACAGACAAGGATAAAAACACATAAAGTACATACATCAATATTTTGAAATAATTGATATGCATTTGCTGTCTAAACATACATTACAGGGTTGAATGAAAGAGGGGGGGGTCTTGTTGTGATAATCTATTATCTCTATAAGGGTCGCATACTTTACTATAGAAGTTTATTTTAAATGATTTCATGATACATTTTCAATATGTGTGCAAGGTAGACTGGCACTCATGACCCTATATCATATATTATCCCAACAGCTATCATACAATATATGCAACGATATATAAAAAACAACAGTTACATAACACTGACAATGGGGGTCTCTTTTTATCGCCCTTCTTACTTATATGTTCTAACCGGTGTATTCAATGTTTCTAATAGACTTAGTTGCAAAGAAATCTATGGAGAAGAGAAAAAGGACTAAGAAGATATATGTCCCAGGTGATAGAATACAGAAGTGGGTGCCAGATATTAGTGTTATTTTAAATAGAAGGATCATGAAAATAAAACTAAACAAAAGATTATTGATAAATAGTGAGCTCAAAGGTGAGAAGTAAATCGATATATAACTGTCAATATATCTATCCCTTTAGTGTGACAAAACTCCTGCTGAAATCTCTCTAATATTAAAAACTATCGAATCTACTCTACAGATTAATCACAGTGAGTAAAAAAGTAGTTGTCATTTAGGTCTTGAGCATCTATTTCTTCTCTCTCTCTTTTAGCGTACATTCCAACTAAGGGGTCATGTATCCATTTACTTCTTTCACCTTTTACTCTTTCTCTGTACCAATAACAGACAGAGCCTGTACACACATTACTATATGTTGGTACCTCATTTCACACCCTTCTCACCTTTGAGCTCACTATTTATCAATAATCTTTTGTTTAGTTTTATTTTCATGATCCTTCTATTTAAAATAACACTAATATCTGGCACCCACTTCTGTATTCTATCACCTGGGACATATATCTTCTTAGTCCTTTTTCTCTTCTCCATAGATTTCTTTGCAACTAAGTCTATTAGAAACATTGAATACACCGGTTAGAACATATAAGTAAGAAGGGCGATAAAAAGAGACCCTCATTGTCAGTGTTATGTAACTGTTGTTTTTTATATATCGTTGCATATATTGTATGATAGCTGTTGGGATAATATATGATATAGGGTCATGAGTGCCAGTCTACCTTGCACACATATTGAAAATGTATCATGAAATCATTTAAAATAAACTTCTACAATAAAGTATGCGACCTTTATAGAGATAATAGATTATCACAACAAGACCCTCTCCTCTTTCATTCAACCCTGTAATGTATGTTTAGACAGCAAATGCATATCAATTATTTCAAAATATTGATGTATGTACTTTATGTGTTTTTATCCTTGTCTGTATAGGAATTTGTTGTACACCTGTCTCTGTAAAAAACGAATGACGGTCACCTGATGAAGGCCTCAGGCCGAAACGCGTTGTGTTCTATTCTACCGCATTTGCCTTCATAAATTTTCCATCGACCGAACATATCGTACAGCACTTGTTTATATTTAGATGTATATTGTCTTGTTTTTTTGTCCACATTGAGCACTGTATGTTATTTATTACTATTGTTATGAATTACTAGTGTTTTTCTATGAATCAAATCAATATAGGTGTATATATACAAGAAATATAGAATCGTTTTGTCCAAAATGGAAAAAAGATATAAAAAGTAAATAAATAACAAGAAAAATAAAATAATCATATATTTTTCATATATTGCTGCCTAAGTGAATTATTATTGCCTATGTAAACAATATATATAATGAGGGTGCAAGAAGGGCATTAATATTATCAATGGTTTGCTATTTTTCTTCTCAACCCACATTAACGGACATACAACCTGATCTGTTACTATTGACCGAAACCTGGCTCACCCTGGATTCTCTGCCGGACATTTTAGCTGCCCTACCAGCAGAATATTATATTCTGTCAGTAATTCGTCCAGGAGGGAAAGCTGGGGGAGGAGTAGCCATTATTGCTAATAAAAAACACCAACTTAGACAATTGTCATCTCTGCCTCTGCTCAACACAGAAAATGTAGTCGCTAAAGTAGACACCCCCAATGGAACACTTGTACTGGTGCTATTGTACCGCCCACCTCAAACTATGGCCACATTTCCTTCTACCCTAGCTGAGTCACTGGCCCCTCTGGTCACCAACCATTCTAAACTTCTTTTGGTCGGGGACTTAAATTTTTGGTTTGACAATATAACGCTAGACCCCCAAGCCGCAGAGATGAAAGAACTTCTCGATGATCTCAACCTGACACAATTTATCCACACTGAGACTCATCAGAAAGGTCATAGCCTCAACCAAATCTGGTCTTCGAACTTACCAATTTCCTCAATAGATATAAAACCTTGCTGCTGGTCTGACCACCACAGTATAAGTTTTTCTTTCCAGTTAGACAAGACCATCCAATTCAAGCTACAAACCTGTAAGACCATTAGGAAATGGACTTCCATGGATATGTCTGCGTTCTTAACCTTTTTAAACACTTCCCTTCCCTCAGAGAGTAATAACGTGGAGGAGGCTGACCTCCGGTTTAAAGAATGGCTTATGGCTGCGATCAACATCTACGCTCCACCCACACGCCTCTGCAGTTCTAGGAGCGTGGACGCACATAAATGGTTCACTCCTGAGCTTAAAAAATTAAAACTGGAAGTGAGGCAACAGGAAAGGGCATGGCGCTCCCAGTACTGCCCTCTAGCCAGGGCTACTTACTGCCTAGCAAGAAAGGCATACCAAAAATTACTACACAACCATAAGACCGCCTATTTTTCATTCAACATTTTAAATTCTACTAATAAGTCGAAAGAAATCTTCAGGATAGTGAACGACCTATGTAACGATGATAGAACTTCCCCCAGGTTGTCCCTACACAAGCACTATGTAACTCCCCGAATGATTTCTTTAGTGAAAAGATTTTATTGATCAAACAGCACATTTCCACACTCCCAACCTGTGCCCCTGTGGACGATATCTTTTTTAACCCCCTAACCTTACATTCTTTTGCCCTTATTGATTTGAAAGTCTTTTCAGAGTTACTAGCCAGAGTCAAATCAGGCTCCCCTATGGATGTCTGTCCCCCTCAAATCATGAAGGAAATCGGTCGTGCCATTCCTAATAGCATGATGTCCCTGCTTAGCAACTCTCTTACCTCAGGGACAGTCCCCAGTAGCTTTAAGCAGGCCCTACTGATACCCCTTACGAAGAAACCTGGTATTGATCCATCGGACCTCACGAATTATCGGCCCATATCCCTGCTGCCCTTTTTGTCCAAAATGTTGGAGGCTCATGTTACCAACTGCCTCTCAAACTTTGTGGAGGAATCGGGCTATTTGCAACCTAACCAAGCAGGATTTCGGCCTGGTCATTCTACTGAGGCAGTAATACTGGCCGTCCAGAACACCCTGAGGTCCAACGCTGACAAAAACCTCCACCAGGCCCTAGTGCTCCTTGATCTGTCTGCGGCATTCGACACGGTTGACTATTCCATTCTGGTCAACCGTGTCGAACAGGCAGGCCTCAGAGACTCGGCCTTGACTTGGCTAAAATCGTTCATATTTGAACGCACTCAGTCTGTCTGCCTAGGATCCTTCTCAGCTCCCAAAATCAACTCCTTCTGTGGGGTCCCTCAAGGTTCTTCCTTGTCCCCCTTATTATTTAATTTGTATATGCGGCCCCTCCTTTTTGCTTTAAGAAAACACAATGTCACTGTATATAATTATGCAGATGACTTGCAGTTAGTCTTCACACTCAACTCCCCAAATGCTGTGGAGGATTTTCAAGCAACCATGACCCTAATTCAGAGCTGGATGTCTCTAAATCATCTTAAATTAAACCCGGGGAAAACCGAGCTGATTCTGCCCGGCAAGAGCGAAATCAGTTGGAGTCCTAGTTTCTGGCCTACGGACATGGGCCTCCCCCCTAAGAAATCACAAACAGTAAAGAGTTTGGGGGTAACCATCAACGAGGACCTCACCTTAAAATCCCAGATCGGTACTGTGGTCTCTTCTGGTTTTTTCAATTGAGAAAAATCAGGAAAATCGCACACCTTCTCACCCACACTGCCCTAATCCAGGTGGTCATGGCCCTAATCCTTTCTCACATTGATTTCTCTAACAGCCTCTATCTAGGCTTACCCACAGGCCAATTTAGAAGACTGCAGTACCTACAGAACCAAGCCGCCAGACTGATCTGCAATATCCCCAAATGGGTTTCGATCAAATCTGGCTTGGAGACCTTGCATTGGCTTCCTGTGGCTCAAAGAGCCGAATTTAAAGCCGGCTGTATCATCTTTAAGGCATTGCAAGGTAAGGGTCCCTCCTTCATTAAACAGCTGATTGGCAGATACGTCCCTTCACGCAGCTTGAGATCAGCCCACAAAGACCTACTTGAAGTACCTCGCTTTAAGAAGAAACGACAGGGAGGCAGCAGTTTTCATTTTTTAGCAGCAACCCTATGGAACTCTTTGCCGCCAGCTCTTAGACAGTGCAGGGATCTCCTTGCCTTTAGAAAGGCATTCAAGACGCACTTATTCACACAGGCATATCTGAAATAGAGACTTTCGTTTGATTCACCCTTGTTATGTTTTTTTATCTCTTTCCAGCGCCAAGAAGCCTCTGGGCGTATGCGCGCTTAATAAATAATAAATAACATAACATAACAAGAAGTTTTTCTCATCTGGCGCTGAACAAAGGATCAACTAGAGGCCTTCGGTAGATCATTTTCTACGAGTTGGACACTCAGAAAGAGAAATGCTGTGGTGGGTGTGAGAAAGTGAGTTTCTGTTGCAGTACCCCCCGCCCCCACTTTTTGCCTGATACCTGATGCACTTTTTCTTGGTGTGCCCTGGGTCCCTGCCAATCAGGTACCCAGGGCCTGTGTTCCTTCCCTAAAAATTGTACTAAAGCCTAGACCCAATTGGTATCTCTGGCCACATGTCAGCCCCTAGTAAATGGTACCCTAGGTACCCAGGCTATTGTGACCAGAGACGACCCCTAAGGGCTGCAGCACTTATTGTGTCATCCTTAGGGGCCCTGTACCCTGACACACACACGTACTGCCTTTGCAGGCTGAGTGTCCTGGTGCAGTCGACATGGCACACATCCCTGTGTGCCATGCCCACAGACCCACTGCCCTGGCATACATCAGCCACCCCTCTAGCTGGGTGCCCTATGCCAGTGGTGTAGGCACAGGTGCATGAGCCCTGTGCCCCTACAGTACCCTGGGCCATTCCTGGGCACTGTACGTGCAGTGACGCTATTAAGAGTATATGGTGCTGGGAGGTTGTCATTCCTAACTCCACAGAACCATAATGGCTACACTGAAGGCTGACAAGTTTGATATCAAACTTCTCAGCACATTAAACCACCACTGATGCCAGTGTGGAATTTAATTTAAAATGCACTACAGAGGGCATCTTAGAGATGCCCCCTGAATCCTAACCTACAATCCACGTCTTGTCTGAGAGGCTGCCTAGGCTGCCACACAGCAGACATGTTGCTGGACCCCTGGGTGGAGAACCCCCTCTCTCCTGGGCCTGCAACAATGAACAACAACGGACGAGGTGCCAAGCCTCCTCCCCCAGGATGGGCCGGGGAAGCTTCAAAGGCATTCCACCTTTGTGAGCTTCTCCAGACCACTTGCTGTACTCAGCAACTGGCCCCCACCAGTTCTGACCCCCACTCTGGCGGGAAGACTGGCGGGAAACCCTACGTCAGAAAGAGGGGTGTGCCAGCTTGTGCCAAATCCACCCCTCAAGTGGGAGAGGCGAAGTGATGCACGACTCCGGGCTCTGGCCATCTTGAAGATGGGGAGCCCTGCCCAATCCTAGCTACGCTTCTGCCCCCCTCCCACAGGAGAGGAGCAGGCTAGGGGGTGTACCCACCCAGGACAGGGACCCATTGGTCCCTGTCCTTGCCCTACCTGTAACGCCCCTAAATGTAGTATTTAGGGGCACCCTGTACCTTCATCCTGAGATCCAGATTCTGAAACAAGAAAGAAGAACAAGGAACAAGAAGACCTGCCATGCAGCTGCTAAAAAGAGGAAGACACCAACTGATTTGGCCTCAGCCCTACCGGTCTGTCGACCCTAGAACCTGCTCCTGCTAAACCCCGGCGTTTCCAGTGTTCAGCAACCTCAAAAACCCCGGAGGACCTGACTGCCTTGTGACTCTGACTACCTGGGTCTCCCACGAGCAGTGGTACTGCTCAAAGCAAGTAACAAGCCCTGGCATCAGCCCGGAACCGCGAACCCTGCACCCTCTGCACCAGCCAAGCCTGGCCTGTGCTGGAGTGAATCAAGACCCTGAGGATGTCCCACCGGTGATTCTAACCTGGAATCCAGTACCCAAGGACCCTCCTCGACAACCCCGACGCGCCTGCAGCCTCAGGACAAGGGATCCCTCCAACTGCGACCAGCAGGGGGTAAGATTTACCGACCTCAAAAGACACCCCTGCACCCGGCGCCCCATGGCCCCCTGTGCCCAATTCCTGGGTGCCTACCTATCCTCCATGATACTAACTTACTCCTGAAGATCCTCCGTCCCTGAACCTGCAGCCTTTGTTCCCTTTTCAAGATCTCCTTTGAATAACATTGAGTGCCTGACGGCTCAAAAGCACCCTGCTCCCAGCCGCCCGAGTACCTCTGGCAGTGCAACCTTTGTCCTTATCTACTTTCCCACTTGCACTGAGCAAGTGACCATGAGCCCAGCTCCCACAGCCGTGTGGCCTGCTAGCTAGCAGCCACCAACCGAAGGCCCCCTGCCTCGCATTGGATAACATTGGGCCTAACTACCTCTGCACCCGGCAGCCCCTGTGCCGCTGAGGGTGTACCAACTGTACCTACCTGACCGTGGGGGACCCCTGAGTCAATGCCCAGAACCTTAACTTCACCAGTCGAATACTCACCTGAAAACCGATAACTCACTTTCCTTCCATGGGATAACATTGACTGGTTTGACTCGAAAAATCTTCTAAGTGTGAAATTTTGAAACTTTAAAATATTCATTTAAAATCAGCCGAATAACGAACTCACCTGTGATCAGGAGAAAAGCCAGTACTGTACCGTTTAGCCCAGTACTGAACCAGAAAAGTAATCCTAACCGTTTTTACTAGTAACCGGAATTTTCTTCCATAGGAAACCATTGACTATTTTTCTGTGAAATTTCGTGTCCATTTTTGCAAATTAGAAATATTCTTTAAAATCGTACCAACTACTAAAACTTAATTACTTACCTGTCTTAGGTAGAGACCCCAGTGCTGAACCTAGGAGTCTAGTACTGGATTACAAAAGTAATGAGAATCTACTTTACCTGTGACTTAAATTTCCTTCCATAGGATAACATTACTAGTTTTTCACTGAAAAGTTTCTGTCAACTTTGAAAATACCTTTATATTCTTTAAAAATCACTGCAATAACAAAAACATTTTTACTAAACTGTTTCAGCTTGGATCCCAGGACTGAATCTATGATCCAGTCCTGGAGTTACAAAAGTAATCTATAAAGTAATCAACTGCATTTATGAAGCAAAACCCATTGAGCTCAATGTGAAATTGTGTTTAGAATTGTGTTGCCTATTGCAACTACTGTAACTATTGTGCTTACTAAGTTTATTGCCTTCCTGCAAAGTAACTACCTGAAGTCACTCATACTGAGAAAAGTATATTTTGATACCTTTTGGTTCTAAAAATAAAACAACTATATCTTTTGATATAAAACCAATTGGCCTGGAGTTCAGCTCTTGAGTGTGTGAAACCTTTTGCTGACTTGAGTGTGTACAACAAATGCTTTACACTGTCCTCTGGTAGTGTCTTTCTGCTCAACCAAGCTACCACTTTAGAGAGTAAGGTCAGATCTGACTTTAACCTCTGTTATACCTCTGGAGATTGTGGACTATATACACACTGTACCTTGTTTTGGTCCAGTAATTTAGAGCCACTTTCTTACATTGGTTGATCAGCGGTGGGATACAAACTTGCATTTGTTGGACTACTTGGTTACCATCTGATCACACGATAGAACTCATAAATTGACAAATTGCCTTTAGAATTCTGAAATAGTTTTTTCCAAAATACTAAAAGTCTTGTAGGGCCTTGCTTAAGTCCCACTAGAATTTTAGAAAAATAAAAGTCACTATATTCAGGGTAGAGGTTTAGGACTGTCAGGTAAGAATGTCTCAACAGAACCCAGCTATAAGTGAAGATAACACCATGGACCTGGTGGTTGAGGAACTCGACCTCACACCTTACTTATACTTGAATTTCAAGGACTTGAGGTCCTTATGCAAACTTAAGATTATACCATTAGGCCTTCATCCAACCAAACTAGGGCTCCAGGAGCTCCTGGCTGAGTTTGCTAAAGGCCACCCCTCTGAACGTGGTGAAGACCAGTCAGAAGGGGAAGAGGTGTCTGAGGAGGAGGATATTCCCCCCTTCCCCCAAATCATCTTAAGGGAGGAAAGGGCCCCCATACCCTTGAACTCCAGAATCAGCATCTGGGAACCTAGGGACCACGTAGGTGGACCAGGTACCAGAGAGTTCACTGGGGGAGCCCCCAGTGAAGAGGACAGCTTTCTAGCAAAGCTGGCCAAAAGAGTGGATCTAGAGTCCAGACTCCTGGCTCTAGAGAAAGAAAGGGAAGAGATGGGTTTAGCACCCATCAATGGTGGCAGCAATAATAAAAATAAGGATAGGGAAGAACTTTCTGACCCTAAAATCCCCAAAGGTATTGTCCCTAAATTTGAGGAAGGTGATGAAATCACTACGTGGTTTACAGCCTTTGAGAGGGCTTGTGAAACAAGAAGAGTAAATAAACCCCTCGGGGGGGGGCACTCCTGTGGGAAGGGTTCTCTGGTAACTGCAGAGACAGGCTTCTGACCCTCTCTGGGCCAGATGCAGGGTCCTATGCTCTCATGAAGAGCACTATGATTGAGGGATTTGGACTCACCACTGAGGAGTACAGAATTAGATTCAGGGGGGCTCACAAAACCCAGAACCATTCCTGGATTGATTTTGTAGACTACTCAGTAAAGACACTGGATGGCTGGTTAACTGGAAGCAAAGTGCATGACCTTAATGGAATTTATAACATGCTTATGAAGCCACACATCTTAAGTAACTGCATTGATGAAAAGTTGCATCAGTATCTAGTAGACCTGGGTCCACTTTCTCCCCAAGAATTGGAAAAGAAGGCAGACCACTGGATCAAAACAAGGGTACTAGGATGTCCTCTGGGGTGACCAAAAGAAAGGGGTCACAAAGCCCCCCTAGAGGAAAGATAGTGAACCCCTTAAGGAGAAAAGTAAGGAGTCCCAGGTAGCCCCCAAAAACCTATCCAGGAGGTTGGGTCCAAAGACACCTCACAAGCCAAACCAGGGTACCAAGGTAAGAATTGGGATCCCAACAGAATATGGTGTCACAACTGTCAGAAAACAGTTGTGACACCAGACCCTAGCTGTCCTAAGAACAAGGTCCCTACTACAACTCCAGGGATGACTAGTGTAGTCCCAGGGGTTGCCAGTGTAGCATGGGAGGATAGGTCCTCAGAGGAGGAAGTACTCCTAGCCTTCAACTGGAGAATGGGTAAGAGGGCGAGCTGGAGATCCCAGAGGGGAGTGGACACTACCACCATCTACTGGTGAATGGAGTCCCAGTCACTGCCCTGAGAGATACTTGTGCCAGTCACACTGTGGTACATCACAGGTTGGTACTGCCACACCAGTATGTCCCAGGAGAAACAAGAAGAGTAAGGGCTGTCCCAGGGGAGTCACTGTTAGGCCTGTGGCTGTAGTGCCCCTAGTCATAGCTGGGTCCCTTAGATGGAGAAAGGTGGTAGGCAGTGTTGGACTTGGCCCTCTTTCCCCTGAATTTTTTCGCTTTTTTTGGAAATCAACATGTCATTTGAGGAATGCGAAATACAAATGTTAAATGTGATGCAATAATGTACGCACCTGTAATTCCCTCCTTGTAAGAATGCACCTTGGTCAAATGCTACTTTTAAAATGGATGCCATGGCTGTGTGTTGTGCAACCTGACTGAGGTGGGATACCAGTCTAGTTGTTGTTTCCCAGCAACCCCAGCTTTTTGAGGGAAACCTGTCAACCAGGGTGCTCTACTCTTCCCCCTGAGACAATCAGGACCAGTTTCCACAGATGCTTCTAGAAGCTTCTGGCACTGTCTGGTAGGTGGGGTGAGGGCCGTATAAAGAGGGGCGCTGTGCCACCATGTGCTCAGTCAAAGCGGGGACTTGATCGTGAGGGGACCTACTGCCAGGATGTACCGCCACATGGGCCTGTGTGCTGGCCCCTGAGCTCATCTGTACCCTTCACTGTCCACAGGGCCAGTGAGAGTACGCTGCTGGAGTACAGGCTGCTGTACCAAGAGGAGTGCCTTGTTACAGGGGATGATGGTTCCTGGGAGCTGTTGTCCTGTACTGATGATTACCCACTGACTGCGCATCTGGCCTAGCACTGCCTGCTCTCCTGCCCCAGCACCTGGTGAACGCTACATCGGCACCCTGCCTTCAACCTAGCACCCATTGGGACTATTTGCTTGATGACCAGAGGAGAGGAGCGCTAAACTGAACTGGTCTGTGCTTCCCTGTCTGCTACCTAGCGCTTGGTGAGGGTGGCGCTCTATATTGATTGCCCAGGAGGTGAGGAGCTGTCCCTTGCAGTGCTGCGAGAGCGCTATATTCCCCTAGCTTGAAGTGCCTATACTCCCTTCCTGAACTCCTGCCCCAGGAAATCGCTTTAGGGGTACTGCCCAGGAGAAGAGGTAGGAGACAGTGACTGCAGCGCTTTATTGTAATTCTGCCCGGCCTATGCCGCTTCCTAGAGCCCATCGTTAATTCCCCCAAGAAAAAGAAGCAGGATCTTTGCGGAAGTCCCGGGTCCCCGGAGGGGGCCCGGGTGAAGCCCGGCGAAGCGCTGCTGTGGGCGGGGCTCTCGTGGAGTGCAGAGAGCCCGGCATATTGCCGCACCTGCAGCCCGGAAAAGAAGAAGCCGTCCAGAGTCCAGGCAGCCCCTGCAGGAATCCTGGTGAGTGGGGCGGAGTTGGATGACTATCGGAGGCCACCGAGGCACCGGAAGGGCCCGCACTGAGTCTGTCTGCCCATCTGCATCGCAGAAGCGGGCAGCTGCAGTAAAGGGGCCTTTTGAGGAGCTGGGGGTGGAGGGGGCAACGGGGCACATTGTGGGTGCCCGCCCCCTACGCCAGTGTGACTTCACAGCTGCCCCAGCTAACAGTGGGCAGCTGCAATGTATTGGCTATTTTCCCTTCAGGAGTCCCAGAGTTGGGCTCCTAAGTTCCCAGTGCGCCTCAGAGCTGCGGACTCGCGCTGACTCTCGGGGGCATGACTGCCCCGCCGGACAGGAGGCAGTTGCCATTGTTGGGGACATTGGCAATTTGAGGGTCCCCAGAGAGGGGGGTGGGCTCCCCCAGCGCAGGATGAAGACCTGCTGTGGGCATGACGTGGGTGTATGCCTAATGTGATGCAGAAAGTGTGGTCTAGCTGCCCCATGTTCATGCGATAGTGGCAACTGCTAATGAGAGTTAGGCATGTTGTAATGTCGCACCTATGCTAATATGATTATGCCTGTACATTTCTAGGCCTAGTTGGATGCCTCCTGTTGTAGGTATATTTATGGCTATGCCTAATGCAAGTGGTTATATAGCCAATGGTTTCTTCCCCATAATGGTTACAGGATGTTTGGGGTTACCAGGAATGCACCATTATGCTAATGATAATGCTTTCACCCACAGGCTTACATTGTTTAAGTTCAGCCGACTTTTGAATCTATGCGTATGATTATGTTGACGCTAATGAAATGCTCACCCTGCTGACTAACTTATGCCTGATGTACTAGGTCCATGCCAGATTACGTTTCATGTCTAAGGAGATGCATCCTGATTCATGCGCTGAGTTCTAGTACTAATGACATGCCGTAATGTTCTATTCTATGCCTGCTGCAACCATGCATTTATGCCTGATGGGGGATATGCCCAGGGGGATGCCTAATGTATTTCCCCTAAGGTATTGATGCTAATAGGGTTTTTGATATGCCTTTTGCCCGGAGATGTTATATGCCTAGGGGGGGCTCATACCTTGATCTATGCTGGTGAGCATATGTCTCATGCTGATGCGACTATGCCCCCGATTATGCAGAATGTATTTTTAGGCTCAGGGTTATGCCTAATGTTTATATGCTTACTTATAACGTTGCCTATTGTTATGCCTAGTATGATGGTAGGCCTAAGGTTGCATTTTATGCCAACGCTGATATGTTTATGCAGTTTGCATTTTTACGCCTAACCTAATGTTTTCATCCCAGGTCTACGGCAAGGGTGAGTGAGGCCTGAGCCTAGAGTTGTACTTCTTTATGTTCCTGCCGGAAGCAATGTCAGGATGCTTCAGGTTCCTACCTTATGCCAGATGATAATGTTGTATGTCTATGGCGGTGTTGCTAAGGCTAGGCATGATGGACGGTACATTTATTCTCATTTGACTCATGATGTTTTCATTGCAGATGTTCCGGGCTAAAGCCCTATGTTAATGATAAGGTTTATTTTCCCCTAGGACTAAAGCTGATGGACTTTGCATTTATTCTTTACCCTATTCTGGGAATCTAGTGATGGTTCTGGCAGCGGTCCAATTGGCCCTGCCCTGTATATAATCTCCTGTAAATATTGACTTTGAGCCTGTTGGCGCAGTGCAGAGAATTCTGTGATTATCCTGTGTTATTTTTCACCTAAACTGGTGTGGTCTCTTTTTGTAGTGTGCCTTGTGTGTCGCTTGTGTGTGCTGCGTGGATGCTTTACACATTTCCTCTGGAGTTTGGCCCACCCGCTCTGCACAATGCTACCCCATTTCTAACAGTCAGTAAAGACCTCCCCCTTGATTGTCTCCTGGGGAATGACCACTTAGAGGTGGATCTGAGCCAAAGAGAGGCACTGGCCCAATGCCAGGCCTCACCCAAGAAACCTAGGGGGGCTCCACCTGCAGTCAGTGCAGCTGAGCCCCAAAAGAGAAAAAATGAACAGGATAGGAAAGGTGGCCACGGTTAGCCACGGTTCCAGAGGGCCAGTGGGATTCCATCCCATTGAGAGAAAACTCTGAACATGGCCTTGGTAAAACCCCCCTTAGCCAACACAAAGCCCTGACTAGTCAGGCAACTGTCCAGCCTGAGGTGGTGGCTCCTTAGCTGGCAGAACAAAGGGTAGAGGTAGGGTGTTCACTACCCAGTGTGGTGACCCCCTACCCTAAAACAACAGGCAGATAGACAGGACCCATAGAGACCTATAAAATAGCTCCTTTACTTGCCTGTCAGGAGCTAAAGGTGTGGTTCTGGGCACTGACAGCTGTCAGCAGCCTCTGCTGGGTGTTAGCCTTCATGGCAGCCCTATCCTTGGCATGGTGGCCTAACCCCCTGCCAAAAAGTAAGCTAGGCCCCTTGACCCTATTGGTCATGGGGGGTTGCTCAAACTGTGGGTAGCCTCTGTGGGTTAGCTGGGCCTTGCCCTGGCTAAATTAGACTTTACAGAGGTAGGCACCTCTTGACCCAAAATAAAAATATGGGACGAAGACACTAAGGAGCAAGGAGAGGAGCTTTGGTAATTAGGTCCTGAAAATGATAAGGTAGGCCAGCTCCCTAAAGGGACTGGCCTGGATAGAAAGATATAAGGCAGAGTAGGCCCTGCAACTTTCAAACCACTTCCCCAACTCTTTCTCGCCTGAAAGACTAGAGAGATGCTCCCAGCATTGGCTGAGTCTCCTGGCCTTTGGGCTGGGGGGGCTTGTGTGAGAAAGTGAGTTTCCGTTGCAGTACCCCCCACCCCCACGTTTTGCCTGATACCTGATGCACTTTTCCTTGGTGTGCCCTGGGTCCCTGCCAATCAGGTACCCAGGGCCCGTGTTCCTTCCCTAAAAACTGTACTAAAGCCTAAACTCAATTGGCATCTCTGGCCACATGTCAGCCCCTAGTAAATGGTACCCTAGGTACCCAGGGTATTGTGACCAGAGAAGACCCCTAAGGGCTGCAGCACTTAATGTGCCACCCTTAGGGGCCCTGTACCCTGACACACACACACTGCCTTTGCAGGCTGAATGTCCTGGTGCAGAACTAAACAAAGAGTCGACATGGCACACATCCCTGTGTGCCATTCCCACAAACTCACTGCCCTGGCATATATCAGCCCCCCCTCAAGCTGGGTGCCCTAGGCCAGTGATGTGGGCACAGGTGCATGAGCCCTGTGCCCCTACAGTACCCAGGGCCATTCCTGGGCACTGTAAGTGCAGTGATGCCATTAAGAGTATGTGGTGCTGGGAGGTTGTCATTACGAACTCCACAGCACCATAATGGCTACACTGAAGGCTGACAGGTTTGATATCAAACTTCTCGGCACATTAAACCCACACTGATGCCAGTGTGAGATTTAATGTAAAATGCACTACAGAGGGCATCTTAGAGATGCCTCCTGAATCCTAACCTACAATCCACGTCTTGTCTGAGAGGCTGCCACACAGCAAACATGTTGCTGGACCCCTGGGTGGAGAGCCACCACTCTCCTGGGCCTGCAACAATGCACATCCTGGGACGAGGTGCCAAGCCTCCTCCCCCAGGATGGGCAGGGGAAGCTTCAAAGGCATTCCGGCTTTGTGAGTTTCTCCAGACCACTTGCTGTACTCAGCAACTGGCCCCCACCAGTTCTGACCCCACTCTGGCGGGAAGACTGGCGGGAAACCCTATGTCAGAAAGGAGGGTGTGCCAGCCTGTGCCAACTCCACCCCTCAGGTGGGAGAGGTGAGGTGATGCACGACCCCGGGCTCCGGCCATCTTGAAGATAGGGAGCCCTGTCCAATCCCAGCAGGCTCCTGCCCCCCTCCC
Organism: Lissotriton vulgaris; assembly: GCF_964263255.1. Taxonomy (NCBI): domain Eukaryota; kingdom Metazoa; phylum Chordata; class Amphibia; order Caudata; family Salamandridae; genus Lissotriton; species Lissotriton vulgaris. The sequence goes on from NC_141689.1 coordinate 90,732,073, forward strand.
ACAGGAGAGGAGCAGGCTAGGGGGTATATCCACCCCAGGACAGGGAGCCATTGGTTCCTGCCCTTGCCCTGTAACCCCCCTAAATTTAGTTTTTACGTGCACCCTGAACCTTCTTCCTGAGATCCAGATTCCGAAACAAGAAAGAAGAACAAGGAACAAGAAGACCTGCCATGTAGCTGCTAAAAAGAGGAAGACACCAACTGATTTGGCCCCAGCCCTACCGGCCTGTCGATCCTCGAACCTGCTCCTGCTAAACCCCGGCGTCTCCAGTGTTCAGCAACCTCAAAAACCCCGGAGGTCCTGACTGCCTTGTGACTCTGACTACCTGGGTCTCCCACGAGCAGTGGTACTGCTCAAAGTAAGTAAAAAGCCCTGGCATCAGCCCGGACCCGTGAACCCTGCACACTCTGCACCCGCCAAGCCTGACCTGTGCTGGAGTGAATCAAGACCCTGAGGACGTCACCCCCGGCAATTCTGACCTGGAATCAGGTGCCATTGGACTCTCCTAGACGACCCCGACGACGCCTGCAGCCTCAGGACAAGGGAACCCTCCAACCGTGACCAGCAGGAGGTAAGATTTCCCGACCTCAAAAGACACCCCTGCACCCTGCGCCCCACGGCCCCCTGTGCCCAATTCCTGGGTGCCTATCTATCCTCCAAGATCCCAACTTACCCCTCGAAGTGTTGGTCGCTCCTGAAGATACTCTGTCCCTGAGCCTGCAGCCTTTGTTCCATTTTCAAGATCTCCATTGAATAATATTGAGCGCCCGACGGCTCAAAAGCACCCTGCACCCAGCCGCCCGAGTGCCTCTGGGAGTGCAACCTTTGTCCTTATCTACTTCCCCATTTGCCCTGAGCAAGTGACCAGGAGCCCAGCTCCCACAGCCGTGTGACCTGCTAGACAGCAGCCACCAACCAAAGGCCCCCTGCCTCGCATTGGATAACACTGGGCCTAACTACCTCTGCACCCGGCTGCCCCTGTGCAGCTGAGGGTGTACCAACTGCACCTACCTGACCCTGGGGGACCCCTGAGTCTATGCCCAGAACCTTAACTTCACCATTCGAGTACTCACCTGAAAACCGATAACTCACTTTCCTACCATAGGATAACATTGACTGGTTTGACTCGAAAAATCTTCTAAGTGTGAAGTTTTGAAACTTTAAAATATTCATCTAAAATCAGCCAAATAGCGAATTCTGAAGTACTCACCTGTGATCAGGAGAGAATCCAGTACTGTACCTTTTAGCCCAGTACTGAACCGCAAAAGTAATCCTAACCGTGTTTACTAGTAACTTGAATTTTCTTCTATAGGAAACCATCGACTTTTTCTGTGACATTTCTTCTATTTTTGCAAACTACAAATATTCTTTAAAAATCGTGCCAACTACTAAAACGTAATTACTTACCTGTCTTAGGTAGAGACCCCAGTGCTGAACCTAGGACTCCAGTACTGGATTACAAAAGTAACGAGAACCTACTTTACCTGTGACTTGAATTTCCTTCCATAGGATAACATTGCTAGTTTTTCACTGAAAAGTTTCTAAGTGTCAACTTTGAAAATACATTTATATTCTTTAAAAATCAATGCAATAACAAAAACGTTTTTACTAAACTGTTTTCAGCTTAGATCCCAGGACTGAATCTAGGATTCAGTCCTGGAGTTACAAAAGTAGTCTATAAAGTAATCAACTGCATTTATGTAGCAAAACCCATTGAGCTCAATATGAAATTGTGTTTAGAATTGTGTTGCCTATTGCAACCACTGTATCTATTCTGTGTAGTGAGCCAGCTTGCCTCGCGCTGTGTACACAGTAAGCGCGAGGCACTGGTCTCGTGCCGCCCGCTTACGTAGTGGATGTTGACAGTTGGTGGCTGAGTCACACGGCCATTTTACATATTTGTCACTGCTGTGTGTCGTGCTAGCGGGAGCTTGTAATAAACGGTATACATTATTTAATATTTGTGCCTTGAGTTATTACAACTCATAATTGGCGACGAGGTGCTCAAGCTCCCGCAACGGACCCGCGAAGATTTAAAAGAAGAAAATGGTTTACCTGGCATGAAGGCAGGAAAAGAAAAGCGAAGCTGAGGGAAGTTGCCCGCGATATCTCGGCGCTGTCATCCTCCTTATGAGATCGGCTCTGCTGACGATCGGCGCGGGATCTCCCTTCTCTTCTTTCAGCCTGAAGTGAGACGCTGAGGTGGTGATTGCGCATTCTCGCGTAAGTCAAGCGTGAGGAAGTTACCGCCTACCTCATTAGCTTCCCGGCACAAGCTGCTGCCTCTCATCGCATCTTAAAGGGGAAGTAACCCGGTTGGTTGTGAGCTTATGTTCTAAAAAAAACATTTTTAAGCGATTTGCTGCACAAAACTAGTGTAGTACCAAAGGGAAAATATCGCTGGGGCTCACACTACTTAGCTGAGGATATTAAAGTAAAAGCACGACATACTGAACTTATTTATTAATGAAAAGAAAATAGAAAGGGAACAAACACTTGAAGATTTAAACCTTCTACACATGATAAAGGATATTGACACTGTCAGGTCCAGGAACAATTGATTGTGTTCACCCAGTTTATTATGAACCACTGTTGTTCTATTTGACTATAGTATATATATCTGCAGTGTGTCAACAAAGGAAACCGCTGTGGCATACGTTATACAGCTTGCTCTCTTCATAAAATAGGTAATGATGCAGTCAATTCACCCTCCGCCTCCCTTCTTAGATACCGCAGGTGAATCACCCGTGGCATGGAGAAAATGGTTTGATGCATTCGAGAACTATTTGGGTGCCATTGGAGCGCACAGGTTTAGAGCAGAAAGGAAACGATTTTTACTTCTTCACTCACTGGGGTTTGAAGGTAGAGAAACACTCAAACACTTACCTGAAGTAGTTGATGAAGGTGGTGAAGAAACTGATGAGTATCAAAACACTGTTAGAAAACTGAAGACGAGGTATGACAAGCAACCCAGTGTTGTGGTTTTAAGACATAAATTCTTTAAGAGAGCACAAAAAACAGAGGAAGATGTTGACACGTATATTACTGCTTTGAGGAAAATGGTAGCAGAATGTGAATTTGAAAATTTCAGTGAACAACTAGTGCGGGATCAATTCATCAGTAAATGCCTGGATAAATCCATCAGACAAAAGTTGTTGTCCTTGGAAAATCCGTCTTTAGATGAATCCATCCGCATAGCTAAAAGCATTGAGACATCACAATCCTCTATCAGAGAACTTGAAAGTAAAAATGTTGAAATGGTGACTCCTGTTCGCTTTAAAAATGTGGTGAAGAAAAAAGAATTTCAACAGAATCATTTTTTAAAAAGAACAGATATCTGCTTCAGGTGCGGTTATCCTTCACATGCTAGAAGTGGAAGGCCATGTCCCGCGAGGAATGCCACATGTCGTAAGTGTGGAAAGTTGGGGCATTTTGACAAAGTATGCCAGACAAACAAGAAAAGTCCAAACCAAGTCGCATGTATGAAAGACTCGAGTGACAGTGACAGTGATGACACCCTCTGTGAATTAAAGACATGGTTCTGGTGGTGAAAGAAGGAGACATAATAACGAGTGATCCTAATGACTGTGTTGATCCTTATGCGATCATAGGTGTTGGAGATAAAAATCTGAGACTTTTAGTAGATTCAGGTGCCAGGATCACAATGATCAGTGAATCCTTATTCCAAGAGAAATGGGGAAATAGACCTCTGCAACCTCCAGATCGAGAACCAGTATCCTATGAAGGGAAGAGCATTGAACTTCTAGGGTATTTTGAAGATGTCTTGGTGTTCAAGAACAGGCACATATATGGGAAAATATATGTGGCCGTCAATGGATTGGACATTCTTGGATGGTTCCATCAAGGTTTGTTCAGTATGATGCTACGTCCTGGAGCAAAAGAACAAATTTTGGTTATTCATGACCAAACACATGTGGAAGAACTTCTCAATAAATTTCCCAAAGTGTTTTCTGGTGAGCTTGGAAAGATCAAGGGGTTCAAGCACAAGATAAAGATAAAGAATGATGCTGTGCCTGTCAAGTACAAAATAAGGAGTATACCTTTCAGCATCCGCAACGATTTAGAAAAGGAACTCTTGTCTATGCAAAAAAGAGGTGTAATTGAACCGATTGAATCGTCGGATTGGTCTTCGGCATTAGTTGTAGCAAGAAAAAAAAACAACGAACTCAGAATATGCATTGATCTGCGCAGTTTGAACAAAGTGATTTGGGTGGACTCGCACCCATTACCAAATATCACAGAAATGCTAGGTGTAGTTACAGGGGCAAAGGTTTTCACAAAACTTGACTTGGCCTCTGCATACCACCAGATTGAACTTGACAAGGACTCACGCCACTTCACTGCCTTTAACACTCCAGCTGGATTGTATCAATTCTGCCGTATGCCTTTTGGCCTGTCATCGGCAGCCTCTGTCTTTCAGAGAGTCATGGTCAATTTACTCAAAGGAATCAAAAATGTTGCCATATTTCAAGATGACGTCCTTATATATGCAAAGGATCAACAGGAACATGACTTTGTTTTGTCCAAAATTTTGTCCATTTTCCAAGACCACGGAGTTGTGCTTAAGAGAGATAAGTGTGTATTCTCTAAAGACAGTGTGGAATATCTGGGCCACACTATTTCAAGTGAAGGCGTCACACCAAAGCCGAGTTTGGTTCAAGCTATAGTAGACGCATCAGCTCCAAAAGACAAAGCAGGTGTAAAATCACTTTTAGGACTTACAGAATTCTATTCACGTTTTATCCAACACTATGCCACCAATATTCGTCCCATTTCAAAGTTGCTACAAGACAAAAGTGAATTTGTGTGGGATGAAAAGTGCAAATTAGCGTTTGAATGGATCAAAGATAAATTGTGCACTGTCAGTGCCTTGAAACCTTTTGTACAGGATGTCCCTTGCACTTTGACTGTTGAAGCCAGTAACTATGGGTTGGGCGCCGTTTTGACACAAGATGTTGGTCCTAATGAACATACAGTAGGATTTGCATCCAGAGTACTTAGAGAGGCAGAAACGCATTACTCTGTGATCGAGAAGGAGCTCCTAGCATGTTGGTGGGGCATTCAAAAATTCAAAAATTATCTGTGGGGGCGCAAATTCACACTTCAAACGGACCATAAACCATTAGTGTCTATTCTTGGTAACACAAAAGGTCGTAGTGCTACTCCCCGCATTGCATGCCTTGCATCTAAGTTATTACAATACAATTTTGATGTTGTCCACATTGCTGGGGGAAAAAATGTGAGAGCAGACGCTTTGTCACGCTTACCTCCCTCCTCAAACAAGACCATGCAAAGTAATGATGACTGTTGTTATGATGATAATGAAGATTGTATTATTGCCAGTGTTGAATTGTTACATGTATGTTCTGTAGGACAAGAAGGTTGGAGGGAAGCTCTAGAAAGTGATCAAGTTCTAAAAGAGGTGAAAAAGTACATTGTCCAAGGGTGGCCGAGAGAAAGGAATGTGGGTGTGGACTTACAACCCTATGTGAAGGTGAGTGATGAACTCTCCATCGAAGATGGTCTAGTTTTCAGGATTGAGAAACTGGTACCCCCCCGAAAACATTAGAGCCACACTTTTATCCAAGGCCCATGAAGGGCATCTTGGAGCCACACTCACTAAACGTAGAGTAAGAGAGTACTTCTGGTGGCCCCAGATGGATAAAGATATTGATGCGATGGTGCAAGAATGCACAATTTGTTCCTCTAGTGACAAAAGTTTTCGCACAGCCAGTCCACCACTCACGCCCATACCTCTTCCAGGTGCCCGGTGGGAGAAACTTGGTATTGATGTGCTAGGACCCTTCCATAGTTTACCCCATCAATGCAAATTTGCTATGGTGATGATGGATTATTACACCAAGTGGCCAGAAGCAAAATGTGTGTCCAAAGTTGACTCTAAAGAGATCATTGACTTCATGAAAGAAATTTTCACGAGAGAAGGGTTTCCCCTTTCCATCATATACGACAATGGGGTTCAGTTTGTGTCCACTGAGGTGGAAGAATTCCTTAAAGAATCTGCCATCACTCACTACAGAAGTTCCCTTTACCACCCACAAACAAATGGACTGGTGGAAAGACTCAACAGAGTCATTGGTGATTGTGTTAAATGGGCTATTGAACACAACAAAGCTGTTCCCCAGAGTGTGAGGGCTATGCTATGGTTCTACAGGACCACCCCACATTCGTCTACAGGAGTGTCTCCCTTTGAACTACTTAGGGGCAGGAAACCTTGCACTGAATTTAGACCTGCATGGATGTCCAAATGGTTCAAATCCCATTCTTCTCCTCAAGAAATTGATGACCAAGTCAGAAAAGGGAATGAAAAAGTTCAGTCAAAACAGAAAGAATATTTTGATTAAAGGAAACGGGTGAAAAGCAGAGCATTTGTTGTGGGGGACTGTGTAAGGATAAAGAAACAAGGGTTTGTAAAAAAAGGTGAAGCTAAGTTTGGTGATATTGTTGTGGTTGACAAAGTCTGTGGAAGTGCTATTCGTGTCAATGGACAGCACTGGTGGATCGTCAACAAGGTTGTAAAAGTTAAAAATGTTGAGAACAATCTGTTGAACTCAAATGATGCTAAAAATGTTTCAAGTGACAATTCCCCATGTGACTTCAGTGTACAGTCTTCCTCTCCTCAATCCTCTTTGGTGAGAAGGAGCACCAGAGCCATCAGAGTTCCTATTAGATTCCGTCGTTGATTTTCTCATCCTCCCTTGAGCTTCCCTTTTGTTATCTTCTCTTCTTCTATTTCTTCTTTTCTTTCTGTTTAAGGAAAGGAGATATGTAGTGAGCCAGCTTGCCTCGCGCTGTGTACACAGTAAGCGTGAGGCACTGGTCTCGTGCCGCCCGCTTACGTAGTGGATGTTGACAGTTGGTGGCTGAGTCACACGGCCATTTTACATATTTGTCACTGCTGTGTGTCGTGCTAGCGGGAGCTTGTAATAAACGTTATACATTATTTAATATTTGTGCCTTGAGTTATTACATTCTGCTTACAAAGTTTATTGCCTTCCTGTAAAGTAACTACCTGAAGTCACTCATACTGAGAAAAGTATATTTTTATACCTGTTGGTTCTAAAAATAAAACTATATCTTTTGATATAAAAACAATTGGCCTGGAGTTCAGTTCTTGAGTGTGTGAAACCTTTTGCTGATTGAGTGTGTACAACAAATGCTTTACACTGTCCTCTGGTACTGCCTTACTGCTTGACCAAGCTACCACTTTAGAGAGTAAGGTCAGTTCTGACTTTAACCTCTGTTATACCTCTGGAGATTGTGAACTCTACACACACTGTACCTTGTTTTGGTCCAGTATATATAGAGCCACTTTCTTACAGTGGGTGCTAGAGGTTGTTAAAGCGACCAAAAGACAACCTAATGTTGATCAAATATTGACTCTTAAGGAGAGTATACTTATCTGTAGAACTGACAACATAAATAAAGGTTTAAATTCAGCAACTGAATGGCACACTCTGACCTGTATGGTATAAAAACGTCATTGTTTGTATAAACAACAATCTTGTAAATAAGATATGACTGCATGAAAACACTGTTTAGACAAATCTAACCCCCAGATTCATCAAGAGCACAATTTGCGATTCTTTAATAGCGAAAAATACTGATTCGCTATTAAGGAATTGCAAAATGGAATGCATCAAGAAATCAAAAAAAATAGCGATTTCCTAATATTCCTTAATTGCGACTCGCAATTAAGGAATACCTCCCCATACCTCCCCATCCATTCCTATGGGCCTAGAGGCCCATAGGAATGAATGGGAAGACAATCTCAATTTATGAATCGCAATTTGCGAGTCGCATATTGAGATTGCGATTTCAAGGGTGCAGGGTTGTCCAAAGGACACCCTGTTACGCCCCTGATTTGTGCACATATGTTACGTACACACATGCCCTTAGGGCATGTGTGTGCGCAACATGAAACTTTGAAAAATGCACTTTGGTGCATTTTTCAAAGTTTTTGCAAATTACCATGAAGTTGTACTTCATGGTAATTTGCGTGCCCTATTAGCGAATTCGATATTTTTTAAACTTTCATGCATTGCATTTAAGGAATCTCAATTTGAGATTCCTTAAATGCAATAAATCGCAATTTAGCGAATTCTTTTTTTGCGATTTTTGCATTTGGGATGATGCATCCCAAATGCAAAAATACCGGTCGCAAAGGAGCAGATTCTGAGAATCTGCCCCTTTGCGAGCGGATTTTGGTTTGATGAATCTGGCCCTATGTTGTTTACAGACCAAGAAAGAAATAATGAGACCGTTTCTAAATATTTAAACATTTTGTGATTATCGATTTCTTTATTTGGACTTAGGATGTATATTACCATTAGGTCTTTTGTGTTGTATAATGACTTCTGGTTCATTGAGTACATGTAAAACTAAGTTCAGCCACACTGTATTGACCAACTGTCGGCCAATTTTATGAAACCAACAAGTGTGAACGCTTTCCTAAAATACTGGAATCAAGACTTGCTCTTAAAGCAAAACTTGTTTGTTTATAAATACGTATACAAATGCTGGAACGTTAATTATTTAATAAAATGGCTACAACATCGCCGAAATTGACATATTGATTGATCTGTATTTATTGTACTGATATGTACCTTATATTACAAGCTGGTGATGGTCACTGCATTCTTTCTTCATTCTTTGATACCCAACTAACATCCTTAGCGATATTCGTGTCAATTACTTTTGACATCAATTTATTCATCAAAAGAGAATCGCGTTTTCTTGACAATTATCACGTTCATTAAACAAAGGTAACTTTTTATATGTAAGGGAGATGCGCAATAAATAGATTCCAGTCACTACACGGAGCCCGCCAAAATACCAGGCATTCTAATTATGCCTCGCTCGTGAGTCCTTCTTCGATCTTTAAAAAATGGACACCGAAACTGTGCTGCTTATAAAAATGTTCTTTACTGTTGGTATGCCAATAATTACATGAAACGGTTATAATATCGCCGAAAATTACATATTAGCAGAATTTAACTTGCAATAATGATGCGTACTTTATATTAAAAGATAGAGATGGTCATTATTCTCTTTGCTCGCTCTTTGACACTCTTAGCGATACTTGTGTCGATCATTTTCACTTCTAGTTTTAAGTTAAATGAGAACCAATACCTTCTTAATAATGATCAGGATTAATAACATAACGTGGCCCCTCTCTTCTCCTATATGTAAGTGAGATGCGCAATAAATAGTCTTTAATCACTACAAGATTGCCGCCAAAAAGATAGGCATTCCCATCATGCCTCGTCCACACGCCCTATTTCGATCTCCAAACGTTGGACTATTTGAACCAAGCGTAGGTGTGTCGCGCGATGCGACGTGATGACGTCGGCCGGCCGATATTATTGGAATGCGACTGGAGCCCCCTCACTCAGTAACCGCGACATGATGCACGACGGAAGGTGGAGCAGCAGAGCGGAGCCACGTGGACAGGAGCAACGGTGAGTATTCAACCCCCGCCCCCTCCGGGAGTGCGCGGCCCGCGCATAGCAGCTCCGGTTTCTTGCTCGCCCAGTGTTATTTTTGTGAGCCTTCTCTGAGGGAACCAGGGGGCGGAGGCCGAACCTCTCTCAGCCGTGCTGCCCTCCATATCTTCAGGACCGCAGCTTCTCACTTTAGCCCCGCGCCTCTGTGCATTAGTGTGATCCTCGGCAGCCAGAGGTCTCTGACTGCTGGTCGTAAATACCGGACAACAGCCCCGCTTCCAGTGACCCCTCGCGGATCTCGACGCTCCCATACGAACCTAAAATCACACGTTTCCCTTTTTTACTGGCACCTTCCGGTTTTATTAGAGGGACATTGCTGATTACCAATGGGGAGCATTTGTGAAGCACAGGGTTGGAGAGGAGAGGTTAACGTAACGATTTGCTTCTGTATTTTTTTCCACTTGTTGTTGTTCTCCTCATGTATCATTGCTGTTCCTATTGTGAAGCGCTCTGACACCTTCGGGTAAAGTTCGCGCTATATAAAATCGCATAAATAAAAATCCGGGGGGGGGGGGCAGAGGAGCAAGAGGCAGGAAAGGAGGGGGGGGGAGAGAGGGAGGGCAGGTACCTAATTTTCTCCAGAAGAGACCCTGATTTATTGACCGGTTTGAAATGAATCCGAACATGCCGAGTCGCTGAGAAAGGTAGCATGCCTGTTGCCAGACACTGCAATCGATAAAACTGCAAAATAGTAAAAAACACGAATCTGCGAGGGGCTTTACGTATTCAGCATGTATGTGGCGCTCACCAGCCAAATAAAATAGGTCATTTTTTGCAATTGTAATGACACCAGTCAGCAATTGAATAATATAGTCCGGAAATTTATAGAAAAAAAATCAAATCTAAAGGGTTCATTCGAAGGCTCCAAAATGTCTCCACATCAATAGGGACACTATGCTCTAGTCAGGGGATTTTCTTTTTAAGATCCTTTCTTTCATGTATGCAAAAAAAATTGCCTCACTTAACTTCAACTCCCACAATACATCTGAATGTCAACGAAAAGGTCGAGCTAGAAGGAAGGTGGTCCCCAGTTGCATGTCGCCATATGTCGATGTCATTCTTTCCCATATTTGGAAGGTTTGAGGCTTAAATAAACTATTGGTGGAAAATAAAGCATGGCATTTCATAAAAGGTTACAGGTTACTGGGCTGGATCACAGCCTTTTCTTGTATTTAATTGTACAAATAGTTACAAGTTGATGTTTGATCATCTACGAATGAAACATCTATTTCATCAACCGTGGGGAGAAATACAAGATGGGTGTTGGGTTTACATCATGTACTTACGGAAAACGGGAGGCAGAACATTTCTTTTTCTTGGAAAAGACCTTGCATGCAACCTGCTAATGCCAAAATATTTGAGACGCCCCAAAGCATAAATGCTGTCCTTAATACCTCTTTGTATTGAATTATCTTAAATTGTAGTAATGCAGCAGGAGTGCCAGGAACCAAAATGTAAGGAAAATGTGCCACCTTGCCCTCCAGTAAAAGACGGCCGTATTTAGGTGCAGTTGGCGTTTGATAGCTATGGGTTCACCTCACCTCACAGCATTTTCATGTTTGTCTACCTTTTGCGACAGAAGTTGAGGCCTGGCAGGAAAGGAGCGGGCGAAAGGGCAGGTACTGTGAAAATAAGCACTGAAGATGGCACACTTAAGCTTTGCAAGGCAGCACAAAAGGTAACGAGAGGCAAAAGATGGTAAGAGGAAAGAGCCACAAGATCGCACAAAATCAGATCAAGTCGGCATAAAAGGAAACCAGAGCAATAAGAGGCACAAACCCCCCTTAGGTGGTTCGGGCTCGCGCGCTCTCATTACCGTGTCTCAACATTTTTGCATAAAAAGGTTTGTCACAAACATGAGAAGTTTGGAAAGCTAAGCACTGCTACATGGATGCCGAGCCTTCTTGTGAATGGTTCTGTCAAATCCGAAAAAATCAACCACAAACAGGTACGATTGCAGTTAAGATGTGCTGGCACTGTAGCACGCGTACATGATAGTCTTAAACAAATTACTAATGCGACTTTTTGAGATGTATCTTCTAGATATAATAATCTCTAATCATACTCGTAAAGGCTTCGCTGCTTGAGCAAGTCAAGTAAGTCTATCTTTTATTGATAGTTTAACAAAAGCCGGTAAACTAATGTATTTCTGGTTTCATTGAATTGTTACTTGCTAACGAGTTTCTTTTTAGAGCCAGATTTTCTATCTTCATTAAATACATGGGATGACACTCCATGCCAATAATGTTCAATACTTTAGGAACTTACTAAATAAAATGTGTCCCGTTTTGGCAAATATCTGTCATACGATTATAATACTGAGATTGATTTAATCTGCCTTTTTGGTCCCTCGGTAAACACGTTTCCCTTTGACCAGACTCTTTGCATAAATAAGGATATTACTGAAAGTGCAAGTCTTTCGTATATCGCTGATGCAATGATTTTCTGAGCAGCACTATAAATAGACAACCCATGAGAATGGATGGATTGAGCTTTTATATTCGGATCATTAGCTATGGTTGGCAAGCTAAATCAAAACGTTTATTGTTGGCAATCTATATCGGCTGTCTCAAAAGGTTATCTTCGACATAGACACTTTTGCCCAATAAGTACTTCATGGTCATAGACCATTTACGGCTGTGGTAGTCACTAACTTACAAAAAAAACTGAGCAACAGGCCTCCACTCTTAGTAAATTAAAAATCAGCTTTGTAAAATCGCCTACACTGATATATCAAATGAACACCATTATAATTTCTGGTGTCAATAAAATGTTTTCAATATCAGCAAGAGCTCTGCGTTTAACTGTGAACCCTCAGCACATTGCTTGTTTCACCAGCACCGTATGAACTATAAAATTAACATTATGCTCCTTGATTATAGGTACCCTTGTGCCATTGAACTACACCTTGCATGAAATAAACATTGGATATATTTTGCTGATTTATTCTGTGCAAAATTCATTTTCATTTTGGAAAATTCAAAAACAATTTTTCTTTGGCGTTAATCTCAGAGTAAGTGTCATTCTGTGTCACATCATGCTCTTCATCTATCGGGATTAATATATAATCAGTCTCACTATCTCTGCGTCATGGGTTCAAACTGGAATGGCATGGTGAGCAAAAAAATGATGGATTTAGGACCAAATCTCTGTACTGGGGTGAATGTATGACATTGTTCTGCATTCTCTCCATCAACTGTTTTTGCATTTGTCACCCTGAGTGGGACGGGTGAGTCCCATCCTCTCCATGACACTGGAATCAAGCTATCCTGGCTGATGGCTGAAAACCCAGAACCGGTCCTAGGATGCTTGTTTCCAGTCCAGGGAGGATCTGGCTTGGCAGTTCGGGCTGGACTGTTCCCATGGGGCACAAGGTCAAGACTGATTTGCATATGGCTGGGTTCAAACTGGAATGGCATGGTGAGCAAAAAAAACGATGGATTTAGGCCCAGATATCTGTACTGGGGTGAATGTATGACATTGTTCTGCATTCTGTCCAACTGTTTGTTTATACCACAATGTTGCCATACTCTCCCCGCATAATCAAGAAATATTTCAGACCATCTCAGATTTCCCCATAGAATAGTACATGCGTGTTATTCAGAACGTGTATAGGCCTTGCATATATCTTGCCAAATACAGGCAATGTCCTTAAATTGAACCCTCTTGTGATAGTTTGGGTCAGCCATTTTATACAATAAAAACCCTGTGTTTGGGCCACAAGCCAGCTGGTATGAAAACCAAATCCTACCAGGCCCCTCAGCAAACTTTGAATCCGACTTACAAAAGCAGCCCAGGAATATACTTTAACACCTTGGCTGCTAGGGGTTTTCCCGCTGGGTGCTGCAGATGCTGCTTCCCCATTGTTCATGACAAAGCCAGCTCGTCATAAGCACAGGGCAGGTAACACCCATGACGAGCTGGCTTTGTCATCAGCACTGAAGGGGTTAAAGTCTGGAAGTTTAAAACCACCTTGTTCGTATGTTAGCTTAATATACCTAAAAGCTCTCCTTGCCCTCCGATAACCCCATATAAAACTGCCTACAGTACTCTCTTGCCGCTTAAAAAAAGACATAGGGACACTTTATGGAATAGTACGAAACGGGTACAGACACTTCGTAAGGAAGTTCATTTTTACTGCATTACACCTCCCCATAATTCTGAGGGGTAGCCTATGCCAAGTACACATATTTGCAACAACTTTTTTAAGCAGTGGCTCGTAGTTTAGAGCGATAACCTCACTAGCATGACAGCTGAGACACTCCAAGATGGGTACCTGTTCTAGTAATTCCTAGAGAAATTGGGGCTGTTTCAGGTTGAAAATTTAAGATCGTCAGCGTCTTATTTAAATATAATTTATAGCCAGAGAAGGAACCGAAGTACTTAGCCTCTTGTGTAATCTCTGCTATAGCTTCCTCTGGTCTCGTGGCGAAAACGGCAATGTCTTCAGCGTATGCAGTTACTTTTAAAACCATACCATTGAGGGACACTGGAGAATATAAGAAATTATTCTGCAAGTTATATATTTAAAACTTGTTTTTAACTCAAAACAATAATTTAACTTCAAACGCATTATATTAAACAAATCCCTTGTTTCTGTACTGTGGCTGGGCCTGAATCTGTAGCTTGTGGCATGGAGGAGCTGGTGGTTGCTGATGTGGTCGGTAAGTACATCTAACAAAAGGTTCAGGGGGAGAGATCAATAGAAGCTATAGTGTCGCACCTATTCAGTTAAAGAAAAAGAACCCGAAAAAAATAGACAGATAAACAATGGTAAACAGTGGATAAAGAAGCCCTGATTAGTCAATATTACTAGTATCAAACAGGGCTGTGGAAATTTTTCAAAAATCTACTTGGCCAAGGGACAAAATGTCACAGAAATCTACTTGTCCTGGGAAGATATTTGCTTGCCCTACCTACTCCATAACTCACTAATGTAGGTTTGCTTGGAGAGAACCTGCACTGAAATCAGTGCAACATACTGTCCGATATATATTTCCAATGCAAGTCCAATTATGCAGTGCAGTCATGCACCCTTAAATGCAACTGTTGTACGGGCTGGTTGTACGGCATGCATGTAGATGCATCATTGTGCACTGCACCCAATTATCATACTGGCATGTGTCAGATTTTTTAATGTAGAAAAATAATACCTAAAGGCAGAGTGCAGACTGGTAATTGACGACATTTCTTGATGAGTCTTTGGCACAGACTGTGTTAAAATATGAACCTGTAGGACAGAAGGGTATTATCCATACTAGTGCCAACTCTTAGATTTCCAGTTTAAAAAATACTCACATGTGGTGCTCTGATCAACATGTGGATGGAAAGAACTGCGCTTCTTGGCAGAGCTTATGAACTGTTCATGGAGCAAACATTACATAGCAGAGGTGCTGTGATTCACTGAGGCAGTATCCACAACTAAACAATACACATGAGGAAATAATGGGCAATTAACTAAATCTCTCCTTTTACACTGCTGGGCAGGTGTGGTGCAATTATATTATTGTGCATTCACTGCTAGATCTTCACATTCTTCTCTCACACAGGAAGTATGTGCAGCACTGGCAGTAGCAGTACATGGTTCTCTTGTGCAAATTACTGGTATAGTAATGGCACCAGCAGAGCACGCTTCCATAACAGAGGTGCAGCTCAGCTATAGATGTGGCAGTTTCTCTCAATAATAATTACAAAGTAGTCACACTTTTTTAAAAAATCCGAGTTCTCTGCCACTTGTCGCTCTCCTTCCAATGTCCCCAGCTCCCCACTGTCCACCCAGGTGTGTCTGTTATCTTCAAGAAAATCGTGCAATTCAGTTGCTGGATGTTGACATGGGAGTTGTAGGAAGCCGTGTGAAATATACAGTTTTAACATTGCAGCAACTTGTTCAATCAGTTTACTTCTTTCAGAAGCTGAGCATTCCAATGGTCACTAAGGGATGATGCTTAGATATTTCAAAATGGGAACATGCATAAAGAAGGCTCAAAGACGGGCACACTGGAAAAACATCCAGTGACAAATTATGTAGAGATAGAAAAACAAACCGTTATTTCGACTTAAGACAAAAATTCACACAGGTGGAAGTCACTTTTCCATGGATCTGGTATGGACTTGTTTTTGCTGCATAATTAGACCTTTCATGCTGCTTTATTACAGTGGCTCTGATTACTTAGCACAGAGCGCTGTGCACGGTGGGGGCTGTTTAGAATAGGTATAGGAGACTAAAAATGCAACCAAATAAAAGGTACACGATAACAGTAACGAGCCCAAAACGTGGACAATAACCCGTTTCTGACATGATTAAATCCTATAAAATTGACACGGACATTAGGCAAGATTGGGAAGTAAAGTGTGGGCACTGTTAAAGTGAGAAGACGTGGAGCGAAGAGGTGGGGGGATTGGAATAAGGAAAAGGCAAGACTGTGAGGGAGGGTATTGGTAAAGGAGGCCTCGTTTGGGTTGCGACGTTTCAATGCCAAGAGTGAACAGTGTGCAATATGCTGCACACACAGCATTGCCTGGATCACAAAGATACTTTCTGTCTGCTGCATTATGTGGCCGTTCTTTTATTCAAACGTAACGTTATTAGTAGAACTCCAGGAAAAAAGATGCAATTAAAAAAGAAATCTATTTACAGCGCATGCATAATCTTGCAAGGCTGGAATTTTCTGAAATCCTGCCAGGTGTTTAAAGTATGATAGTTTTCTCCTTGGCCAGAATGCGACCTCGTCCATAAAAGCAGAGACCAAGTTAAGGTCAATATCTCTCTATGACGAACCTCCTTTCATCGTGTTTCACTCATGATCAACGCTGCACTGATTCCATTGTTAAACTGCAGCAGGTGCCTCATTGATCGGCCGGCATCGCTGGAGAGGCTCCTTCCAACGGTATTGTAAATTATGTTAACCATTCGTTTCACCCTGCGCCACGCTCCTTGAACCCAGCCCATAACATGCAGCATCACAGTTCACACCATAAGGCTGTGACCGCTGCATAAACCAACTGACTCACCGGCCGAGGGATCCGGTGGCATAGTGAAAAGTAATTAAAAGACATACTGCCCGTGCACAATTGCCAAAGACACTCCCCCGCACCGTGGGGGCTAATGTTACACCAGTGTGGGGGTGAGGGGCATACAGTGTGTCTGAGACCGCAACCTGCCGCTCCCGATTCCAGGAAGTGCACCAAAGACGAGTAGAGTGGCCTGCCTTGTACGGATAGCACTGAACAGGGATCAAGCCACTCGGCGGCAGAGAGGCACCGGAAAAAGTTTCTTACCTCTTGGCCCACCCTTGGATTTTCAGCAGCTGTGTTAAGCATGTGGGCAGCACCAGTATGGAGCCCGCACTTTTCACGCAGAACACTGACTTTTGGCTCAAGACTCCCCCAACCATTCACTGGCTAGAGCCAAGTCACGGGTTTACAGCCTCTCCAAGCCTGTGAGCTCCAGAGTGCCTCATCTCGTATTTTTATAGTTATTTAATGTCTACTTGCCCAATGGACTAATTAGACAAATCTTCTTGCCCGTTATAACTATCTACGTGGGTCGGGCGATATGATTCCCTCACCCCTGATCAAAATTTCACATTTATTGCAAATAGTTCTAAAAACAGATATGCTCAAGACAAAAGTGCTGGTGTACATAAAGGGAAACGTATCACAAACCAGCCACATGGCAAACAAAACCATTACATGTTGGGATAAAGGAACAACATAAACATAAATATTGTGTCCCTAATACAATTTGGGCCACAGAGAAGTGTCGACGGCGTCTCGACCGCTGTTTTATTATGCAGTCCTCTTCAGGACAGGAAAATTGCTTGAGCAATGTATATCTTGGAATTAACATTTAGATCTGACCAAATGTTACTTATGGTCATCCATGGGTACTTCGAAAAGCAAAAGATAGCGGGTACGAACACGCTGTGACTACGTTATTTCATAATGTAAGGGCAGTGGCTCCAAAACTTTAACCAACTGCTCGCCTCATTACTAGGCGGTAAGGAAATTTCAAAGAAATGCTCCGCGTTCGTGTCTGCTTCAAAAGCTGACACGGATGAGGCGAGCAGTTAAAGTTTTGGAGCCACTGCCCTGACATTATGAAATAACGTAGTCGCAGCGTGTTCGTACCCGCTATCTTTTGCTTTTCAAAGTACCCATGGATGACCATAAGTAACGTTTGGTCGGAGCTAAATTTTAATTCCAAGATATACATTGCTCAAGCAATTTTCCTGTCCTGAAGATGACTGCATAATACAGCGGTCGAAACGCCGTAGACGCTTCTCTGTGGCCCAAATTGTATTAACCCCTTCCATGCTCATGACGGAACGGTTCCGCCATGAGCGTCGGTTGAGCTGTGCTCATGACGGAACCGTTCCGTCATGAGCCGATAGGCTCATTCGAACCTTCAGCACAGCGCGAAAATTCGCGCCACGCTGAAGGGGTTAAGGACACAATATTTATGTTTATGTTGTTCCTTTATCCCAACATGTAATGGTTTTGTTTGCCATGTCGCTGGTTTGTGATATGTTTCCCTTTATGTACACGAGCACTTTTGTCTTGAGCATATCTGTTTTAGAGCTATTTTTGTACTATGTGCAATAAATTTGAAATTTTGATACTAGTAATATTGCCTAATAAGGGCTTCTTTAACCACTGTTTACCATTGTTTATCTGTCCCTTTTTTTCTGATTCTTTTTCTTTAACTGAATAGGTGTGACACTATAGCTTCGATCTCTCCCTCTAAAGCTTTTGTTAGATGTACTGATTGACTGTCCAGGGTTCGGGGTTTTTGGACGGCCCCTGTGGTTGTTAATCATCGGTGTGGTCGGTAAGGCATCAGTTGATTAGTTTCTCTAATGCCTCAGCCAGATATAAGAGGGATATGGATCTGTACTTGAAGAGCGTGCCTGGGCCATTGAATGGTTCCTTAAACAGGGGCACAATGGTGTTCCATATCTGTTAGTGATAAAGTAGTGCCGATTTGAAGCTTTGTTTATCCATGGTGTCTTGACTTGTTCTCCATTTGCTCTCCAGTTGTTTCTATTGATACTTCATCATCAGTCTGAGTTCCTGTGTGTACCAGCTAGCCTGAAGTCAGCCTCTTGCTGTTGGATAGTGCTTGAGAGGGAGCCAGGGTGTTGGGGCATGCATGGATCCAGCTGTTAAGGTTCTTGATGGCTTTAACAAGGTGCTGGTGAGTTCGGGACGGTGTGGAGGGCGGACATCCCGGGTCAGTCCAATAGCAGTAGATCTGCGGTAGTGTGGGAGGAGTATGCTGAAACTGACCTGGATGTGGTCTATCCAGGTCATAGTTGCTGGCTTGTTGATTGTGATGTTGCTGATTGAGGAGAAAATAGGTGTCTGGCACTGTGTGTTCAGTAATGTGCTGGGTGAAGCCGAGGTTTTCAAGATGTCTAGAAAGGCTGTAGTGTTTGGGTTGGTTTGGTCTTCTAAGTAGAAGTTAAGGGGTCTGATTAATTATAGATAAGTCAAGGGGAAAATCACCAGTTTTATGTGGGCTTCCAGGAAGGCTAGGTTGGCATGGAAAAAGATGAGGCGTGGTCTTGAAAAGGGTGGCTTGGCACTCCTAGACCTAAATCTTTACTGTGTAGCTTTTCAGTTCAAGGTGCTGCATGGCCAACCGAAAATGCAACAGACTGGGAGGTGGGCAAATGGAGCGGTCTGTGATTTGCTGTAGCAATGGTGATATTTGATGAGGATGAAGGTGCTGGTGTTGATGATGAGGGGTGCAATGAAGTCTGTGACGCTGTCAAAATTGGTGCAGGTTTCCAGTGATCTGTATACGAGGGTTCTCTCTAGGGAGAAGTTGGTTATGATGCATGTCTTTAATATGAGGTGTTCCATATAGCTGAAGGGGGCGGGGCGTCCGTGTAGGTGGTGCAGGTGATGGTATCTTTGAGTATAATGGTGACTCTGCCTCTGGGCTTGTGCTGACTGTCTGGGCCTGATCTTGTTACCAGTGGGACTGGCTGTAGCAATATCGGGTGGAGAGGTTGGGCGTAGTCATGTTTCTGTGAGGAAGAGCAGGTCCTGAGCGTCGTCATGCAGTAGGTTCCATATCTGTGTGGCATGTTTAGTGAGTGTGTGTTGAGCAGTATGATGCAAGTGTGGCATACTGTGTGGGGGGTCTGTGTGAGCAGGTGTCTTGTTTGTGTGAGTGAATGGGGTGATGCAAAAGTTGTGGTTTTTGGAATGGGAGAGTGCATAATAACTTGCAGGAGGCAAGTGTGAATGCTTCCACCACGTAGCAGTGTGACGAGCAGCCGGCGAAGTTGAGAACACTGAAGAGTGTTGCAGGGTAGAGGTGGGTAGGACCAGGGTTTCTGGTGCTGGAAGCCGTCCAAGCACGGACAGGTGCAGGGAGATTTCTTTTGGAGTGCCCACTGCACGTCATGTTCACAGTAAGTCTGCAGTGAAGTCATGGCCTATTTGGTCCTGGGAGACGGTAGAAGCCAGGGGGTAGTGGGGGTGTGCAGACAGATCATGGGAAAGTTAAGTCCTCTTGCTTGGCTTCTTCTTTCATATATGGTTTTGGCAGGAAACCAATGATTTCACTTCATGTGGCTGATGGGACATATAGTGATGCTACTTCCTTTGCAGATGGATAATGGAAAATTAAGTCCTCTTGCTTGGCTTCTACTTTTAAAGATGGTTTTAGCAGGAAACCAGTAATGCCATGTCCTGTTCAGATGGATAATGGGAAATGAAGGCCTCATGTTTGGCTTCTTGTTTTAAAGACAGTTTTGGTTAGATACCGAAGCATTGAGTAACCATCACCTCTAGGGCATTCCTGAATAAATCCAGACGTGTTGGAATCCAATGTTTAAAAAAAAAACATTTTATTTAAAGTTTTATATAGCGCTGGCTAGACCCGAAGGTATCAGAGCACTTTTACGTGAGAATCAACAATGTACCAGAAAGTTCAACAAGTACACAATAAAACCCCCCCAAAATAGGAAATGCAATTGGGAGAGGAGAGAGAGAAAAGAAGTGGAGGGGGCAGGGGAGGAGAGAAAGGGAGGAGAAGGGAAGAGATGAAAAGAAGTCTGTCAGAAGACAGAGACCAAAGAGGGAAACCACGACCCATCTCACCTATAGCTAAACCAGTTAGGTCCATCGGTCATCAGACAAAGTTATGTCTCAATACATTGAGAGAGGGGAGAAGGAGAGACCAAAATAGAGGGGGGGTGCGGGAGGAGATGACAGGAGGGACGAAAGGAAGTGCAACAATGTGGTTTAACAGTACTACAGAAAAAGATCAACAATTGCACATTACATCAAGCAATCAGCAATACATTAGAGAAAGGAAGTGGGGGGGTAGGTGAGGTGAGAATAAGGTAAGAGACAACCGTAGAGACGAGAGGAAGTCTGTCTAAAGACCGACTGGGTAGGTGATGATAAAGGAGGGAATCCACGGTCCACCTCCCCTATAGCTAAACCATGTAGCTCCATCGGGCATCAGACAGAGTAGATCGGTCTCAAATGTCAAGGGAATAGGTTCGCAGAAAAACAGGATGGGAGGGAGAAACAGCAGAAAGACTAAGGAAAGTCTGCCCAAAGACCGTCTGGGTAGGTGACGGTCGAGGGGGAAGTCCCAAAACCCATCTCCTCTATAGCTATCAGGTAGCTCCACCGGGCTTTGGCCAAATAGCTAGGTCTCAATGTGAAACATTTAAATAACATGGAGGGCTCTGTAACCACCTTTTGTTACGAAGATGTACACCTCACCTTACATGCTTTCGTTCTCACATCAGCACTGCACCATAACTTCAGAGTGCATACTGTGTCCGGTTCGGTTTGGGAGGCACTAGAAATGCTGGTAGATGGGCCAATGGAGGTTGGGCCACAGGTTTGGAGGACACGTATACACTGGTAGAAGACACCTGGCTGTGAGACCAGTTCTTGCAGGACATTTAGACATAAAAGCATTCTCTTTTGGGACATCATAAGAAGCAGCAGTCCTAACTCCTCATTAACTTTAACTTGTTGGAGGGCTTCCGCTGCCATGTAGTTCATCATCTTGCAGCATTGCTTCAACTTTATTTTGTTTTCCCATCTTCATTCCATTCTCGCTTTACTTTAATATTTGTCAGTTTGGATTCTCTGACACATTGTCTTGATTTGATTTCCTACTTATCATTTCAACTGAATTGAATTATGACTATCGCTCTGGGTGCTTTGGTTCTGGGGTGTACATTCTGAACATTCCTGGATTTTACATCAAGATCTCTTGCGAAGCATTTGATACGTCTAGCGTTTATTGTTTCACACAAGCATCATCCTTACATTTTGTTACATTGAGCTCTTTTTGATTATTTTACCAAATGGTTAAACATGTGTTATAGGGCCTGATGGTAGCTTACTGTGCCTACGAAATCTGTTCAACACCTGCTGCACTCAGTCCATATCTAAACCACAAAATTCCTGACCACGCTACCTGCTTCTCACTCTCTCTCACCTTTTAACTCCATAATCTCCTTAATTAGATGTTTTACCATCTACTCTGCATTCATTATCCCAGAAAGGGGAATCGGCAGGTTAATGTTAGAACTTCCTTATTGCCATCTCTTTAATCCTGGACTACTAACAAAAGCATCTTATGACTTAATATATCAATATTCTAGTTGTGGCTCGCATTTTGTCTTTTTCAGCTTATTTCAGCATTGACTTTGCCTCCGAGTGTTCTACATGAGCTATTTGTCCACTGAGCCGGGTCTGGTGGCTCAGTGGACTAATACGTCCATTACAGGGGCCAAGAGACCTCTTGGTGAACGTGCGCTTTACAAATACACATTTTATGTTATATGTTCTGTTTTGTGAATTGTGAGAGCCTAAGTGTTTATTGCTGCAGACCCTTCTTTGTAATGGGTTGTTTTAGGTGTTATATACCAAGGCATTTTTCTATACATAAATAAGTACTCCTATCGTACTATTTTTATTTTTTCCGTCCATTTACACACTGTGCAAATTTGTCTGCAAAACATCTAAAATGGGAAGTTTCAGAAAAATATTCATAAAACATTTTGTGGGTCATTAACAATTGGTTGCATAAACCAGATATTTTTTCAAAATGCTGCTTCAACTCCTCCCTACTACAGGAACCTCTCAGCCTCAACTGATTTATGAGCTCACGGTTGAGTACCTGCTCCCTGTCAGTGCTGTGCTCTATGCTCAGTCCAGTTTATCTAGTCAACCCCAGCAGGCAAAGATCAGTTGGACTTGCAGATGAGAAATCGGAGAGCAAAAAATATATTTTTTCGATAGCTCTTGCTAAAAGCCTAGTAGTCCTGCAGGACTATCCTGAGGTCTAGCATTATGCAGACACTATTAGGAACAAGCATTTGCAATGCAATAGGTCTCGCATTATTTAAGTTTGAGCTATTAGCATTGTAAATGGCAATTGTTTTTTGCTTTATGCTATATTTTTTTTTTACATAAAAAGCTTCATATAAAATATGTTTTATTAAAGTTATTTATGCAGTATCTAAATTTTGTTTGCATAAAACAGTATAATAATATCTTAGTAAAAAAGTCAAATATTTTAATGGAAATTCACCAAACGTTCATTTATGTGTTGGTTTTGAAAATAGCTAAATTAATAGCTTTGTCATTTACAATGCCAATAGTTATAACTTTCGCAAATGTGACACCTATAGCATTTGCACTCACTGTCACTCTGCACTCACTGTCACTCTGCACTCACTGTCACTCTGCACTCACTGTCACTCTGCACTCACTGTCACTCCGCACTCACTGTCACTCCGCACTCACTGTCACTCCGCACTCACTGTCACTCCGCACTCACTGTCACTCTGCACTCACTGTCACTCTGCACTCACTGTCACTCTGCACTCACTGTCACTCCGCACTCACTGTCACTCTGCACTCACTGTCACTCTGCACTCACTGTCACTCTGCACTCACTGTCACTCTGCACTCACTGTCACTCTGCACTCACTGTCACTCTGCATGCACTCTGCACTCACTGTCACTCTGCACTCACTGCATGCACTCTGCACTCACTGTCACTCTGCACTCACTCTGCACTCACTCTGCACTCACTCTGCACTCACTGTCACTCTGCACTCACTGTCACTCTGCACTCACTGTCACTCTGCACTCACTGTCACTCTGCACTCACTGTCACTCTGCACTCACTGTCACTCTGCACTCACTGTCACTCTGCACTCACTGTCACTCTGCACTCACTGTCACTCTGCACTCACTGTCACTCTGCACTCACTGTCACTCTGCACTCACTGTCACTCTGCACTCACTGTCACTCTGCACTCACTGTCACTCTGCACTCACTGTCACTCTGCACTCACTGTCACTCTGCACTCACTGTCACTCTGCACTCACTGTCACTCTGCACTCACTGTCACTCTGCACTCACTGTCACTCTGCACTCACTGTCACTCTGCACTCACTGTCACTCTGCACGCACTCTGCACTCACTGTCACTCTGCACTCACTCTGCACTCACTCTGCACTCACTGTCACTCTGCACTCACTCTGCACTCACTCTGCACTCACTCTGCACTCACTCTGCACTCACTCTGCACTCACTCTGCACTCACTCTGCACTCACTCTGCACTCACTCTGCACTCACTCTGCACTCACTCTGCACTCACTCTGCACTCACTGTCACTCTGCACTCACTGTCACTCTGCACTCACTGTCACTCTGCACTCACTGTCACTCTGCACTCACTGTCACTCTGCACTCACTGTCACTCTGCACTCACTGTCACTCTGCATGCACTCTGCACTCACTGTCACTCTGCACTCACTGCATGCACTCTGCACTCACTGTCACTCTGCACTCACTCTGCACTCACTCTGCACTCACTGTCACTCTGCACTCACTGTCACTCTGCACTCACTGTCACTCTGCACTCACTGTCACTCTGCACTCACTGTCACTCTGCACTCACTGTCACTCTGCACTCACTGTCACTCTGCACTCACTGTCACTCTGCACTCACTGTCACTCCGCACTCACTGTCACTCCGCACTCACTGTCACTCCGCACTCACTGTCACTCTGCACTCACTGTCACTCTGCACTCACTGTCACTCTGCACTCACTGTCACTCCGCACTCACTGTCACTCCGCACTCACTGTCACTCCGCACTCACTGTCACTCCGCACTCACTGTCACTCCGCACTCACTGTCACTCCGCACTCACTGTCACTCTGCACTCACTGTCACTCTGCACTCACTGTCACTCTGCACTCACTGTCACTCTGCACTCACTGTCACTCTGCACTCACTGTCACTCTGCACTCACTGTCACTCTGCACTCACTGTCACTCTGCACTCACTGTCACTCTGCACTCACTGTCACTCTGCACTCACTGTCACTCTGCACTCACTGTCACTCTGCACTCACTGTCACTCTGCACGCACTCTGCACTCACTGTCACTCTGCACTCACTCTGCACTCACTCTGCACTCACTGTCACTCTGCACTCACTCTGCACTCACTCTGCACTCACTCTGCACTCACTCTGCACTCACTGTCACTCTGCACGCACTCTGCACTCACTGTCACTCCGCACTCACTGTCACTCTGCACGCACTCTGCACTCACTGTCACTCTGCACTCACTGTCACTCTGCACTCACTGTCACTCTGCACTCACTGTCACTCTGCACTCACTGTCACTCTGCACTCACTGTCACTCTGCACTCACTGTCACTCTGCACTCACTGTCACTCTGCACTCACTGTCACTCTGCACTCACTGTCACTCTGCACTCACTGTCACTCTGCACTCACTGTCACTCTGCACTCACTGTCACTCTGCACTCACTGTCACTCTGCACTCACTGTCACTCTGCACTCACTGTCACTCTGCATGCACTCTGCACTCACTGTCACTCTGCACTCACTGTCACTCTGCACTCACTGTCACTCTGCATGCACTCTGCACTCACTGTCACTCTGCACTCACTCTGCACTCACTCTGCACTCACTGTCACTCTGCACTCACTGTCACTCTGCACTCACTGTCACTCTGCACTCACTGTCACTCTGCATGCACTCTGCACTCACTGTCACTCTGCACTCACTGTCACTCTGCACTCACTCTGCACTCACTCTGCACTCACTGTCACTCTGCACTCACTGTCACTCTGCACTCACTGTCACTCTGCACTCACTGTCACTCTGCACTCACTGTCACTCTGCACTCACTGTCACTCTGCACTCACTGTCACTCTGCACTCACTGTCACTCTGCACTCACTGTCACTCTGCACTCACTGTCACTCTGCACTCACTGTCACTCTGCACTCACTGTCACTCTGCACTCACTGTCACTCTGCACTCACTGTCACTCTGCACTCACTGTCACTCTGCACTCACTGTCACTCTGCACTCACTGTCACTCTGCACTCACTGTCACTCTGCACTCACTGTCACTCTGCACTCACTGTCACTCTGCACTCACTGTCACTCTGCACTCACTGTCACTCTGCACTCACTGTCACTCTGCACTCACTGTCACTCTGCACTCACTGTCACTCTGCACTCACTGTCACTCTGCACTCACTGTCACTCTGCACTCACTGTCACTCTGCACTCACTGTCACTCCGCACTCACTGTCACTCTGCACGCACTCTGCACTCACTGTCACTCTGCACTCACTGTCACTCTGCACTCACTGTCACTCTGCACTCACTGTCACTCTGCACTCACTGTCACTCTGCATGCACTCTGCACTCACTGTCACTCTGCACTCACTCTGCACTCACTGTCACTCTGCACTCACTCTGCACTCACTGTCACTCTGCACTCACTCTGCACTCACTGTCACTCCGCACTCACTGTCACTCTGCACTCACTGTCACTCTGCACTCACTGTCACTCTGCACTCACTGTCACTCTGCACTCACTGTCACTCTGCACTCACTGTCACTCTGCACTCACTGTCACTCTGCACTCACTGTCACTCTGCACTCACTGTCACTCTGCACGCACTGTCACTCTGCACGCACTCTGCACTCACTGTCACTCTGCACTCACTCTGCACTCACTGTCACTCTGCACTCACTCTGCACTCACTGTCACTCTGCACTCACTCTGCACTCACTGTCACTCTGCACTCACTGTCACTCTGCACTCACTCTGCACTCACTGTCACTCCGCACTCACTGTCACTCTGCACTCACTGTCACTCTGCACTCACTGTCACTCTGCACTCACTGTCACTCTGCACTCACTGTCACTCTGCACTCACTGTCACTCTGCACTCACTGTCACTCTGCACTCACTGTCACTCTGCACTCACTGTCACTCTGCACTCACTGTCACTCTGCACTCACTGTCACTCTGCACTCACTGTCACTCTGCACTCACTGTCACTCTGCACTCACTGTCACTCTGCACTCACTGTCACTCTGCACTCACTGTCACTCTGCACTCACTGTCACTCTGCACTCACTGTCACTCTGCACTCACTGTCACTCTGCACTCACTGTCACTCTGCACTCACTGTCACTCTGCACGCACTGTCACTCTGCACGCACTCTGCACTCACTGTCACTCTGCACTCACTCTGCACTCACTCTGCACTCACTGTCACTCTGCACTCACTGTCACTCTGCACTCACTGTCACTCTGCACTCACTGTCACTCTGCACTCACTGTCACTCTGCACTCACTGTCACTCTGCACTCACTCTGCACTCACTGTCACTCTGCACTCACTCTGCACTCACTGTCACTCTGCACTCACTCTGCACTCACTGTCACTCTGCACTCACTCTGCACTCACTGTCACTCTGCACTCACTGTCACTCTGCACTCACTGTCACTCTGCACTCACTGTCACTCTGCACTCACTGTCACTCTGCACTCACTGTCACTCTGCACTCACTGTCACTCTGCACTCACTGTCACTCTGCACTCACTGTCACTCTGCACTCACTGTCACTCTGCACTCACTGTCACTCTGCATGCACTCTGCACTCACTGTCACTCTGCACTCACTGCATGCACTCTGCACTCACTGTCACTCTGCACTCACTCTGCACTCACTCTGCACTCACTGTCACTCTGCACTCACTGTCACTCTGCACTCACTGTCACTCTGCACTCACTGTCACTCTGCACTCACTGTCACTCTGCACGCACTGTCACTCTGCACGCACTCTGCACGCACTGTCACTCTGCACTCACTCTGCACTCACTGTCACTCTGCACTCACTCTGCACTCACTGTCACTCTGCACTCACTCTGCACTCACTGTCACTCTGCACTCACTGTCACTCTGCACTCACTGTCACTCTGCACTCACTGTCACTCCGCACTCACTGTCACTCCGCACTCACTGTCACTCCGCACTCACTGTCACTCCGCACTCACTGTCACTCCGCACTCACTGTCACTCCGCACTCACTGTCACTCTGCACTCACTCTGCACTCACTGTCACTCTGCACGCACTCTGCACTCACTGTCACTCTGCACGCACTCTGCACTCACTGTCACTCTGCACTCACTGTCACTCTGCACTCACTGTCACTCTGCACTCACTGTCACTCTGCATGCACTCTGCACTCACTGTCACTCTGCACTCACTCTGCACTCACTGTCACTCTGCACTCACTCTGCACTCACTGTCACTCTGCACTCACTGTCACTCTGCACTCACTGTCACTCTGCACTCACTGTCACTCTGCACGCACTGTCACTCTGCACGCACTCTGCACTCACTGTCACTCTGCACTCACTCTGCACTCACTCTGCACTCACTGTCACTCTGCACTCACTGTCACTCTGCACTCACTGTCACTCTGCACTCACTGTCACTCTGCACTCACTGTCACTCTGCACGCACTCTGTACGCACTGTCACTCTGCACGCACTGTCATTCTGCACGCACTGTCATTCTGCACGCACTCAGTATTCAGCTTGAGAGACTTGAGTTGCCCTCACGGCATCGTCCATACTCACAATGAACATTAACATGAATTAATCAATGCAAGTTATTTGTTTGTTGTTTGTTTGTAATCATTGAGTAACTTAACCATTGTTGCATCTTTGCCATCAATACAATCATTTTTCTACAATTAGCTTTATATAAATTAGCACCTTCACTATCACTGCGCCGTTCCGCCGTTTCAATTGATCAAATATGCACTTGGCACCTAGCAACTAACTGTGACAGACCCACAGTATAAACTTTGTTCCATCCTTGAAGATGGCGGATTTCTTCCCTTGATTTATCTAGTTATCTGCAAGGAATATGACCCCACTCCAAGATGGCGGCCAAAACCGGTAGTCCTACTACCCTTTCCCCCAATTGGAGGCACGCATATCTGGCGTCTCATTCAGTATGCTCGTAGTATCTGTGATCCGGCAGTATACACATGGGCATCATTCCCCACGGAGTAAGCAATTACGGCGGACTCCCGCTTTCGTTTTGCGCCGGCCTGCGACCAGGAAGTCCGGCAGGCCGGGCGGGACAACCGGAAGTAGGAGGGCGGGAGCCTACCCCGCCTCCCACGGAAGAGCCGCGATTGTTTGGCGCACCGGAGCAGGCAGGAGCCTACCCTGCGCCCCGGTGCCGAAGAAGAGTCTTGCTGCCGGTGGGAGCCGCTGCACTGAGGATGCCGGTGAGTGGGGCTTCGCCTTGTTGGGGGGGTGGGGGGGCATCTGTGTGCGCGCGCGCGGCGGCGGACTGTGTATGTGTGTGAGCGTGCATGTGTGTGTGTATGTGTCCTGGAGTCTGTGTGTATGCGTGTGTGTGACGGGGGGGCGGGGGTTGCCTGTCTGGGTGCCTGCGTGTCTGTGGAAGTGTAAATGCGTGTGCGTGTGTGTGGAGCCGAGAGGAGAGGGGCTGGTGTGTGTGGAGGGGTCTCTGTGTATGCGTGTAGGTGACGGGGGTGTGCCTGTGTATGCGTGTGTATGTGCGCATGCGTGAGTGCTCTGTATGCGTGTGGCTGTGATGTGCGCATGCGTGAATGTTGACGCGCGTGCACGCAGCTCAATCCACGCTCGTCACAGTTTTGTGTCCCTCATTCCCCCGTGTCAGCCGACTATAAGTCTCCGCCCTGGACGCATCCTTCGGATGCGAATTCCAGGGCGAGACCTAAAAAGGACTATTGGAACCTTTTTGACTTTCTGTAGTTTCCAATCCTTTCTCTAGCAAATCGGCAGCAAATAGGGCTCCAGAGAGTATCTAGAGGTCTAAACCTTATGATGTCACCAAGATTATCTAAGGATGTGTTGTCTCTCTCCCATTGCCCACTGCCTTTTGGTGTGTTGATGCCCATGAATACTCACGTTTAACATTGAGCGTCACATCCATCACTGCCCGACTATTTCCAGCAGATACTTCGCATCGGAGCGTTTTCTGGTTATTCCGCCATGACACAGTGGTGTGCAAACTTTGTCGAGTCAAAACAGCTGATGTATCCAGCTGTATTTCCGTAGAAATCAAACCCCCCTCTGGAACACCATGCGTCCGTCCACTGCAGCAATATACTGTTGTCCGGACAGAAATATGGAGTGATACAGTTTAGAGTTATGGAACTGCTGTCTGTGATGTTTGCTGGGACAATTATCTCTGGGCTTACTGGGTCATCTAGGAAGACAAAAAAGGAAAAACATAAAGTTACATTGACAATGATATTCGTTCCTTCTGATCTTGTGGAAGTTGTATTATCTGTTCCATGCAACTCTTATGCAAATAAGATGATCAGAAAGGAACAATCAAAATGTATGGAATAAATCTCAATGTGCATGATCTTGGACTTCCTGCATGACTTGGTCATGTTCTGTAGGACACAGTCCTGGATTGTATCCAGTAAGTGCCAATAAGAGCCAATATAATCGAACTCGTGTCCTAGAAAGGGCCTTTGAATGTCTTACAAGTACAACAGTAATGCTGCTAACCTTTTGTTCGGTTCCTCTATTTCAAAAGCAAATTTGGTGGACATTTTAGTCAAGTAGGTACCTTTCTATCAAACTTGGCCAGATATGGCCTCTTATGGTTCACTACTACAATCCTTTTTCATGTGTGTTGCATATTATACATTTCAGTAACAAATCCATAAAAAGCATAACCTCCTCAAAAGGTTTATGTAATCTCAAAATGCAATTTATAAATTCCCCACAGAAATGCAACATCTGCAATTTTTTGCTAACCCCAAGGCTGCACTTCTGCAGACTGAATTTAAGGAAAGACACTATCCCAATTATATTCAATTTGTGTAATGTTTGCACAATCCCCATAATACATTTTATAGTTCTCAGAATAGTTTAGCTTATTTCTTACAACGGTGAAATAAGTTGGCACTTTTTATTTAAAAGTACAGCTACTTTTAAGAGTTTTTCTAAGGATGTTCTTGCTTGTTAAAAGGTTGTAAATTATTTATGTTATTATTATTGAATATAGTCTGAAAGGTGTCGCTGAGTTTTAATAAGTTTGCAATTGTTTTCTTAAGATTACATAGAATTTTAAAAACATGTTGGCTGGCATAAGTTCGGCTACAATTGATGCTTAAATATGTAACAAAGTTTATAAATCAAAAAAGGTGAGCTTGAGCAAAGAAAGGATTCAAAACAATATTCCAAATTACATAAGCCGGTCCATGAGGAATATACATTAACTTGCTCTACTGGCCAGTAGACTCAGAACCCCCTCTTTCAACAGTTTTAAATATTCATCAACCAGGCCATGGGGGCTTAAGTCATTGCCATCACTGAGAAAAGGGCTGGGTCTCTCTCATAATATCAGGCTAGTTTCTACTGACTTTTCTTCCTCTGTGCTAAACTGTTTCCTGCTGCAGTTAGTTGTGGAGGATGTGAGGCCTGCACAAGTAATAGGTGCACAAATTCTCCTTACTGGGAACCAAGCACCCTTACTACTTGAAGAAAACGTTTTGTCTACACTCCCTAAAGACCCTTGCACTCACGAACGGCCAACCTTCTGAAGGTCCCTCGCACAATAAGTCTCCTGGGGTGACAGAAGATTCGTTGTTGCTACTGCTAAACTATGGAACATTTTTCCCATGCACATCAAAACATGTCCATCTTCTTGCCTTCAGGAAACTCGTAAAGATGTGGCTTTTTAATCAGTAAGCTTCCGCCACTGGTTCGTCCTCTAAATAGTCCAGAGCGCTGAGACACCCAAGGGTATTTGTGTGCTCTACAAATAGCCTAAATAAATAAGCACCCCATGTAGCACTTGATTGTCTCGGGATAACAAAACAGACCAGTCCATGGTCTACTCAGGGAAGGTGTTGGGCGCTAGTAATCACCAATCACTAGCATGCAATATTAATACTCCACAAATGATTGTCCAGTCAATGCGTCTTCTTTGAAAACGGAGAAGTACACTTATTGCACACACATTGCTATATACTATGCATTAATTTACAAATGTATAAATCAGACCGATTGAAATCTTTGGGTGACATTCCAAAATCACATCTGACCACTACTAAGCCACAGCCCCAAAAAATTCATAGTACTCCCCTACACCCATACCAGATACAATATGTCAACATAGAAACGGTATCACTTTAAATTAACCACGCTTATTAGCCTTGTCAAAGGGCATTCCAACAATATAAGGCTTTATCAAAGGTCACCACACCAATGTTTAATAACTTTTTCACTTTTGTCAAGGGATCATTCCAACAATAATATAAGCAAAACCTATTAGCTTTGTGAAGAGTCACCAAATTAAAAGAGCAGGGGCCACTTGTTTAAAAAACCCATGTTATTAAAAACAATATCCATATCTAAATGAAATCGTTATTAAAGTATTGGGATTTTTATCAAGTTACTATCAATAATATAGTATCAATAAAGCATATAACATGGGGATAAGTCTTACTGACACACTTTTGAGCCCAGAAAATACAGCCATAAAATCATACTCTAGTGGGCACTGCACTCAGTTGAGAGAACAAAACTCTCAGACTTGGAAAGGCTTTAAAAGTCATTGTTAAAAGCCTGGAGGTCATAGATTATGACCCAGGAAACGTAGGGTCACTTTCCTAAAGTTAATCAAAGGTGTGCTGCTGCCTTGCAGCCCCCAAGCACTTCCGTAAGCATGCTGGTGGTGCCCCTGCTTTCCTCATGGAATCACCAAAGGCAGGAAAGTATGCAGATCAGCCTCTCTCGAGACATAATGGGGCAATCTCAGACTGCAAGCCGTGGCTATTATAAGACGCGGTGTGTCCATTGGGGCGTAGCCCCACTAAGCCACATGGACCCACCGTCAAGCACGCTACATACATAATTTGTAATGCTCATCCTGTCTCGCTGAATATTATACGCGTAGCGACTGCTGCTAGTACCGGGACACGCTCGACTCAATCCGGAGTGTGCCGTGGGGTGGGGCTGGGCTGCGGCAGCTTGAGACACATGATGTAAATAGGTCAGTAAGTCACTGCTTTTGTCAGAGAACCTTTTGTTACTTGCAGTTTGTAAGTGAATATACTAACATACAACAGTGAGCTATTAAGTGTCATCAAAGAGCTGCATGCAAACTGCAAGAAAAAAATGGAAGCGTTTTTTTCCACAGTCTTTGCGTGATTACCCTAGTGTTTCAAAAATGTATCTTTTTATTTTCAGCACCTGGTAAAGCCTGACAACCTGAAACATTACCAAAATTTGGGACACTTTGTTTGTGAAGAACAAGAGGCCCCAACCTCCTCTTTCACCCCGGCTACGACCCAGCAAACACCAGTGTTAAAGGTAAGGAAACTGATGCTATATTTTACATGGGAGTTAGGGGCTATGTATGTGGTCACTCTCTGTCCTCCAGCAGTTTCTGTTTCAGTGCCTCCAGCAACCACTATGGCACAGAGGCAGCAGGCAGTAAGGCTGTATTTTTAGCAGTCATTTTGTGCAAAGGGGAGCTGTTGGAGATTTATTGTGATTCTGCACAAGATATATGTATTTGTACTTGAATTTGATATTATTGCACCTCAACTTATACGTTGTACTTTGATTGACAGGTTTATATTGGTACGGCCAGCATCGACATCATGAATACAGTACAAGAGCTGATTACAAGGTCATTCCAGGCACGGCCACTTGAAGAGAAACTACATTTAAAGCAATTAGGACCTCATCAGCCTGACCTAAACCTACAAAAAACTTCCCAGAACAGAGGAAAAATGTCCAAATATACATTCTCAAACGCCTGGTACACAAAAGCTGATTGGCTTACAGGGTGCCCTTTAAGAAATTCTTTGTTCTGCTTCCCCTGCTTGTTGTTTGGTGGTGAGTTTTCTTGGACAAATCAAGGAATAACCGACTTGGAGCATTTGTCGGAAAAGATAGAGAAGCATGCATGCACAAGAAAGCATTTGGAAAACCTGACGAGACTGGGAATGTTGGGTGAAGACGCACTGATTGAGCACCAGATAAACGATGCATACCGCAACACAATACAGAAACACAATGAAGCCGTTGATAGGAACAGACAGATTCTATCCAAAATAATTGATTGCATTCGTTTCTGTGGTGCTTTCGAACTGGCATTACAAGGCCATGATGAATCAGAAAGTTCCTCAAACCCTGGGATCTTCAGAGGCCTTGTGGATTTAATAGCAAGCATAGACAAGGAATTGGAAATGCATTTAGCAAGTGCTACAGTCTTTAAGGGCACCTCTAAAACTATACAAAATGAACTACTTGAGTGTATGCTCGAAATTATGAGAAGCCATATTGTGCAAGAGTTGCAAAACACGGACTTTGTGGCTATTCAGGCTTATGAGACCACTGATGTTTCCACTAAAACACAGTCCGTATTACTGTTTCGGTACCTTGACAATGACAGAGAAGTTGTTGAGAGGTTCTATGGCTTCACACATGTAAGAGACTCTGGTGCAGAAAACATTGCTGCAGCTATACTGTGTGAACTGAACTTAATTTTTCCAGAGCTGCCTCAAAAACAAAAACTTATTGCACAAAGCTATGACGGTGCGTCCGTAATGAGTGGAAGCCTTAGTGGAGTACAGAAAAGAATTCAAGATGTGTACCCTAATGCTCATTATGTGCACTGTTACGCCCACCAACTTAATCTTATTATGCAACAGGCAGTATCCAAGATCAGAGAGACACGAGTTTTCTTTTACGATGTAAGAGGCATGGCAGCATTCTTCTCATGTTCGCCCCAAAGAACTGAAGCATTTGATGAGATTGTGGACAAAAGCGTTCCAAGGGGATCCTCAACTCGTTGGAACTTTAACATCCGTACAGTCAACCTAATCTACGAACATAGGGAGGACCTTGAGAAATGTTTTGCTGCCATAGAAGCCAAAGATGAGTTTGATATCCAAAGTAAGACTGGAGCCCGTCGCTTTGCTAGAGCACTACAAGACAGAGAGTTTCAGTTCTTACTGTTTTTGTTTCATGATATAATGGTTGCTGTCGACCTGTTATACAATCAGTTACAAGCACGAGATATAGATACTGTCAAAGTGAAAGAATGTACCTCTATGTTTGTACAAAGCATAAGCAAAGTGAGAGATGGGGTTGACCATTTAGACTGTAAACTGCCAGAGCATTCTACTTTTGCAAACCGCAGGGAAAACATCACCACTATGGTCCGAATTGCAAAGGAGATATGTGACATTGTAATTGTGCAGGCCCAAGAACGTTTTTCTTTCACTAAACATTTGGTAAGTGCCACATTATTGCAAAGTGAAGAGTTTGCAAAATATGATGAATCCTTCCCGGAGCATGCTCTGAATGAGGCTGTGGAAGCTTATCCTATGCTCAACAAAGAGCAGTTGTGGAATGAGTTGACTGTATTGTACGCAATGCCTGTGTACCGGAAGGCCACAAGTGCTTTGACTTTGCTGGCTTTAATACATAAACTTCATATGGAAACGTCACTTACAGAGACAGTGACTTTACTAAAAATTGTCATTACAACTCCTATTACAACATCAGAGTCTGAACAATGTTTTTCATCCTTAAAGAGGATTAAGACATTGCTGAGCGACACCATGCTTGAGGAAAGACTCAATACTTTGGCAATGCTCTCTGTTGAGAGCAAGCTAGTTAAAAAAATCCCGGACTTTAACATTAAAGTTATTGACAAGTTTGCTGCTCTTAAAGAGAGACGTGCTGATTTCATGTACAAAAAGTGAAAAATGTTGAATGCTGGTACTTTGCGACCAGTTTAGTTGTTTGTTAAATAAACATCTGTGAGTGAGGTACTCAGAAATGCATTCTATCTCAAAGTCTGTTATGAAGCTCTGTGGTTATACTGAAATGAGCAGCTACCTTGTTATGACCTCCTTATTAATGTAATAACTGCACTTTCACAATTACTTTATAAACCATCCTGCTTTCTCAAATTTGCTTGAAAATACACAATTTTTCTTCACTTATTTTGTCAAAATTTTCTCAGGCAAGAGCACCCCAATCCCCCCCACCCCCCCACAACTTAAACTTCCCTTATGGTGGTTCGGGCTCGCTCGCAAACGTGCAGTATGCCAATTATTTTACGCCCACCACTTTCAAATGTTACCAGCCGTCCCTGTATTTTATTAGTGGCTTTGGCCACATTCTTTCTATGCATGCGGCCTTGCGCTGCTCAGCCTTCTTTCTTTTTCTTTCAGAGGTGCCTGGTCCTACTCCAAGGCATATCCCATGTTGGGGGCAGTGTGGGGTAGCTGAAAGCAGAGCAACTTGTCTTGAGCTCCCACCGGCAGTATTTGGTTGTGCCTCCCTTGCTCCTGTGTTTGGGTCCACGGGATGGGGTCTTTGTTTTTGGGACTCTGGCATTTGGTCCCAGCCCCATGGAAGTTGTGCTGACTGAGGGATGAGGCCCAAGGACTCGTGTCCCCACCCCTCCACTTAGAAAATTAATTAAATTAACCTTGCACCAACCCCTGGACACTGGTCCACATCAGGGGTAAATTTAGGAAGCACTGATTGAGTCACATGCTCCTTTTTTCACTCCAGGGGTCAAAAGTCACAATCTTGCTTGTGCTCTCTCTCATAAACATGGTAATATTGGTTAATGCCCCACTGGCATGTAGTCTTTGAAGTCCTTAGTAAAGTGATACTACAGGTACCCAGGCCCTATAAATTAAATACTGGTGGGCCTGGAGCAGTGATTGTTCCACCCACTTAAGTGGCCCTCTAACCATAGCTTAGGCCTGCAATTGCGGAGGCTGTGTGTGCAGTTTACTCTGACATTTTGACCTGCCAATATAGCCCATAAGAGAGGGCCAAATCTTCCTTTTTAATACATATAAGTCGTGCTTAGGCCAGGCCCTGGACAGCCTAGGGGCTGGGTGCAATGTATTTAAAAATCAGGATATGTACTTAAGTTTTACATGCCTTGGTAGTAAACTTTTGTTTTCACTACTGCAAGACCTATCTCTCCCATAGGATAACATTAGAATTGCCTTATTATAATTTACAAGCATAATTTCCCAATGGTAAGAGCTGATTCTTTCAAGTTTGGTGTGTCTGGAATCACAACTTGAATTCCTACCTTGTAGTGGAGTTGGATTTTAAATTGCAATGCTGAAAATGCCACTTTTAGAAAGTTGGCATTTTCTCACCGTAGCCATTTGCTGCCTGTCTCTGATCACATGTCTGGGGTGGTTTTTAGGTCTCGGGCCTAGCGTCGCACTGCAAAAGAATTGTGGGGCGGAGCCCAAGGTTTAATGTTTTGGCTACAATGGGGTTTGAACCTGCCCGTTTCTCCCTTGGCTGGCTTCCTAAACGGAAGCCAGCCATTGGAGGAAAGGGGTGTCACTCTGTTCAAGCATCGTCTTTTTGTGATTCGGGGGCGTGTTTTTAAGCTGTGATGTCATCCGTCACTCAACTGCAAAAAAACACCCCCTGCCCCCACCCATACCCCCCCCCCCCCCCCGAATCGCGAAAATGTCGGAGCTTTGCGGCAGCCATTCCAGGCTGACTGCTGCCGCGAGAAGTTGCCGAGTGCTCGTGAACAAAGAGGCTCTTCCTTAATTGGTCGCATTTATTACTGCCCGAGGCCGTCATCAAAAGGCCTGAATCACCGTGGGCCCTGTCCCACTGTGGGAAGACGTGAGAGTAATTTCTTCCCCCGTGTTGTGCCCCAGAAAGATCGCTGCTACAAAGTGTGTGGACGAAGCGGGTTCGCTGTCCCGCCATGAAGAAGTGGCACTCTCTGTCCCAGAAGACCACGGGTATCCCCAAATCGGCTGTGGCCAGTTAATCGTTTCACCAAAGAAAAATGCAAGGGATTCTGGCAAGTTTATCTCATGGTGCTTCAAGAAGTAAATATCAAAAAAGGAAACTGGAAAGTGTGCTGTCCAGCAGTGTCCCTGGCCCCACCCACCACATCCTTTTTCTGAAACCCGGGCACCATACAGCAGCTGTCCTGTGTACAAACCCTGACGTTTGGAAGCCTCGGCTACAACACAAATGTTCTGTGCACCGCTCTGTGTTGCTCCTTGGAGGTAAATTATTAATATTAAAGGATACCTCCGAATCTAAAACTCATGGGTTCTGGTTATGTAAACTGAACTGAAAGCCCCCACGCTTTCCACCAAGTCTAAACAATGAACAAACGCTGCAATCACAGAAAACTAAGCACAACCTGTCAACCAAACGCCCTTCAGTTTGATGGCTTTCCCAGATCTGAAGGAGAGGGCGCCCGAATAGAACACCTTCTTAAAGTGCCATGAGACTGGTGGTTGCTGCTTTACAAATGTGAATAAGGTACACAACATAAAGGGGCAGCGCACTGAAGCACAGACTTCATCCCAATAGTTTAATAAATGCTGCCTAGTACAGTAAGCTGGCCACACTGTAAGGCTTCTCTGCGCTGTAACTATGCCACTAATCCTCGCAGCATGGATAATGTTTTCATCGACTAAGCCGAGTTAACCGTAAAATTCAAAACTGCGACCAGCTGGTTGTACACACATCTCTGCTAGTTCATGACGTTGATGAGAAGTAAGTCTAAGCTGGGCTTTTCTAGGTGTGCTGCACAGACCCAGGGCACTATCATGAATGCCCCCTGCCCCCGGAGACAGCTACCTTCCTTTTCTGATAAGAAAACGGTGATTTCAGCTTCCCATCTGTCTAAGCAGAATGAACGAATAATTGAAGACACTTATATAGCACCTAAATTTGGACTAAATGCCTTCTAGGCTCCTCCTAGTAGAAAGAAATTGTACTGCACGCTGCTTCCCTTTACGCATAGCCTAGTCTGTAGGTGGATGAACAGACAACATATGTATCCTTCATAGCGCTTCGAACTGAATTGCTTTTAGGCGTGTCATGCGTAAAAAGCTAAAACACCGGTTCGCACCGGAATGAACAGCACAGTACCACAAAGTGAAGCACATCTGTGCACTTCCAGTCCCAAAACACTATCTCTCCCCTTTACATACACCCCCTGCCTGCAGCAGGATGAACAGATGAATGAGCACCAACTGCACAGTTTACTTCTAGCACAAAGTGAAACTTGAGCAGCACAGCGCTGCAGACAGAGATCGGCTTCTAGGCGCTTTCGGTCTGAAGCAGAGGCTCACCTGTCTGCAGCAGGCCCTCCCGGTGCTCCAGGTAGCCCACCTCGTCGCAGTAGTTTGCAGTCCAGCCTCTGGCTGTCCCAGGTGAGGGCGAGGGAGCGCGAAAGACTGCAGAGACAGATGCAGCAAACAATCGGATCTTACAGCGGCTGTGAGTATCAGACTCACCTGGAGGGTCTGAGCGCCCCAGGAGAGGGGTTCCTGGGCCAGGACCAGCACCTGTGGAAGGCTCGCCCACCTCAGGACCCTGGAGAGCAATGTCTTCTGTTTAAGAGCCTGATGTGATCTAGGATTAGTTCCCAGAAAGCAAACATCAGTGAGGCACTCAAACTAAATTTCCCACCACGCAAAGGGATTTGACAGACTACCCAAAGGATCCTGGGAATAAGTACTTTTGCACTGGCATCCGGGGCTGGGGGTCTTCCGCTTGTGTGCATGGTCGAACTTTAAGGACTTACGGTTAGACAAAGACTGACAATTGTGGCCGAGGTCGTCGCTTTCTCTAAGGGCTGCGGGGGTGGGATTATATGCCCTGACGGGAGAGGTACTGATTGACCCTCACAGTACGGTGTCCTAAAGGGACGGACAAATGTGCACTAGTTCGATCGAGGGTTGTCCTTTCCCTTGGTAATCCCCGCTTTCTTGTCTATTGGCCTCCTTCTCCTACTACTCCCCTTTCCTTACTTTGTGCACCCTTCTTCCTCCAGTGCCATGTCTCCCCACACCTGAGAAGTTCCTTGTTAAACCCTCGTCTATTTCTAGAAGACCCACTGTGCCTCAAACCGCAGCCAACTTTGGAACGCACTTCTCAATCTCCCACACTTCTCATGTACCATTTTATATACCCAATGTCTGTTGTCCATTCTATGTCCTGTTTAATCACGGCGTTTACCCCTGCCTTTTTTGGTGTCACTTTTCTCGCTCGTCGATTTCCCGTCTCCCCACTTAAAGGGTGTCCTCTTTTGTCATTGCCACACCCTCAATGTTGGTGTGGCTCTGAACCCCTGAATCACCCCTCATTCAAGCTGGACCCCTTAGCACATGAAGCTGGGTCCCATGGTGGGCTCCTGGGTTCTGTTCCACGGTGCTGGGACATACTTTAAAAACCCTGCCCAGTGGTACGTCTGCAGCCTCGCCCCTTCTTTCTCTGCCTGACACACTCCCGCAGGGACCATTGCTGCATGACACTGCTACTGACCGCTGCCAGCTCCTAATGTGCGTCATTTTCATTTACATTTAACAGCCCCGACCAGAGCCCTCAATGACTCACCCATCAAATGGCTTCATTTGAATGTTTCTTGGCTGTATCGGTCAGTTGCCTTATACATCAACGTGTCCGTATATGTTGCAGAAGGCACAGCTATTTAATAGCCCCACCTGCACGGGTGAGTGAGTATGTGTACTCAGAGTAGAGAACAGCTATGGTAAGTCAAGATTTCTGCTCTGGATGACAGGAAAGTCAGTGTGTGTGTGTGTGGGGGGGTTCCGTCTGTGTGTGGGTTCCGTGTGTGTGTGGGTTCTGTCTGTGTGTGTGTGGGGGGGGGGGCGGGGTGTGTGTGTGGGGGGGCGTTCTGTGTGTGTGTGGGGGGTGTTCTGTGTGTTGGGGGGGTTCTGTGTGTGGGGGGGGGGGTGGCTCTGTGTGTGGGTGCATGTGGCTCTGTGTGGGTGCAAATGCAATAGGTCTCGCATTTGTGAGATTAAGCTATTGGCATTGTA
The DNA here is from genome assembly GCF_964263255.1 of Lissotriton vulgaris. NCBI lineage: Eukaryota > Metazoa > Chordata > Amphibia > Caudata > Salamandridae > Lissotriton > Lissotriton vulgaris. Next base: position 90,772,874 of record NC_141689.1, read on the forward strand.
AATGACACTGCCCTTTATTTATCTGTTTCAAAACCAACACTTAAATAAAAATGTTGTTTGTTTTTTCGATTGTAGTGACCTCTGAAGAAGTGCCTTCAAGCACGAAATGCATTTTTTTTTAGAATAAAATACTGCCCTGAATGACGTATGCCTGATTCGTGTTCTTTTAAGGAGGTCCGGATAGACATAGTGGTAACATCAGAAACCTGAGAAATTGCATTTTCACACTGCGTGTGGATCTTTAACAATGTTGAGAGAAAGAATAACGAAGATGAATAAGTATAAAGTTGGAGAAAAAGCAAAGTATACATAAAGAAGTACATTTATGATGAGGTTGCTGATGTAGGCACAACCTAGCAGTGCGATTGGTTGGGGTGAGTTGTCGCCCCATTGGTATTGTGTCATGATCATTGAGTGCTTTTGGGCATAGCACTCAACAGTCTACGCAAAGCAAAGAAACATGAACAAAACTGCAAAAATGTATAAACCGGTGTGCATCCTGCCCCTATATGTGATGATCTATTAATGATTAGAGCGGCAGACCCTGATGCAGAGGTCTGGTCCGGGGTTCAATTCCCGACGCGGCAGGGTCTTAGGCTCATTGTCTGCGGACTCGATAATTCTCGCCTCGGCGCCTACTCTAATCATGGGGTCCCACGCTGCAACTCTGGGCAATAGCTTGCTTAATCTCCACAATGGCCCCTACAACACTGGGATGCCTGGCTTCACCTTGGGGGTGCCCAGGAGGGGCTTCTCACAGGGAGAGCCAGGAAGGGTTCCACAGCATTATACAGAGCCGGGACGCCCCGGTGATGGGCAGCTGTGCGCTTTACAAGTATACTACATTTGCATTTTGGGGTCATGGTACTTTCGTAATGAAAGTATGCGGAGTGATGGTATTTTGAAAGAAAGTTGCGTATTAATGGGTGTTTACATTGGTGGCACGGTGGCCCACATTTCCAGCAACATACTCCATATTTTTTTCACCACCCATTTGAAAAATGCACAGGTCTCTCATTGATGGCCAGCACTGACATACACTTTTAGACACACCTCCTGCCACAAATTCTAGAATTGCGAACTTTAGAGCTGGGGAGCTACGTTCGAATCTCGGCATCAGCTCAACATCCTGTGATTCCAGGCAAATCGCTTTGTCTCCTCGTGCCTACCACAAATGAATGTGTTCTTCTGTAATGTAAATTGTGCTCATGCCATGTTGTCGAGTTTGCGCTATATAATATTGCAAGGAAAAATAAAGTAGGGAAACTCGAGTTCACACACTACTGAACGCGCTTCTTAAGTGCATCAGCAGTGCAATGTGAATCTGAGCGTTTCACAGGCCTGTCACAGATAAGAAATGCTATCAAAACGAAATCCTACAAAACCATATACTACTGGCCTGCAGCAATTCATACCCAGACAACGTCGGGATGGGCTGCCTGTTATATATAAAGATGAAGTATGGAAATTTAGACTATTTCTGTCATGTCATATCCCGCACTATTAAAGGGAATAGTCCTGCAGGACAGCTGGAGCATTGTGACATAAGCTTTCCCAGTGCACTGTGATTCAGTTAAGGTGGCCACTTTGTCCGGTAGCAACATGGTCATCTAAGCTAATAATATCTTGGATGCATTCTTGTTCATTTTAACTAATTACATTTGAACATCAACTATTCTTTAATGAACAGTTTTTGACAACCTTAGAATGGCACTTTTTACCATGACATGCAAAAGGAAGGGTGATGCCCTAAGAGAAGAAGCAAGTCACGACTACCAGCAAGAACCATAGTAACCAGAGTAAGAGAACGAGAATGGACTAAGTCCCGCCATATGAGCGAATCAAAGAGACTCTGGATAATGCCTCATGAGAGTGTGAACGATGAAGTGAGTGTTGTTGGTAGACCATAAATGTCAGTGACAAAGCAAAAAAAAATAATCACCTCATACTGCTGGCAAGCCATCTCAGGATCTGGCACCATGGGATTATGTAGGGGCACAATTAAAGCCTACTTGTCACATGCAATCACCCATCTAATTTGACATGGTGTGCCCTACCCACCATAGACACCATCTTACAACTTGATTGCACGTGCCTGGAACAGCCTTGTGCAGGTAATTCCCTTCAGAGACTAAACAGTCACCTGACCACATTGTTCTATACAAACAAGAGTGAAAGGTGGCCGACAATCTACACTTTTGACAATTATCTCATAGACTTGTTCAATTTCAGGTGGTACTTCTGACTCCTTGTAAAAGTAGGAGATATTGTAAACTATTGCAACATTCTCCTTCTTTCAGTTCAAAACATTAACAGTTCTGTCAGATCCAGTTCTGATGAACCCACTATATTAATTTTGCTGGTATCGCTGTCAACGTCGTGATGTCATGTATTTAAGTGACAAACTGCAATCCACCTAATGGTCTGGAAGACTTTCCTTTGCCAATCTGGACTTCTTGATTTTAAAGAGGAGAGTCAAGAAAAATGCCTGAGACAATCACAAGCTGCCTGTAATGTCTGTAAATTACACATTTCCAACAACAGAATAAAGTAAGAGGGATGTAAGACGAGTCATGTGAGAAGAGGCATATTTCAAGGTAGTGTCACAGGTCCCATCAAAGTGTCGGATGTCTTCTTTACCAGGCAAGACTTCTCTTGCACAATAGACCCAATCTGATAACTGGATAAGGATTTCCACACCTCCTTACTGGACAACCTGTAAGAAGATGCCAGCTGTATACTACGTGAGCGCCCAATGAGTAAATTTAATTTTTATTTATAAAGTTTTATATAGCGCGAGCTAGATCCCAAAGGATACAAGAGTGCTTTACAATTTCAGGCAATTATGAAATGTAAGTTTCTCTTCACATCTACAACTACTGTGTAGGGCAAGACATCAGATATCGCTACTCACTTAAGTACTTTTATCATTCAATTCATGATGTATACTTTCAATCATGGTTGTACAGAGGCACATCATTGAAATTTGATTTCAGATTTATATATAAACCTCTCAAAATCAATTTCAGTTACTGCTTCTGATCTAAAGAAAATATTATACAATGTAAGAGAATTTTATGGAAGGTGACAGTCTTCCATACTAGTTTCTCAATTCTATTAAGTCTTTATTTCGATCTTGCTGATCATAAAAGACACATAAAATATATACATTGGCTTAAGAAAGACATTATACTGCATCAACACGTAACAGTGAAGACCTTCACGACAATATTGCTTTATACTAAGTCAGAAAGAAGACACGCTAAAAATACAATTTAGGAACATCCTAATCTGACACTAAAACAGAATTTTAAAACAATTTCAGACATTGTTCAGACAATTAAATTGCTTACTTTGCAGTACACCCAGTACCAAATTGATTAAAACATAAGAAATTATTTACACTATATACAACTATAAAAAAGACTGATCAATCAGCGAAAATACAGTGCAGTAGCAGTACAACATACATATATTAGAGATTCACTGTTATCTGATATTTAAGATCAGTTTGAAGCCTCCATGTCCAGCCTAAAAATGTTGCCACGACAATCACAATTGACTCCTGTGCGCTAGTTTTCAATAAGCGTAGGGCAATATTACACGACCTGGTGCCCATATCGAGACAGATTGGTTTTAGCCATTTTATCGGTGGTAATTTGTATGGAGGGCATAAAACTAGGATATGCGGTAGAGTCTCTTGTAGATCATGGCAGAAAGAGCATTTGTTATCAAGTGTGTTATGTCATTTGATCGGAAGTGTACCTACCCAAAACTGAAAAAATAATGGTTTATCACAAAAAGCCACAATGGATATTTATGGTTGAGACCATAACCTAAGTTCCTATATGTGCAGCAAGAATTGGCCATGCAATCAGCACTCATTCATAATATTATAGTTATTAATGGAGTAACATGATCCAAGTAGCTATGGATGGACCATCAGCAAAATAGTCAGCACAGAGACATCTTAATGCTCACCAGTAACAGTCACTGCGACACCCTTTTTATCCAACCAACGGTTAATGTCGTCTATCTCGAATCTGAAAGCATAGTTTCCTGCATCTTCCTTCGCCACATTGGTGATGAGCAATGTGCAGTTCTTCTGGCTGGGGTCACCAAGAAGCTCAGTGCGTCCTTGAAACCTCCCACCTATCTCGGTGGAGGTGGAATGGTAGACAACAACCTTTTGGCCATTGTTGTCTTGGTACCAGATGGGAGTAATTCCATTCGGTGTCATCACATCACTGGGGAAGGTGAATTCACATGGGATGAATAAGCAGGACCCCTTCACAGTTTTCAGTTGAACTGGGCACAGCACGTTCCAAGTAGACCCCCATCCTGTATCAAAGACAAAATGAACAGTGAGTAAATAATGTAGGATGGATGTTTCATCATTTTAGAATAGCTGTGAACAAGCAATTCCAGGAAATGTTCAATGTTGCTATTATCCACCTGTTCTGCTACAGGCCAGATTTCGAGTTTGGCAGATAGGGTGCTCCGTCACAAAAGAAACCGAGTACCCTGCCAGCCAAACCCTTGGTTAGGCCACCTCATTTAGAGTTGGGCAGACGATAATTATTCCAAACACAAAGTCCATGTTGGCTTCATTAAGGCAATACTTCCTTCTATGGCCTAATGGAGTATGGGCTGTCGGAGGAAGGGCTTTACACTGTCTACTCTATATTGTGTGGATGGTGGAATGCCTTTATTTTACCGGTCCATCACTGCCACAAAAAACGGGGTGTTGAGGGACAGGAAAAGAAACAAAATGGCTTTAGTTTTTTGTTTGTCTTTGAAAACTAAAAGCGTTTGAAATGATTGCCCGGCCACTGTCATGGCTGACAGTCCCACCAGTCAAACTTTTCCTGCAGGGACAGGAAATGCATTGATGGCAGTTTCTGTCAATGTATAGAGATGTCTTGGGGCTGCGGAAATCTCTAAATTAGGTAGACGCTGGTCTCTTACAATAACAGAGTTAATGTCCTCTGACTTCCCGATGCAGTAAACTCCATCCACCAAACTCTAAAGCGGCCCTGTGTCAAAGCAATGTGGTATGCTATCACCTCATCATGAATTTCATATTGTAGTAACTAGCAAACCTACAATAGAGAAAGACCAACATGCTGTCTGAGTTGCATGTGGGCAGCAGAGCACACTGCACTGACAGCCACTTTACAGAGGTGCATCCCTTTAAGCAGTTACAAGCGGAAATACTTAGGCTTTCTGGCTGGAGCTAGCCCAGAAATGACTATTATAAAATGGTAAAGGGCAATCTCAGTCTTGTGTGTCTGTGTGAGTTTCCTAAGCCCTCCCTGAAGTCTGTCCATTAAAATCAGATAAAGATATCTCAGATCAAGGAGAAGCATGTTCAAACTGCGCACCTATCATTTGTTTCCCATGGAGTGAGGCGCCGGGCGTCTTTGAGAAAATTTATTTTTATTTATTTATTTATCACATTTGTAGAGCGCTCTGTTACCCGGAGGTGTCCTGGCGCTGGCTTGATTGAGCTGGTATGAGTGGCTGGGATTAGTGGGTGAAGAGCCAGGTCTTAAGCTCTCTCCTAAAGGGCATTAGGTCCTGAGATTGTCTGAGCGCGAGTGGAAGTTTGTTCCAGGCCTCTGCCGCCCACATTAAAGGACATTATTTAAGGTGTCTTTACTTTGACAAGATCTAGTGAAAAAGCAGATGTCTTTGGGTGTTCCCGACGTGAGCTTCTTTCTTCCTTTTCGCACAAATCTGCTGTGTATAGCGTTAGTTCCTGGCAACTCCTGTAATCCTATACCCATGTCTTGGTGAGCCTACCACAGCAACCATTAAGCCAAAAAGCCTCTTTGTTGCCAAACTTGAGTATTAATTATGAAGTACTCCACACTTCTTGGCAGAGCTCTGGGATTGGGACAAAGTGAATGAAAAGCAGAATGCAAATAGTAGTTTTAGAAATCATTTGTGTGACTTGTACTAGAACTCTAAGTCTTGGTATGAAAAACAACAAAGTGCTACTACACTTACAGGTTGAATAACTAAACATAGCTTACTGGACCCACCACGTCTTCACTTGGTCTTGTTTCCTTTAGGAATAGAACAAGTATCAAAATATTTGCATTAGCTCAGGTCATCACTACCTTAAGTCAGTGGGGTTGGCTCAGTTGCAGCAATGTGTATCTGACACCATGGTCAGATGTGTAAATCTCAGTGTCCCCTCAGCCTTTCATCATTTCAAGGTTGATAAAATTAGCACTTTTGAGTTTAGTAACCATAAGTACCAGTCCTTTGTCAATCGCACTAAGAGATCCCTTAATGTGAATGTGTGCTCTACTGATACTCCTATGATGTATTTTCAAGTTTACATCATTTAAATGCTGTGAGCACGTAGCGCTGGGGTAAAGACAGTCAAGGTTGTATGGCACTTGCCAGACTATGCCCCCACTTAATCCCCTTTCAGATGCAGACTCATTTGTGACTGATATGCCTCAACCCAGGCAACCTTTGAAAGGTGATCCTGAATGTACAATTCTACTGATCTTTCAGTGGCATATGACCAGAAAAATTGGAATTATGGATTGTGTGGCTGCAGCAAATTTCGCATAATTATAGATTTGTCGTATTTTTCACATAATCCAACATCTGCTGCATAAACTGCAGATTTTAACAAAACAAAATGTTGTTTCTAGCTCAAACAGTTCAAAGGTTACAAAAACGCAGCGGAACCTGTTGCTGTACAGGCGAAGGCCTTTTGCAAAGGTTGACTGGTCACCTTCTGTTGCTTATTGCTATACTTGGGTATTAAACTGGTACTAATGACCCCATCCCCAGACAGTGTTAACAAGTGTAAAAAGAACAAAATAATGAAGTAATCCTTTTTCAAAATGTGCCGCATTATGCCACATTTTTTGCTGCTTAATTTACTCAACCCTACCGCATAATTTGAACCTCACCTGCTGCATAATTCCAGTGGCCCTGCATATGACTGACACTGAACCAGACCTACAAGCCTTTCTGAAGCATTTCTCCCATGTGACTGACAATTACCCAGTCATACCAGCTGTTTTCAGTTTATTCTGGCATTGGACTGTCTATTACTCCGTCCTGCTAGCCTTTCAGTGCCAGTGCTGACGTGAGATGAGTGACACTCAGATGTGGTCATTACTGGTGTCTTAGTACTGCCAAATTTCCCTATGTCATGAGTGACACCTTCAGCCAGTCTGAGATTTGTAGCCAGTAGCACACAGTGTTATGGGAGAAGTATGCCTTCCTAATAAATTAATCCCGGCTACGAGTTTGCAGTCTGACATGAAGCCATGAGGCATATTTGAGACTGATACTCACAGCCCTTCAGTGGCACGTCATGGAAAGTCAGCCAGACCTGCAATAATTCACACATTGTGTTAGTAAAACAAGTCGGCGAACTCTACCCCAAGTAAACGCAAATGTAAACACTAAAATTAACACAATTGGCAACTTTGAGCATGGCATTTTCGTGCTTGGAAGAATGACGTGTTTTGAGTCTTTCTCAGCACAAGATCAATAAACAAACACTGAGGAGTTAAGAACTAGATCACTGGAAACTGCTTCTCGAAAGTTTGCAGACCTGCAGAATTTCTACAAGTTCAAAGGGACACTGAGGCAAGTTAATTTACTTTCCACTTGGGTGAAGTAAAGAGGTGAAAGCACTTGATGTCAGTTTCTTTCCTGCCACTATGAGAATGCAATGTAACATGTTTGAGGCCTGTAAGATATTCTGCAATTAGCCAAATGTTGGGAGAATGGACAATTTATTCTATTCTAGGCCCAGGATACAAAGAAGGCTTTTTGACTCATGTCGGACTCTTCAAATGCACAGCGGCCACAGCATAAGTGTCAGTTGAGTGCCCTTGTCACCTCTGAAACCCACACATTATCATAACATCCTTGTTACTACTAAACAAGTGAATTATAAAATCCTTGTTACTACTGAAACCTGAATTGCCATAATATTCTTGGTACTACTGGAACAAGTAAGTTATCATAACATCCTTGTTACTACTGAAAAATGTAAGTTAGCCCATCTGTGCTTCACTCCTAACCATTATGTAACTAGAGCTTGTGGGCTTCAAGGTATAGATTAAAGTTGGCATATTTACTGTCAGAGGTAGGCCAAACATATTATGATGGCTTGGGCTTGATAAGTTCACACTGAAGTTTTGTATACAGTGTCCGAAGGCTATTTGTCAGCCCTTTGTCATGTTTTACATTTCATATTTGGGGGGTGTAAGGCCAAGCTGTGAAGCCATAGGGTAAAAGTCAAATTTGCTATTTTGGTGTTTCTGAATTAATTTCCATGTTTAAGGAATAAACACATATAGAGAGAAATTAGTTGTTATACTGTCACTGGTGGCAGATTCAAAATACCAGCAATCTAGGTCAATAAACTCACGAAATAAGTTAGCTTTACATACTTTATGCAGCACTCTAAGCTTGCAGGTGTTTAGTTGGAACCTATACTGTAAATGTATAATGAGTGAAACCAGTGTCAGGCGCTGCTTTAACTTATCCCAGTTTGGCTTGGACAGTATTTATACGATTCCACCGATAAAAAATTAATGTATTGCTTTGCGGTTCTCAGTAACCCCCTTATAGATAAAATACTCTGGATCTGCCTTTTGGTAGGAAGGGTCCTACAGAAAGCAATAAAATAAATATAGAGTGGCAAATGATAAACACAAGTAAGTAACGCATTATAACCATGCCACCATACCTTGGAAAACCATAGTCGCCAGCCAAAATAGTTGTATTACAAACATTCTTCTTTTCTGTGATCCAAAAGAAATACAAAGAAGAAATTCAAAGATTTTGTAAGACAGCAATAGGTTCCATCAGAAATGAGTACATTTGTTTTCCAGTGTCATTGACTACTGTCATTCACAGTATAGCACCAATTTTGAGCCCACAAAAGATGGTTGCTAGAGCTTCTTAACTCTTATAATGTGCAACTGAGTGAGCCAGCAGGCGTAATTGTGGGACTACTACTAACACCAGACTTTTGGGGTCTGAGACCAAAGCAAGCAATACTCTTAAATGTTTGTAAAGAACAATTAGCTACAGGATAATGTCTGCATTCAATGTATGTGTGCAACAATGCAGGGTAAATTCGGAAAACCTATATCTATTAAATATGTTTTAATTACAACCTTAACTGCTGCTCTACTTTTACCACGTTGGAAGCACTGAAAGGAAGTTTGCACTAAAACACCTTTAAGATCACATCCCCGTAATCCCATTATGCTAATTCAACAAAATTTAAAATAGTCAAACATTTCTAAATCACTTGAAGAGTGTCTGTCCATGGTGTTATGCTTTAATGATCTGTGCTCCGATGAAACCTTCATTTTACATACAATCCCCATTGTAACTCTTGGGATCCTGCATAATTCCGCTGCAATCCTTGAGCTCTGAGAACGATTCTGTGGAACTAACTAGCTAGGAGGAGCTAGATAGGGTTAACCCAATGTAGCATTCACAGGAGTCCCAGAAGGCTCCAGATAGTGCAAAACAAGGCGACTAGATTAGGCCTACACCAAAAGAGGTGTGCATGGAGAATAGTAGCTGCTAGCTGCCTGTGGCAGACATCTTGGAATCCAAGGTTGTACTTTGCACAGAGCATTCTTCAACAAGCAGTCGGGTTGTCTACATGGTACACTTTTATTATACTAAGAGTTATAGGTTGGAAGTCACTTCATCGCAACCACTACAATACATCGCAGGTAAGATTTTAAATAATTACTTTGGGAGTCACCACATCACAGGTAAGCACAAGTAGGTATTAAAATTATAGTTATATGGCAAAATATTGTGAAGAGCAATAGCGACTGACATGAATATCGTGACACGCATATAGTTTACCAAAATATTATGTTTTTATAAATTGTTTTCAAACAAGCTTTTTTGATTTTCAATTATGTATTATCATCAAGATACAGAAATTTCACACTGTTACAGAATTAAGGACATAAATCGATCACTAAAGCCATCAGACAAGGTAACAAATGCTTCGGGTGTTTTTTATGTTTTTATACCTATAATCTAAATGATGAAAATATGTCAAAAATATCGTGAAAGAGAATATCGCCCAGAATAAGGTCGGATTTCTTTTTTTAATAAATATCATCTTTAAAGTATTTATTTAAAATAGTAAATTAGGTATAAATAATCTACTGTAAAATAAATACTTTCATTCAGTTATTTAATTGTTTACATATTTATTTATTTATTTAATGGTTTTATAAAGCATAAAACAGTTATTTAATTGTTTACATATATATACACACATATATATATATCACAGCATTTTCCATTCTCTCGAACAGACGTACCTGACTCTCAGAAGGTTGCTGTGCACGCAATTTTATTCAGCAGCAGGAAAACAACGCGTTTCGCTTTGCAGCTTGATTACGTTTACAAATTGTTGCCAAACAAATTGTCCTTTTACTCTGTTTTCTCAGTAACAAAAAGAGACAACGGACAATAAATAAACAATTAAAAAATATATTCATAACCTAATTTATGAACGTACAAAAATAGGTTTATTCGATCCTTTAAATTAATTATACCCATAACATACACATATATGCATATATATTTAAAAAATGCTAACAATATTTTAACAATTTAAAAAATGGTATCAGTAGTATTAACATTAACAAGACATAAATTAAAAAAACGATATTCATAAAATAAAGTAATAAATATGCAAATATTTTCAAATAAAAATAAATTTTTGTAAATTCAATATAAACATTAAAAAATATATATATATATATATATATAAACAAATACATTTAAACAACAATACAAAAAATAGTTAATATAAATCCATTCATACAACATTAGGAAAAGTGTTGGCCTTTGTATGGCATAGATTTGCTTTCCTACTCAAATTTAAGCAACTAGAGGGAAATCTCTGGACTTCGGAGGGGTTAGATTTACTATTCCCACTCCAATCATAACCGCAGTATGAAAAGCATTGGAATTCAGACAGATTAGATTTACTATTCCCACTCCAGGTCAACCCCGTGCTGTGAAACAAAGGTTAAAGTGATGTAATAGTTTGGTGAAAATGTCAGTGCTAACATTTTACATTCTCCACTTATAGTTAACTGAACTCAAACCCCTTACCATGCAATATTTCACATATTACATCACTCATGGCACATTCTATGATATCATTGATAACATCATTGGGACATCTGTAATGAAGTCATTGATGACAACACTATGTTTTATAGCCCTAGTTGGTACTAAGCTCTTATGCACGTGGATGGGCAGGCTGATATGGCTCGCTACCGTGCAGGTGTTAGGATTTGCGCCAAGCATGAGTTACCCGGTGATTTTTAAATGAAGAAATAACTGGAGATGTGTAGGGTTGCTGCCTGGCCAATATTTTATCGGCCCCACAAGTAATTATAAGCCAATGATAATGAAATACATATTGTTCAGAGAGTTTGCATCTTGATTTACAAGTGATTTGCCCGGGATCACACAATGTTAAGTGTTAAGGCTGGATTCCAAGTTCAGGTTCAAAGTCCGCAGCATTCGAGTAGACCACATTTTCTAGTTATTCAAGGCTTATAAGTTTGTATAAGTAGCAGAAGCCAAATATTTTTTGAAAGCTTTTGCTTGCCCCTGGTTATCAGTAATGGCTTCACTGGGTTGCCACAGTCGCTCTGGACCATGAATATCTGGAGAGTAGCACCGAGTGAGACTAGAAATGGAAGGTGACTGAATAAGATGAGGGTGAAGGGGCATGGAAGAGCATGTTTTACTATGAAAGAGTTGGGGTTAGTTCAGTGTGCCTTGTGATGTAGAGAATTTACCCCAACATGCATCAACCTATTTAGGAAGTGCAAATGGTGCGAATCGGTAAAATCGGCCGTTTGTGCTTCCTAAATACGTTTTTGGGATGCATGAAACATTTTTTCAATAATCGTTTTTTTTTTGCATTTCCTAAAAATGAGAATGCATTTAAGGAATCGCATTTGTGCGATTTCCTTAAATGGCAATGCATCATTTTTTTAAAAATGCGAATTTTGAAATAGGAAGTGCAAATTAACACGAGGATGACCCTTTGCGAAATTGTTTCAAAAAGCACAAAAATGCATTTTGAAAAGTGTCATGTTACAGACACACATGTCCTTAGGACATGTGTGTGCATGTGTGTGTGAAACATGCACTTTAAAATACATTTCAGGGTGGGGGGGGGTCCTTTGGACCCCCCTCTGCACCCTTGCAATGCATCAACAAATTGCGATTTCCTAAAAAAAGAAATGCAAAACTGCATTGATTCCTATGGGCCTCTAGGCCCATAGGAATCAATGTAATGCCATTCCTTAATTGCGATTCGCAATTAAGGAATCGCAAATTCCGAAATTTAAGAAATCCTAAAAGAATTTAGGATTTCTTGATGCATAGGATTTTGCAATTCCTAAATAGCGATTCCTTAATTTTCGCTATTTAGGAAATGCAAAATCCTAGATTGATGCATGTGGCCTTTAGACTTTAGTTCTAAACTTAGCTTTCAGGTGCGGGTAAGACTGATTTTGGGCCAGTCCGCCCTAGGGAACCTGCGTGCCAGTTAGTGCTGCAGCAAGGAGCATTTTTGACTGTAGTACAGAGTCAGAGCGGGAAATCCTGACACACGGAATACTAATGGGGCTTCACCTGAATGCCACCTATAGTGAATGGGGAATAACTGCTATTACTAGAATGAGGAGGGAGCGAGACTCAGTAAACCAAATGAAGAAACATTAGAGCCCTGACGTCAGTGGACCGTGTAAGTTAATTTAGAATGTTGAATGCCATAATTCCCTTTGTGTTAAAAGCAGTAAAATAAATACTTATTTTTTCATAAAAGTAGGTATTTGAATGGACAACTATTTATTGCTGTTGCACGTATTTTGAGTTATTAACCCATGTTCACTCCCTCTCCCCCAAGAAAAGCCTTGGACTGCTCGACCTATGCTATTACTGAGAGACTTTTAGAGCGTGCAATTTTGGGTGCAACATGTCCTCATATTACACTCCATTCAAGACAACTTCCAATCTGATAAGAGGCAATTACAATTGCAAAACTGAATATGCTGTATATGTCCTGGCGTGCACGTGTGGACTACGCTACGTTGGTAGCACGAAACTACAGGTGCACGTCAGGATATTGCAGCATATCAGGGCCATCCTGCACAGCGACGCAACATATCCTGTTGCCAGACATTTTAAGAAAGTGCATGCCAATAACATCAATTGCCTTTCTTACTATGTAATAGACGCTGTTAGCAGAAAGAGGAGAGGGGGCAATAGAGAACGCCAACTCCGGCAACTAGAGACCAAATACATCTTGGACCTAGATTGCAAATGGCCCAACGGGTTGAATACAACGGAAGACATGCGCAGCTTTCTGTGGTACAAGCCGGGCAGGGCATGGGCTTAACCCGTTGGTTCAACATTTCAGTTTTGTAAATACATGAATTTGTCCTTGTAAATAATATTGTGTATAAATTTTATATACGTAATTTTCCCTCACTTACAATTTCTCAAAACACAACAATGAAATTTGAATAATTGTTTTTACATGTCCAAATGTTCTTGGGATTTTAAGATACTGTTTATACCTGTATTATCCAGGAATCAATTTTTGGTCTTGTGGTATACAGTAAATCGGACCCAAATCATACATTTGACTAATTTGAGAAATTTACACCATTTGCACTTGCACTTTACGACTTCTCATGGGATGCACTTCTTAGCACTTTTCTAAAACCCCTCCATTACTATAGACTATGTAATGTGTGAAAACTAAAAGAACTGTTTTGAGTTATACTAACATCTTATAACAAATTATCCAACATAGGGGCATTTAATAAAACGGATTTAACCGGTTATTTATTTCCCATGATTACTGTTGTAAATATGGCCATTAGAAAGGGATTCAGCCTTTCACAAAAAGCAATTTTAAATTAATATGAACTGTATTTATTATTTTATAAATTCAGTGGCACATTGATATGGTATTAATGCAAAGTTATATATTTATAACAATAGAAGTATGTTATATTTTTTCTGTCAAAGGCCAATAGAAATATGCCTATTTAAACAGCGATTTGGATAATATACTAGAAAACTATACCAACAGGATTTTTTCTATGTTTTCTCACGTGATCTATGATGCAAACAGTGGGAGGGGCACTCTTGCACTTTAAATTTGAATGATGGTGTATTCAATCTGTGACACGTGATCAAGGGCTTACGGGCTTGAAACGCGTTGTGTTTGGGTCACTGAATAAAATACTGCCCACTTGAAAACCTCGGAGGTCTGTGTCTCTTTCCTCGCCTGACTGCCATTGGGAGAATTCAGGAAGTGGTTTGAGAGTATATATATATATATATATATATATATATATATATATATATATATATATATATATATATATATAGATATATATATATATCTATATATATATATATCTATATATATATATATATAGATATATATATCTATCTATATATATATATAGATATATATCTATATATCTATATATATATAGATATATAGATATATATATATATATATACTTGAAAATCAATCCACAAAGTCAATGCTGCTGCATTGACCATAATTAAACTATTTGTTAGCCTGGAGTAGTACATGGAAAGGGAACACTTCTGTTAGTAGATAATCTTACCCCACACTTCTGCAAATCTCTTCATGTTTCTGGCATACTTTGAAAAGGTCCAAGTCTCTGAACCTGCCCAGCCCTGCAGGTAGTGTATAGTGATGAAAACCTTACTATACTACTCTGCTCCCCCATTTGTCGGGAGCCCACAGAAACCTTGTGTTTGGATGTGTGTTGACCCTGAAATCCTGGCAGTGCAAGCCTGAGTTCAGCATGTGCAGGACCAGATGTTACAAAATGTGAGGGAAATACTCAGCAGTATATGGTTTGGAAACCAGAGAAGAGGGACCAGTAGGCAGGGTGCCATCACCCCACGCATTTGTGGTTAAATCTTTTGCGAAACTGCTTCCCATCAGTCAATTGCGTGCCTCAATGAAGAAAAGTCTTGTGCAACTGTGAACTATGCTCCCCTTTTGTCACAATCTGTTTCCTCTACAGTACATTTCTTAGAGGGAACTCTAGTCCCAAGTTTCAATTCTCCAAAAGCAGCATTATGCTCACCAAGCAAGCAAAGTGAAATTTTGTTATTGTGATACTTATGTGGAAAAGGTAAAATCATACACACATACATGGTCGAAAATCCAAAACAGAAGATATGTGAATTCTGTACGACATGAATATACCAAGGGCATCAAAGGTAACCAGGAATCTATTCATCCATACCGAATGTTTGAATAAAGAGCAATTGATGATGTACCAAGGGTCTAAATTCAAACCTAGCACATGACAGGAGCTACTCCTGATATGTGTATAGGGGCACATGACCTCATATTTTACGCAGTGCAGGGCAGCAAGCAAATGTTCTGCTTTGAGTGAAAGGAAGACAGCAATATTAACTAAGATTTCTGCTGCCTCCTAGCGCTGGTGCACTGTGTGCTGCTTAGCACCAAGGCTGGTACCCTTGCACCATGGGGCAGAGGAGCCGGCATTCAGGCAGGACTGTTTTTCTGCAGGAAGGCAAACCTTCCTGCAGAAAAAAAATTCTTTTTTTTTGTTGTTTTTTTTTTGTGGAAAACCTTTATTTAAAAATCAAGGCACACAGCTATTCAGCCTTACATCCCGGAGGCTAGGCAGCATTATAGGAGAACGGATATATGGTGTACACAGTACAGGTTGAAAAATCGTACCAGGTTTAATTTTATAATACGGTAACAATAAACCTATAAGGTAACAAACTAAAGAAACACTAAGAAAGGGTAAATAAGCAAGGAAAAGTACGAAAGCGACAATACCCAGTTCCAGGGGGTAGGCAGGGCCGTGCGCCCACAAAATGCAACTAAACTGTGTAAATTAAACGACAACAGGGGGAAAGGAGTCAGGATGTCATTGGAATAACAAGTAGGTTGGAAGTGAGGGCTAGGGGGAAAGTCGAACTTCCAGTGGGTCAGCGTAGGGAGGTAGGCAGATATCGCCCCTATATTCATTCCAGGCCCCCCAAACCGTTCTCCACCTCCTAGGCTTACCCCTGGCCACATGCACCGTCTTCTCGCGGACCATGCACCAATCCATATTGGTCTTCCACAGAGGGGGCGACGGGGCCCCCCACTTCTGGGCGATGTCCCGCTTCGCCACCATATTCCCCAGGGTGACCCATTGGGTTTGAGCATTATTGTAATCCATGGGGCCCCACACATTCAACAGGCAACGCCGGGCCTCTGCCGGCAAGTCCACACCAGTCACCTCATGCATCACCGCATGAACTCGCCTCCAGTAAGAGGCTATAGCATGGCACTCCCAGATGATGTGCATGAATGTGGCCAGTTCTCCACATCCGCGCCTACAAAGACCATCCACTGAGAGTCCCATATGAATCAGTCTGGGGCCAGTCACATAGACTCTATGGAGAATTTTCAGTTGGACCAGACGTAATCTAGCTGGAATTGCCACTTCCTTAGGAGGAGACACCGCACACTGCCAATCCTCATCGTCCAATTCGACACCATCACGCACCCACTGGTCCCTCACACCCAACAGGAGGTCCGCGCGAACATTGATCAATTTTTTGTAGATCAATGAAATGGCACTGTCCGGCATGTGGCAATCCAGTACCCTGTCTTCCAGCGGGGACGATTCAGGGACCTTCTCACCCACCGGCAGCACCGCCATAAGAGCGTGTCGCAATTGGGCATATCTAAAGTATTCTGTCGCTCCCAGTTGAAACTCCGTTTGTAAAGCGGCAAAAGACTTTATCTCGCCCCTGGCCATCATATCATCCACTTTAGAAATGCCAATAAGGTCCCACCGATCAAACCCCTTTGCGTGCCACAATTTGCCCAGCAAATCAGAGTCATAAAGCGGAGTAGCCAATGTAAGCCTACCCTGCCACCCCTGCGCCTTCGTGATGGCCCTCCAAATATGTACAGCTGTCTTAGTGGGACCTGTCATTCCTCCATCCAGAGATCTCGAATATAGCGCTCTGTAGTACTTCCCATCGTCGAGGAGCCACCGATCCATGGCGTACCCTGGACTATCAGCCGGTCCTTAGAAACCGTGGTTAAGGGCGGCCAACTGGGAGGCCCAGTAGTACCGCCGGATATCCTGCAAAGCGATGCCGCCGTCGTACCAAGGGAGCGTCAACTTGGTGATAGCAATCCGCGGCCTCCCCTCCCAAAGGAGGGTCCGCTGCAAACCTTCAACCTCCCTAAAATACCCGGAGGGGACAGGGTCCTGTGTGTTCTGGAGCGCGTACAAGAACCTGGGCAGGGACATCATCTTAAACAATGCTGCACGTCCGAGCAGGGACAGCGGCAACTTGCGCCACCCCTCCACATCGCGCCGAAGGCGTGCAAGAGGGGGAAGTAAATTATTGGAGTATCGCGTCCGGGCATCGGTTGAAATATAAATGCCCAGGTATTTGAACCCCTGCCTCGCGATCTGTATAGCGCAGCCCCTGGGAAGACGCGGAGTCTCCCCGTTCAGTACATAAAGGTGAGATTTAGACCAGTTAATAACCAGGCCCGAATATCTACCGAAAGTATACAACACATCACAGGCCACAATCAAGGATTTACAAGGGGAGGTAAGGTAGAGCAGAATGTCATCCGCGTATAACGACACGCGGTCCTCAAAGCCGGGTGACCCCTTCATCCAACAAATGTCTGGGTGGGTCCGTAACCAAGCGGCAAGAGGCTCAAGCGCCAATGCAAAAAGCAGCGGCGACAAAGGACATCCCTGTCTGGTGCCTTTTCGCAGAGCAAAAGAAGCTGACACTCGCCCGTTGACCGTGACGTTGGCCAACGGGTTAGCATATAGAAGTCTGACCCATCTGATAAATTCAGGGCCAAACCCAAACTTCATCAGCACTGCCCACAGGTAATTCCACTCAAGGGAATCAAATGCCATCGTCGCATCCAAAGATGGTTTGACGGACGGCTCCCGGAGCGTGTTGGCCCTTGCCATGACCGCATGGAGTCTCCTGAGGTTGAGGGCAGTGTTGCGATGAGGTATAAAGCCCGATTGGTCCGGGTGAACCAGGTCGGTGATCGCACCCACCAGCCGGTTGGCCAATAACTCAGCCAGGATTTTAGGCTCGGCATTCAACAAGGAGATCGGGCGATATGACCGGCAAAGGTCTCTAGGCTTCCCATCTTTGTGAATGACCACAATAGTGGCCAGTCGCTGGTCCGGAGGGAGCTCACCCGCCTCGCGCGCCTCCAGGAACATGTTCCGCAAAGGCAAAGCAATGGCATCAGCCTTTATTTTGTAAAGCTCTACCGGGAGTCCGTTGGGGCCGGGAGCTTTGCCAGACCTTGGGAGCATATCGCAAGCGCCACCTCGTCCGCTGTAATACCTCTTTCCATGTCATCGCGTTCAGTATCCGACAAACAAGGAAGTTCAATCCCTTCAAGGAGAGAGGTAGAGTCCGCCTCGGTCATATCAGAGGTCGATGTGTATACAGACTCAAAGTAGTCGGCAAAGACCGTAACTATAGCGCTGGGGTCGGTGACAACCAGTCCGTCATCACCCAGCACCTCGGGAACCACTCGGGAAGCCATCTCCTTCTTGTCAAGCCACGCAATAAGCTTGCCTGCCTTATCCCCTACATCATAGATCCTCCCCTGCTGTTCTCTGCCTATCACCTTGGCAGAGTCAGTAGCAGTGGCTCGGTACTCCGCCTGCTTGAGCGAGAGAGCATGTAACAGGGCAGGCGTCGGAGCAGTCTCCAACTGAGAATCAAGATCCTCTATCTCTGATTCCTGCCGCACCACATCCTCATCTCTGCGTCTGCGCGCCTCGGCTATTAAGGAGAAGGCTTCTCCTCTCAGAACAGTTTTGAAGGCCTCCCATAGGGACGAGGCCGACGTCACAGAGCCCGTATTTTCGGAAAAATAAAGGTCAATGGCTTTAGCCAGGAGGTCGCGAGTCTTAGGGTTACGGAAGTACCACGGATTGACCGGCGCTACTCTAGAGGCCACTACGATGTCAAAATCAAAGGACACCCAGACCGGGGAGTGGTCCGATATGCCTCTGGCCATCAAGCGGGCCTCAGAGACTGCTGACGCATGGGCAGCCAAAGCCAAAAACGTAGTCAATCCTGGAGAGGCTGCCGTGTGCCCCCGAGTGGAAGGAGTATTGCCGCTGAGCGGGATGGAGGAGTCTCCAGCAATCGATAAGCCCCATGGTGTTCAAAAAATCGGGAAGCCAGGACTGCGCACTGCGAAGATCTCTGGATGGAAAACGGTCTAAGGTCCCAGACCCAACTGCATTGAAGTCCCCACCAACTATAAGCAAGCCCTCCGGCAGGCCCAAAATGGCGCCCCCAAGATCTTGAAAAGTCGTCGTTTGTAAGCCAGGGGGGACATAAACAGATACCAAAACCAGGGTACGTCCCTCCCACCTGCCCGTGACGGCGACGTAGCGTCCCCTCTCGTCAATCACACTAGTCTCCACCTCAAACGGGAGAGACATGCGCACCATGATCTCCGCCCCTCGGAGAACCCCGAGTGTGCCACCATTTTAAAGCCTTTTCTGTTGAGTGCGTGGCATGTATTGCCAATGAGATTTCTTGCAACAAAATGACATCGGGCATGCATCTTTTAAACATTTGCAACACGACCCCACGCTTAATGCGATCACCCAGCTCATTAACATTCCAACTCAGAACATTAGAAAAACAATTCTTAACTGTGCTTTTCTCTTTCTACGTATGCTGCAAAATACATTACATGTGGTAAGAGGAAATAAACAGGAGAAATAAAGATATTTCTCCTCATTACGCCTAACTGAGAAAGGTGTAGCACTTTGACATATTTCCAAGTTTACAAGTCTATGAAATTCTGGGAATGCTCCAAAATTGTTGGGTGGATGCTTGGGAACACCCACTCTCCACCTATGGAATACCTTCCAAACGCAAAACCGCCCTATGCGCTTCCTTGCATTACTTTGTATTCACTAAACCAGACAAAGGCACACAAAGTGGCTTTCCATGACTTTGTAAATAACTAAAGATATTTTGTGTCGGAGCTGTGTCACAAAAGTGACACACATCTGATGCAAAATCTTAATTAATATGCCCAATAATGTGCAGTTGATGATTGTCCCAAGGGCCTAGACGTTACCTTACATATGGCGGTAACATCATATCATATCTTATATGGGGATAAGGATACTTCTGTTTTTAACTTTTCACGATGTATGTCTCTATGATTTCACCTTTTGCACATGCCTGATATTTGTATAATATGCAATCGATGATTGTATTTGAGACAAAAATGTGCATATTTTCAGAAGTTATATGCTGATGTATGAAGAAAAATGGTTGCAATTTCAATATATATATATATATATTTAAAGCTTATATTGGGGAGACTTATTACTAATATTATTAACTTGATGCCAGAAGCGTTGCAGGTATGGTTGTTACATGCATTACTTATGTAGAAGAATTCCTCATTGACAAAGTCCTTTTAGGTCTCGGCTAGGCAGCGTATGCACTGTCTCTTCAAAACATGTTGTTAACAATCTGTGAGATTCAGCCCACCCGTAGGCTTACCATTTGTTCCCAGCAACATCGCCGTTATATCCCTCATTCCTGTTGGTCCTTGGCATTCTTCTTGTGTTTGGCCCTCCCCTAGAGCATGGATGGAGTACTTGTGTCCATCCACAGCTCCTGTTTTACGAGCTACTTTTTTATTTGTCTTTGAGCACTCCACATGTACAGAACTTGATAAAGGCCTCTGATGAGATCAGGGCGATCATGGATCAGGGAGGGGCGGCTGTCCTCATCCTTTTGGATTTGTCAGCGGCCTTTGACACGGTCGACCATGTCACTCTAGTCGACCGTGTCACAGCCCTGGGGATAAACGGTCTGGCCAGGGATCTCATCTCATCTTTCCTGGCAAACCGTACCCAGACAGTGAGGCTGGGAGACTTCTACTCTCCTATCTCTGCACTCCCTTGTGGAGTCCCACAAGGCTCCTCGCTAAGTCCTATGCTATTCAACATCTATGTAGCGGACTTACCGAGGGTAATAAAGGCCCATGGGGTACGGCTTATATCCTACGCAGATGATACCCAGCTGGTTCTGGGTATCCACAGGGATGGCCTCATTGTGGCAGCCAACTTCCAGAGAGCTATGCTTGAGGTCAGTACCTGGATGGCCTCGAATTGTCTTAGGCTCAACTCGGACAAGACCGAGATTATGACCTTCGGAAAACTCTCCCCTGAATGGTCCCCTAGCTGGTGGCCGGAAAAGCTCGGCCATCCACCTGTCCCAGTGGAAAAAGCCAGAAATCTGGGAGTGATTTTTGACAGCAAGCTGGCTTTTGACCTCCACACTAATAAGGTTGTCTCGTCATCATTCTTTATTTTGAAAAAGATTAAGAAACTACTACCTTATCTCCCTCCCTCAGCTGGGAAGACTCTGGTCTCCACCTTAGTCTTCTCTAAAATAGATTATGGGAACGCTCTCTTTCTTCATACCCAGAAGCGTGTCATAACTAAGCTGCAATCCATCCAGAATGCGGCTGCCAGGATCCTTCTAAACATTCCTCGCCGCAAATCCACCACTCTTGGCATTCGTCAGCTCCACTGGCTGAGAGTTGAGAGCCGCATTAAATTTAAAGTCCTCTGCATTGCATATAAGGCAGTACATGGCATAGGACCCATGTTCCTGACCAAAGCTTTTCAGTTGTATACTCCCAGAAGACAATTAAGATCGGCCAACACCAGTCTCCTCCCTGTGCCACGCACAAGAACGGCCACCTGGGGAGACAGGCGCTTCCTTGTGGCCACTCCAAAACTTTGGAATCTTTTGCCACTGGCCATCAAAATTGCCCCGAACCTGATGAGCTTCCGCAGGCTCTTAAAAACATGGCTGTTTAACCAGTAAGAGGATGGCTGACTCCAGTAGTTCCACAGCGCCGAGACACCCCAGGGTATTTGTTGCGCTATAAAAATTACGTAAATAAATAAATAAACATGAGTGCATCTGTTTTCACTCGCTCCTTCTCATCCCACCCACCCCCATCCCGGCTTCTTCCTTCTCTCCAGAGCTCGTACTGTAATGTGTCCCTCTCTTTATTCCCCTCCTCACCAACAGCCCGTGCTTGCATTTCTTTATTCCCCCATCTGCCATTTCTGGACAGGAAACCGAAGACAACGTTAATTTCTGGATGGAATGCTGAACAATATCAAACAATCACCCCCACTACAAAGATCTGGGCCTAAATCCATACACCATGCCTTTCCAGTTTAAACCCAGCTTCATATAAATCAGTCTTGACCCTGCTCCCCATGGGAACAGTCCAGCCTGACCTGCCAGGCCAGGTCCTCCCTGGATCAGAAACGAGCATCCTGGGACCAGTTTTGGGGTATCACCCCTCATCAGCAAGTCTAGCTTGACTCTAGTAGCATGGTGAGCATGCGACCCACTTATGGGTATACCCCTCCCACTCGGTGTAACAAATGCATAAAGGGGTGATACCCTGAAACTGGCCCCAGGATACTTCTTTCCGGTCCAGGGAGGACTTGACTTAGCAGTTTGGGCTGGGCTGTTCCCACAAGGAACAGGGTCAAGACTTATTTGCATATGGCTGGGTCCAAACTGGGGTGGCGTGGTGAGCAAAAAAATGATCGATTAAACCCAGATATTTGTGACTGGGTAAGAAAGTATGCATTCTTCAGCATTCCGCCCATCATTTGTTCTTTTTGCTTTGTTACCCTAAGTGGGACGGGTATGCCCAGGTGTGGTCCCATGCAAACTATGCCACTGGATTCAAACTAGCCTGGCTGATGAGTGGGGGATACACTGAAACCGGTCCCAGGATGCTTGTCCCGGTCCAGGGAGGAGCTGACTTGGCAGTTTGGGCTGGGCTGTTCCCATGAGGAGCAGGGTCAAGACTGATTTAAATATGGCTGGGTCTAAACTGGAATGGCATGGTGTACAAAAAAAAGATAGATTAAACCCAGATCTTTGTAACTGGGTGTGAATGTTTGCTTTGTACAGAATTCCGTCCATCATTTTTTCTTTTTGCCGTAATTTATAGGGCATCACTGTGCTGTGTAGTTCCTATAAATCTATATAGGATCTGCAAGTTTAGACAACATAACCTCTGGGATTGGTGCCCAGACTGATTCCAGACACCCCTTCTGGGTATGTTCCGCTGCACACCAGCTAGCTCGCAGAACCACTGTAAACTCCTCTTACCAAGGAGAGAATAGTTCAATGTCTTGCGTCAGTGTGTCAGCATGGAAGTCTTTCTCCTCTGCCTGTTCCAGCAAAGATATGGTGTTTACATACCGAAAAGGTACCCTCAGGGGTGCTACCTTGCTGTGTCATGTTGGCCGAGGATGACCCATATACATAGTTATTATGCATAAGATGGTAATCCTGCTGTGATTCTGAGAATCCTCATCCATAATAAATTAGGCTAGTTTTCTGGGAAAACCACACGACAATTATGCAGCACCTTAACTAGGTAAAAAGCCAATACCAAAAACCGTTACGTAGTACATTGGCAGGGAAAATGTAGGTGCGAGGTTAGGCGACTACCCAGGCGTATATTGGGGTACATTACCAAACATAACAACTGCAGCCAAGCTGCTGCTGCCATGGTCTAGCAGGAGGAATATAATAACTTTATTTCTGTCCCTCAAGCTGAAGCACATAAAAAAAATATGCTTCAGAAGGAGAGCAAAAGAAACTACATGCTTGCTGAGTAAATACAGAGGACTCAGTGAGCCGCCTTTAATCACCATGCCCCCTTCCTCCAGCAGAGCCCCTTGAAACTACAGAGCGGTGATCAATCCACCTGCCTGAATGAGGAGTAATTGCAAGACTCAAGCACTCTTTCCAGGGCGGCGGAAACATCTGCTGGATGCCATTTGCACTGTTTTAGCCAATTTCAGGGGGGGCGAGAGGACAGATAAGAGAAACATCGTCTCACCTCCCATGAAGGCTACCCCCTCAGCACTGCAGTAGATATGCTGCACGTTGCAATCGAAGCCCCACAGAGATCACTGCACAAGCTGGCCCATGGAGACCATGACCATTCAACACAACACCACACAATTAAGTGTCACAATTCCACAGCACCCAAATCCACACCACATAATTGTGCCACATTCAACACATTTAAACATTTCACAATTGCATGGCGCAAAATTCAACCACACACCAATCCACTCTAAATCATTTCACTCCATGCTACATAATTACAATCCAACAAATTCAACTCCACATATTTCCACTTTGCTCCATGCCACATAATTCCACTTCACATAATACCACTCATGCAACATAATTCCACTCAAAACCACATAATTCCACTCCATACAATAAAATTAAACTCGAGATAATTCCACTACATGTACTTACACTCCAACCTACACTTCATACCACATATTTACGCTCCACTTATGTCCATTTAACTCAAAAACATAACTTTCCACAAAATTCAACTCCACAACATGCCACATGATTTCACTCCACACCATGTCACATAATTCCACTCCACACCTGCCACATAATTCCATGCAACAGCACAGAATTCCACACAATTCAACTCCACACATTTCCACACTACACAACATAAGTATACTCCAAATAGCCCTCAGCACCACATAATTCAAATCCACATAATTACACACTACTCCATACCACATAAATACACTCCACATGAATATACTCTATGCCACATAGCAACACTCCACATAATTCCACTCAATATATTTTCACACAAGCCACAGATTTCCACGCCATAAAATTCACCTCCTCACAATACCATTCCATACCACATAATTCCACACAAAACCCCATAATTCCACTCCACAACTCATAATTCTATTATAAACCACATACATCCAATAAACAATGTAGAAT